>NC_045439.1:101726255-101810761 GCF_002776525.5 Piliocolobus tephrosceles | reverse complement strand
AAAGAAAGAAAGAAAGAAAGAAAGAAAGAAAGAAAGAAAGAAAGAAAAAGAAAAGAAAGAAAGAAAAAGAAAAGAAAAATTATCCTGCAATAAAAAGAAATGAGCTATGAAGCCACAAAAAGACATGAAGAGGCTGGGCACAGGGACTCATGCCTGTAATCCCAGCACTTTAGCAGGCCAAGGCGGGCAGATCACGATGTCAGGAGATCGAGACCATCTTGGCCAACGTTGTGAAACCCCGTCTCTACTAAAATACAAAAAATTAGTCAGGAGTGGTGGCGTGTGCCTGTAATCCCAGCTACTTGGGAAGCTGAGGCAGAGGAATCACTTGAACCCAGGAGGCAGAGGTTGCAGTGAGCTGAGATCGTTCTACTGCACTCCAGCCTGGCGACAGAGCAAGACTCCATGTCAGAAAAAAAAAAAAAAAAGACATGAAGAACATCCAATGTATATTGCTAAGTGGGGGGGGGGGGGGAGTCTTAAAAAGCTCTGTTATATGATTCTAACTGTATGACATTTTGGAAAAGGCAATACTATAGAGACAGTAAAATGGTCAGTGTCTGCCAGTAATTCAGGGAGGAGAGGAGGGATGTAAAGCACACAGGATTTTTAGGGTGATGAAACTATGTGTAGGAAACTGTGATGGTGGATACACGTCATTACGCATTTGTCAAAACCCACAAAATGTACAATGCAAAGAGTGAACCTTAGTGTAAACCAGATGCTATAGTTAACAACAATGTATCAACATTATTTCATTAATTGAAACAAATGTACCACACTAATGCAAGATGTTAATAATAGGGGAAACTGGGGGATGGAGGAGAGAAGCACAGTGAACTCTATGTACTATCCGCCCTATTATTCCAGAAATCTAAAAGTATTCTAAAAAAAATTAATGATAAAAACACAATAAGGCATACATGATCTCAAATAGTAAATATTGCCACTGTAGACTACAAAAATTCTAGCAAAGTGAAAACAAAATTAAGAGATTTTAATCCCCTTGCCTTTTCCTAGTATTGGTCATTTCTCTCTGCTCACCAGCACCCACATCAGGGAGTGACCTCTAGGAAACGGAAAAGAACTCCAGCTGGGAAGTGGCTTGATCACAGTTGTGGTTAGTAATTTATCCTAAAGCTAAAATGAGATCCAGTGATTATCATGGACACTCAAACACCAAAAAAAAAAAAAAAAAAAAAAAAAAATTCACATCATTCATTATGGCCAACAGAGAAATTAAAGTGTATTTTAAAATATATTGGCCAGGCACAGTGGCTCACACCTGTAATCCCAGCACTTTGGGAGGCCGAGGTGGGTGGATCACCTGAGGTCAGGAGTTCGAGATCAGCCTGGCCAACGTGGTGAAACCCCCGTCTCTACTAAAAATACAAAAAATTAGCCGGGCGTGGTGGCGGGCACCTGTAATCCCAGCTACTCAGGAGGCTGAGGCAGGAGGATTGCCTGAACCCGGGATGTGGAGGTTGCAGTGAGCCGAGATCACACCACTGCACTCCTGCGTGGGCAACAAAAGCAAAACTCCACCTCAAAAAAAAAAAAAGTATCAAGAGAGAAGTAAATGCATAAGTTTCACTCAGAAAGTCCTAAATGCCCCTTTTTCTAGGCTAAGGAGTTAGAATGTATAAGGAGCAGAAATCCACTGGGATCCAATGCTACTGTTCCCTGGCAAATTTATGTAGCATTTTGATGGAGACATCAAACTGCAGCTCTCTGACAGACTTTCCCAGCACCCAGGCTTCTCCCTTTGGTGGCAAGGGCAATGGCTACCTGTTCATCTGACATCTTTGGGAAAGGCAAAAACTAAGAGAATATCCCTCTTCGCAGTATTTCCACACCTCTAATGTGATGGGTGAGAGATTATTAAGGAATAATTCCCACCCCTAGTACCCCAACCCCCACTATAACTACACTCCCCACTTGGAGCTTCCGGGTGAGGGACAGACTACATTAGTGTGGGGACAGTCCATCTGTCTTTCTACCTCATCAGAACATTCCTGCTGCAGACAAAGCATGGCTTCTCTTCTATCCAGATGGCTCTCTCTTTAGGCCATTTCTGGGATACCACACTAGTGCTATTTCACAGTTTCTCAGAGATGATTGAGTCTTTCTGGTCTGCTAAGTTAAGGTTATAACTTTAGCAAGTTTGGTCTTTTACAGCTTAGTAACCTAAAAGCCTGCCCTCAGAATTAAGATCCAAAATGAACCTAGCATGGTGGTTAGCATCTGTAATCCCAGCTACTCAGGAGGCTGAGGTGGAAGGATCACTTGAGCTCAGGAGTTCAAGACCAGCCTGAGCAACACACTGAGAACCTCGTCCCTAAAAATAAAAAATTAAAAGAAAAATTAAAAATTAAAAAAATCCCAAATGAAAAGTGCCAACTATGTGCACACATTTAGATGAAAACTAAGCAACTGGCACAGAGGTAAGATAAAATCCACTACTGAGAGAGTAAATTTAAGTAAGCTTATTTTAAGTTAAAAATCCTCAGAAGAAGCTTCTCTTCTGGTTTTAAGACATCAAGTGAATAAAGCTTTAATCTAAAATATCTTTTTATCAATTTTTTAAGCAACTTCCATCAACAAGTGGACTATATTAAACACTACTTACAAAAATGGTTTATCAAGTGAACAGTGAGAATTAAAGATGCATGAAGCTACCATTCATATAGTTTGAAATAACAATTAACTTTAAACAATATCTGTCATCATCCTGTATAACTCAATATAAAAATGCAAGATCTTTGGTTACATGTTCACTGATAGAGCTGATATTATATAACCTAAATCTACTGAGGATTTTTATTTTTACAAAATAATCTGATGAACACAAAGCCATAAAACATAAAAGGGGTTGGGAGAGAAGGAATTTGAAACAGATGGCATCTAAGTTTTTTTCCTGAGTCCATCTTGAACACAATCCCAGTAATGTCAAAATCCAATTTTGCTCTCCAAATAAGTAATCTCCAAAACTTAAAATGGTAATTCTGAAGTAAATTCATTCTTTTTTTTTTTTTTCCTCCCAGCTTCTCAGAGCTTCTATATTGGGCAGAAATGAGTAAAGACAAGTTAGCTGTTAAAAAGAGAAAAACTATCATTCCACAAATTCAAAAGTTCTTTCAGGAAAATACACTTATCTAAAACCACTGAAGCAGTTTCTATCAAGATGTAGCATTAAAATCTATGACACCAGCCTTTTTTTTCCTTACAATGATTATTTATCCTTATTAGAGACTAAATCACAGCTCCATAAAAGAAATATGCTTTAAAACAAAAATAAGCTCTGGAAGAATACTCATTTGGTTTGAGTAAAAAGAAAGCACTGCCTGGACTTTTTAATAACATTTTCAAAGTAACTCACTACTGATTTTATAGCACCAATAAATTTAGCTGCATTTTGTTCATTATCTAATTCTAGTATATGGTACATATATAAACCTTTCTAATCTTTCCTAAAACTTTCTGAGGTCATCCAAGAGATAGATACTAAACAAAGGTTTAGTCATTTTCAGATTTCCTGACAAGCAAATTCCCTAACTGATAACTAACTGCAAAGATCCTTGGAATGGCCACAGACTTTGAGAGGAAGTGGTCATTGAGAAATCTCTAACCGTCTCTATTCATTGCACACAATTAAAATAGAATTTTTTACTCTAGCAGCTAGTATCCTATCTCTTATATCAAAATTAATAGATTATTGGGCCAGGCACAGTGGCTCATGCCTGTAGTCCCAGCACTTTGGGAGGCCGAGGCAGGCCGATCACTTGAGGCCAGGAGTTCGAGACCAGCGTAGTCAAAATGGCAAAACCCCATCTCCACTAAAAATACAAAAACTAGCTGGGTATGGTGGCGCACATCTGTAATCCCAGTAAATCAGGAGACTGAGGCAGAAGCGGCGCTTGAACCTGGGGGGCGGAGGCTGCACTAAGCTAAGATCACACCACTGCACTCCAGCCTAGGCAACAGAGACTCCATCTCAAATACAAAAAAGATTTTTAAAAATATTAATACAGTATTAAAGTTTGAGAAGACGACAGGGGAAAAGTGGGAGTTTCTGAGAGCTTTACCAAAGCATATGATCTCAACTTTAAGATTTAAAGGATGATAAAAAATGATACAAGAAAACACAGCACACTTTGGGAGGCCGAGACGGGCGGATCACGAGGTCAGGAGATCAAGACCATCCTGGCTAACACGGTGAAATCCCATCTCTACTAAAAAATACAAAAAAAACTAGCCGGGCGAAGTGGCGGGCATCTGTGGTCCCAGCTACTCGGGAGGCTGAGGCAGGAGAATGGCTTAAACCTGGGAGGCGGAGCTTGCAGTGAGCTGAGATCCGGCCACTGCACTCCAGCCTGGGCGACAGAGCAAGACTCCATCTCAAACAAAAAAAAAAGAAAACACAGCAGGCCGGGCACAGTAGTTCATACCTGTAATCCCAGCACCTTGGGAGGCCGAGGTGGGTGGATCACCTGAGGTCACGAGTTCGAGAGCAGCAAGGCCAACATGGTGAATACCATCTCTACTAAAAGTACAAAAATTAGCCAGCGTGGTGGCACATGCTTATAGTTCCAGCTTACTCAGGAGGCTGAGGCAGCAGAATTGCTTAAACCCAGGAGGCGGAGGTTGCAGTGAGCCAAGATAGTGCCACTGCACTCCAGCATGGGTGACAGAGCAAGACTCCATCTCAAAAAAAATAAAAATAAAAATAAAAAAGAAAACACAGCAAAAAGCTTGGATATATACAGACCTTACACTCTCAGAAGAGCCATTTAGAAAGCTGAATAACCTTACCAAAAATCTGTAACTATCACAAAACATAATTTCAACTCTTCTTTTTTTTTGTTTTTGAGATGGAGTTTTGCTCTTGCCCAGGTTAGAGTGAACGGCGCGATCTCGGCTCACTGCAACCTCTGCCTCCCGGGTTCAAGTGATTCTCTTGCCTCAGCCTCCCGAGTAGCTGGGATTACAGGCACGCGCCATCACGCTTGACTAATTTTGTATTTTTAGTAGAGATGGGATTTCTCCATGTTGTTCAGGCTGGTCTCGAACTCCTGACCTCAGGTGATCCGCCCGCCTCGGCCTCCCAAGGTGCTGGGATTACAGGCATGAGCCACCGTGCCCGGCCTAATTTCAACTCTTTATAAAAGAGATACGGGGAAGAAATATACTTGAAAATTCCTCAGGGCTGTGTGTGTTGGTTCATGCCTGTAATCCCAGCACTTTGGGAAGCAAAAGCTGGAGGATCACTTGAGGTTAGGAGTTCGAAACCTGCCTGGCCAACACGGTGAAACGCCTTCTCTACTAAAAGCACAAAAATTAGCTGGACATGGTGACGCACACCTGCAGTCCCAGCTACTTGGAAGGCTGAGGTGGGAGAAATGTTTGAACCTAGCAGGCAGAGGCTGCAGTGAGCAGAGATCGCGCCACTGCACTCCAGCCTGGACAACAGAGTGAGACTCTGCCTCAAAAAAAAAGAAAAGAAAAGAAAATTTCTCACAAATGTACACAAAACCTATGAACTTCTCAAAAAAGGTCATATTGAATTACAAACTTTGTATTCTCACAAACATCTATTATTACAGCAAGCTATTTGATTTTTGTCCTCTGAGTATAAATTACATTTGAAAATTACTAACTATAAGTCACCTCAAAAAGCAAACTACGTTACCTGAAAATCTGACATATAATAGATGACACATAACTATATTATTTTAAATCCACAAAACAAATGAGTATAAAGACTTCAGCCAGGCACAGTGGCTCATGCCTGTAATCCCAGCACTTTGGGAGGCCGAGGCAGGTGGATCATGAGGTCGGGAGATCGACACCATCCTGGCTAACACGGTAACACCCCGTCTCTACTAAAAACACAAAAAAATTAGCCGGGTGTGGTAGCATGTGCCTGTAATCCCAGCTACTTGGGAGGCTGAGGCAGGAGAATCGCTTAAACCCGGGAGGTAGAGGTTTCAGTGAGCCGAAATCGTGCCACCACACTCCAGCCTGGGTGACAGAGTGAGACTCCGTTCCAAAAGAAAAAGAAAAAGACTTCATGGGCTGGGTGAGGTGGTTCACACCTGTAATCTTAACACTTTGGAAAGGCGACACAGGAGGATTACTTGAGCCCAGGGGTTTGAGGTTGCAGTGAGTATAATTGTCCCAGTGTACTCATTCTGGCCTAAGTGACAGAGAAAGACCTTGTCACTAAAAATAAATAAAAAACAGACTTCATGTTTCTTGGATTTATTTCCATATTGTAATAAGGAATGACTTAAAGGCAGAAATTTATTCAATTTTCATTTATTTTCTGAATATTATATAAGTTTTTCTAGTAGTGTAAATCTAATTGAGATGAGAGATGCTGCTGCTGCTGCTGCCTAAGATGATGATGATGATTTTTATCTTAAAATTACAAGTAGGCTGGGCACGGTGGCTCACACCTGTAATCCCAGCACTTCAGGAGGCTGAGGCGGGTGGATTACAACGTCAGGAGTTCAAGACCAACCTGACCAACACAGTGAAACCCTGTCTCTACTAAAAACATAAAAAATTAGCTCGGCATAGTGGCAGGCGCCTGTAATTCCAGCTACTCAGGAAGCTGAGGCAGGAGAATCGCTTGAATCCTGGAGGCGGAGGTTGCAGTGAGCTGAGATCGCGCCACTGCACTCCAGCCTGGGTGACAGAGCAAGACTGCTTCTCGAACAAACAAACAAACAAAAAAAGTACTTTCTATTTTGCACCCCAATTTTAATTCTCTTTAAAGAGACATGTGATGTTAAGATTTACAATACATTACTTTTTCATGTATTGTGTTAATCTATACTATAAACACCAATATGGTGTAGCTGAGAAAAACCTATAAAATATATTTTGCTCGTTTCAATAAATGGGTCATATTCTACTTTATTATTTTGAATTTTAAGAAACTGCTGATAATTGAATTTCATGCTACTTATGATCAATTTCAAGAAGACACTGAAAGTCCTATCGTATACCTTTTTTTGAAGTATTATCTAGTTGCCTTCCTATCTCAAACCTCGTTTCACAAAACTGGGCTGCCTTGACTGTGTACGGTTAATGATAATAATTTATCTTGTAATTCAAAGGTGGTTCCGTTTAAAATGGGCTGTTACTTATAACACAGGTAAGAATTTTAACTCATATTACTTATGAGGAAACGGAAGCTCTGGTAGGTTCCATGACTTACCCAAGATCAGTAACTAGCAACTGGCATAGTCTAGGTTCAACCCAAGATTTATCTGCCTGAAAGCCAATACTTCCACCTGACCGCAATTATCTCCTTAAAAGATTAAGACACAGGCTCAACAGCAGAATATTCATTTTCTCTCTGAAAATTCACATATCTATTCTGAGACATCACTACACAGCACCTAGCATTCAGTCACTGATTGAAACAAAAATGAAGAGGATCTTTCTACTTCATTTAAATTAGGGCAGGTTTACTGGCAGGTAAGAAAGAGGTTGGAAAAGCCTTGCCTCAACATGTCTTGCCTACACCTCTAATACATCTATATGGTTTCCTCATTCCTTTTTTTAAAAATAAACACGTACAACTACTACACAAGGTTACACCTGGACTAGCCTATTGTTAAATGCTTTTCAGAATTCAACTTTTCTAAGGTAATTTATACCGGAATTAATATCGAGCTGGGAGACTTGGTTGAATATGTCATTCAGGCACTTTCCAAACATCTTAAGTATAATTTAGGGGCAACAAACCCAGTTTCACTCTTTTACAATGTGATGCCTGCCCACTTGGGGGACACTGCTCCTGTAGGACGTGGGGGCGAGGGAACAGTAAAGGAAGAAGTGGGGGAAGCGCACGGAAGTTGGGTAGAGGGAGGTCTCATTACCCACTCTTGTGCCCTAGCTCCGCAAGGGCGGCTCCCCGCGGTGCCCAGCCGACTCAGAACCCCCACAACCCTGGAAGTCCAGCTCTGTCCCAGCGGGGTGGGTAGGGAAAGAGGGCAATGGAACCACGGGATTGCCCCAGCCACCCTGACAAGATCTGTGCCCTCCTTTTGGCTCCCAGAGGATGCTCCCCCTTTCAGAGTAAGCCCTCCAGGTGGCAAACTCCCGGTCCACAACGGCCGAAGTCGGCTTTCTCGGAAGGGGCGCCTCCTCCGCCTACCTCTACCCCGCTAACCGAAACTCTCCACCCGCTGTGTCCCTCAGCCCCTCCATTCCGCCCCCGCAACCCTCCACAGACACAAACGCCAGACTGCGCCCGACCCGGGATCCCGGTGTCCCCCCCCCACACCCAGGAAAGGGCCCCCCACCAACCCCCTCAGACACACACACACGCTCAGACTTCAGCCTACAGAACCCCGTCGAAGCCGGCGCAGGTACCTGATCCAGCAGTGCTGCAAGGCGCAAATGAGGCGGGCCTGGTCCCCTCCCTGAGGCGCCGAGTGCTTCTCTACCCACCCGCAGCGGTGGTTTCTCTCTTTCCCAGGAGCGGGAGGGAGGGGAGAAGGCGGAGGGGAGGGGGAAGGCTAGGAGCGGAGGGGCGGCTGGAGCCGAACCGGAACCACTAGCGTGGCCCCGCCCTCGTCCCGGAGCCGCAGAGTACCCTGGCGCACCTAATAGGACAAACCTTGTGCAAGCAACGATAAACTGACACCATCACTTCCGGGTTATCCCCACGGCTTCCCCCTCCTTAGCAACCGCGTGGGGTTGCTAAGCGGAAGTGCCTTCAAAGCAACCCACCCCCATTTCTTCTGGGACTACCAGGAGATATATCGGGAGCACTCAGCTCTCCTTTGGCAACACGCTCTTACCTTCTGCCCAAGATTTAGACCGAGTACACGCTTCGCTGCCAGAGGCACGAAACCCATCCCGCTTTTCCCTTCAACTGTACTCCTCCACCAAGCCCCCCATCTCTATATACTCCTGCTCCCTCCCACCCTCAATCCTGTGGCTGACCCAGTGGCTGTTCCTAAGGCTCCTCTCTCAGGTGCCTCGAGGGAATTGTTTTCTGACGGTTTAGCAAGCATCTCCCTCTTGTGGATTTTTAATTGTGTTTCAACCAGATTTTTAAAATTTCCTTCAATGTTGTGAAAGATTTTTCATGCACTTAGTTCTCCTGTGACAGCCCATGAAGACGAATGGTTAGAAAAATGTTTGTCTTCACCTATATTTTATAAGAGCTGCACATGTTTGTGTAAGGTCTGGAATTAACCTAGCCAAATGGAAGAGGCAAAAAAGATTCAATGTAACTCGACACTTACTTTAATCCTTAAAACAGAGAGTAGGGCACATGTTCTCAGGACCTCTTGAGACTGCGTCTCGGGAAAAGGAAAAAAAAACAAAACAAACAAAACTCAAGAAAAGGAAAAAGAAAAAAAAACAGAAAACAAAGAAAAAGGCTAAAGGGAGCCCATAATCAAGTTCGGGAAGGAAGAAGACTGTCTAATCCTCCACTCAAAACTCAAAATAGGCCGGGCGCAGTGACTCACACCTGTAATCCCAACACTTTGGGAAGCCCTGGCAGGCGGATCACGAGGTCAGGAGATGGAGACCATCCTGGCCAACATGGTGAAACCCTGTCTCTACTAAAATACAAAAAATTGGCTGGGGGTGGTGGCGCGGGCCTGTAGTCCCAGTTACACGGGAGGATGAGGCAGGGGAATTGCCTGACCCCGGGAGGTGGAGATTACAGTGAGCCAAGATTGTGCCATTGCACTCCAATGGCACTCCAGCCTGGCGACAGGGCGAGACTCCATCCCAAAAATAATAAATAAATAAATAAATATACAAAAATTAACCGGGCATGGTGGCATGTGCCTTTAGCCCCAGCTACTCGGGAGGCTGAGGCAGGAGAATCGCTGGAACCCGGGAGGCGGAGGTTGCAGTGAGCCCAGATCGCACCACTGCACTCCAGCCTGGCCACAGAGATAGACTCCGTCTCAAAAAAAAGAAAAAAAAATCCTCAAAATAAACTTTCATATCGACACTATGGATAAGAAAAGAGACCTCATTTATTGTGTCTGGGTGATTTGGGGTTTGAAAACATTTGAATTTGTTGAGGTAAAAGTCAACAAAATAATACTGGAGAACAAGAACTGGTATCTGGGGGCCTGGCGCGGTAGTTCACGCCTGTAATCTCAGCACTTTGGGAGGCCAAGGCCTGCGGATCACCTGAGGTAAGGAGTTCGAGACCAGCCTGGCCAACCTGGTGAAACCCCGTTTCTACTAAAAATACAAAAATTAGCTGGGCGTGGTGGCAGGCGCCTGTGATCCCACCTACTCGGAAAGCTGAGGCAGGAGAATAACTTGAACCCAGGAGGCGGAGGTTGCAGTGAGCCAAGATTGCACCATTGCACTCCAGCCTGGGCGACAGAGCGAGACTCCGTTTCAAAAAAAAAGGAAAAAGAAAAAAAAAAAAGGAAAAGAACCCATATCGTTATGGTAGGTAAATATTCAGAGAAATGCAGTTGGACATTCAGAGAAAAATGAGTAAAAATCTTCATTTGGTTTTCTGATCTTAAATAAGTCTGCTTACAAGCAGAATGCTTAACAGTAGCTCCTAAATTTATTTTCTATTCCATGGTAGTGAATATACTTGACACGACAGGCTCTAATTTTATTGATCATGATAACCTCTTTATAGTCACCAAAATTGAACTGTTGTCCACCTTAACTGGGACAGACAGGAAACGAGCTTTGGTCACTTAAACAAAACACCGTCTATTGGTTTTCCCGTATGCATGAGACAGGGTTAAATTGATTCACCATAGGTAATCACTTCAGCAAAACCTTTAGGAAATCACTTCAAGTTCAAATGAGTCTATAGGATGTTTAATACATTTCCACTTCTGCCATTGACATGAATACATGTGGGAGCATATACACATGCACAATTCAAATGGAATTTGAGCTCATCCACTAATTGTTCCTTTAAAAACCTGGGCAGGATGCAGTGGCTCATGCCTGTAACCTCAGCACTTTGGGAGGCCAAGGAGGGCGGGTCAAATGAGGTCAGAAGTTTGAGATCAGCCTGACCAACATGGAGAAACCCCATCTCTACCAAAAATAAAAAAAATAAAAAATAAAAATTAGCCGGGTGTGGTTGTGGATGCCTATAATCCCATCTACTTGGGAGGCTGAGGCAGAAGAATTGCCTGAAACCAGGAGGCGGAGGCTGCAATGAGCTGAGATCACGCCACTGCACTCCAGCCTGGGACACAGCAAGACTCCGTCTCCAAGAAAAAAAAAAAATCTGGCTGAAAGTGACAAGTGGTAAACATGTTACCCTGACAAAACAGAGCTTGGTATTTCAATTGCCAAACAGGTTTAAATATCAAAAAACCTTGAAATAGTAAATAAAATGAGCTCAATGAATAATAACATATCTAAAACTATGATAGACTAGGATGTTTCAAAAAATTAAAACATGATGATGGTAAATAATAAATGTGTTCTATAGAAAGAAATGTTTTATTGAGAAAATCAATAGTTATGATTAAATGTGATAGTGTAAGCCAGTGTAGAAATTCAAATTCCTATGCATCACTCATTTTACCCACTGCCTGAAGAAAAATGATTTATAAGCAGCATTTGTTTACATCCTCTCTTCCTACAGCTTTTTTTTTTTTTTTTTTTTTTTTTTTTGAGATGGAGTCTGGCTCTGTCACCCAGGCTAGAGTACGGTGGCAAGATCTCAGCTCACTGCAAGCTCCACCTCCCGGGTTTACGCCATTCTCCTGCCTCAGCCTCCCGAGTAGCTGGGACTACGGGCACCTGCCACTGCACCCGGTTAATATTTTGTGTTTTTTTAGTAGGATGGGGTTTCACTGTTGTCTCGATCTCCTGACCTTGTGACCTACAGCTTTTTAAAAACTGACACTTTTGTATAGGTATATGAATAACTGGCTTGACTCCTAATTCCTAACATGTCCTCTATTCTATTATTTCAACATACTCATTGCTTTGAGGTCTCTAAAGATGGATAGCACAAACCCCACCTAAAATTAGGTATGTGAGTTTAACTACACTTTTGTGATTTTTGTGAGGAATCCATATTCTCTGTTTTTTTTTTTCTTCTTCTTTTTTAGACAGGGTCTCATTCTGTCACCCAGGCTGGAGTGCAGTGGCACGATCTTGGCTCACTGCAGCCTCCACCTCGTTGGCTCAAGCGATCCTTCTACCTCAGCCTCCCAAATAGCTGGGACTACAGGTGTGCAGAGCGCCACCACACTCAGCTAATTTTTGTATTTTTTTGTAGAGATGGGATCTCACTATGTTGCCCAGGCCGGTCTTGAACTCCTGATCTCAAGCAATCCGTTTGCCTCAGCCTCCCAAAGTGCTGGGATTATAGGTGTGAACTACCACACCTGGCTAATTTTTGTATTTTTTGTAGAGATGGGGGTCTCATTCTGTTGCCCAGGCTGGTCTTGAACTCCTGAGGCCTCAGTCTTTCCAAGTGCTGGGATTACAGGTGTGAACTACCACACCCGGCCATGAATCCATATTCTTAATATGAACTATAAGACAGTGTTCTCAGATCTGGGCTAGATCTCAAACAGCCCTCATTAAGTCAGTACAGTACCTTCATCCTACAGATCAATATGGGACTTCCAAACTTTTCTCCCACTCTCTTGAGCTATCTTCATTTTTTTATTGCCCTTTGTAATCATTTAAAAACTTAACATATCTAATGTATATTGGGGAAACCCAATATGCTGTGACTCAATTATTAATATTTAAGTATTGTTAGAGTTACATTGGCATCTTCAAACATAAAATACCAGAACTAGGCCAGGCATGGTGGCTCATGCCTGTAATCCCAACACTTTGGGAGGCCAAGGTGAGTGGATCACTTGAGGTCAGGAGTTTCAGACCAGCCTGTCTCTACTAGAAAAAAAAAAGCCGGGCGCGGTGGCTCAAGCCTGTAATCCCAGCACTTTGGGAGGCCGAGACGGGCGGATCACGAGGTCAGGAGATCAAGACCATCCTGGCTAACACGGTGAAACCCCGTCTCTACTAAAAATACAAAAAATTAGCCGAGCGAGGTGGCGGGTGCCTGTGGTCCCAGCTACTCGGGAGGCTGAGGCAGGAGAATGGCGTGAACCCGGTAGGCGGAGGTTGCAGTGAGCTGAGATCCAGCCACTGCACTCCAGCCTGGGCGACAGAGGAAGACTCCGTCTCAAAAAAAAAAAAAAATACAAAAAAAAAAAAAAATACAAAAAATTAGCCGGCTATGGTGCTGGGTGCCTGTAATCCCAGTTACTTGGGAGGCTGAGGCAGGAGAACCTGGGAGGTGGAGGTTGCAGTGAGCCAAGATCACACCACTGAACTCCAGCCTGGGTGACAGAGCCAGACTCTGTCTCAAACAATAAAAAATAAAATAAAATATCAAAACTAGAGTCTAACAATTAATGAATGTGTGGAGTCAATAAGAAGAAATTTAGCCAAACTTACCATTTATGTGCCTAAGCAATATACAATATAAAAGACATAATCCCTTACACAAGGGACTTAGAAAAAGTCACTTAGGATACATATGACATAAACCATTGAATGTTAAGGCTTAGAAAGCTTGAAGACATAACATCCTTAGGAAGGCTAAAGATATAACAACTACCTAACAATTGAAGGTCGTGGCCAGGCACAGAGGCTCACACCTGTAATCTCTCTCCCACTTCCATATGCTATTCTCAAAGGTAAAAGAAACCATCATAACAATGATGGTTGAGCCAAGGCTCAGTTGAACATTTTTTTCTGAAAGTGAGTTAGCTTGAAGATTCTAAGTACAGTAGAATTTGTAAGTAGTATACACATGAGAAAAGTGCATTTAGTTTAGGCTTTATATTCCAAATATGTTTTTGTCTGTTGAGACAGGGTCTCCCTCTATTGCGCAGGTTAGAGTGCAGTGATGTGATCATGACTCACTGCAGCCTCAACCTCCTGGACTCAAGCAATTCTCCCGCCTCAGCCTACAAAGTAGCTGGGACCAGAGATGTGTGCCACCATGCCCAGCTAATTTTTTTATTCTTTGTAGAAATGAGGCTTATGATGCCTGGGCTGGTCTCAAACTCTGAGCTCAAGTGATCCTCCCACCTCAGCCTCCAAAAGTGCTGGGAGTACAGGTGTGAGTCACTGCACACAGGCAAAATTCTACTTTTTTTAGAATCTCATTGGAGAGATGAGCAAGAAAAAATAATAAGCATTCGACATCTTTTAAATAAGTCTTTGAGCTCTCTTTATAATTTTCTCTTGAATATTTGCTCTTCCTTTGTAAAACTATGGAAACACAAAATACATATGATGCTCACAATGCTCTAGCATTAAAAAATTCAGGAGTAGTTTTAATCATTATCTGGTCAGTAAAATTTGACACTAGCAGTAAAATTTGAATAATGCATTAAAAGAAAAAAAACCAAACTGGGCGCGGTGACTCACGCCTATAATCCCAACACTTTGGGAGGCTGAGGCTTGTGGATCACCTGAGGTCAGGAGTTCGAGACCAGCCTGACTAACACAGACAAACCGTGTCTCTACTAAAAATACAAAATTAGCCTGGCATGGTGGCACATGCCTGTAATCCCAGCTACTCAGGAGGCTGAGGCAGAAGGATCGCTTGAACCCGGGAGGCAGAGGCTGCAGTGAGTCGAGATTGTGCCATTGCACTCCAGCCTGGGCAACAAGAGCGAAACTCCATCTCAGAAAAAAAAAAAAAAAAAGATAGATTAACTTTGTGAAGGGTAAAAAATTAAAACCTTGGTTTTGGCTGGGCGTAGTGGCTCACACCTTTAACCCCAGCAGTTTCAGAGGCTGAGGCGGAAGGATCGCTTGAGCTCAGGGGTTCAAGACCAGCTTGTGACAGAGCAAGACCGCATATCTAAAAAAAACTAAAAATTAGCTGGGCATGGTGGCACATGCCTTAGTCCCAGCTACTCAGGAGGCCGACGCAGGAGGATCATTTGAGCAAGGGAGGTTGAGGCTGCAGAGAGCTGAGATCACACCACTGCACTCTGGCCTGGGCAATAGAGTAAGACCCTGCCTCAAAATCAATCTATCTATCTTAGTTTAACTATCTTCTTAATGGGTAGATGGGTAGGTTTTACTTTTTTTTTTTCCCCTGAGATGGAGTCTCACTCTGTCACCCAGGCTGGAGTACAGTGGCACGATCTCGACTCACTGCAAGCTCCGCCTCCCAGGTTCATGCCATTCTCCTGCCTCAGCCTCCCGAGTAGCTGGGACTATAGGCACCCACCACCACAACCGGCTAAGTTTTTGTATTTTAGTAGAGATGGGGTTTCACCATGTTAGCCAGGATGGTCTCGATCTCCTGACCTCGTGATCCGCCCGCCTTGGCCTCCCAAAGTGCTGGGATTACAGGCATGAACTACCGCGTCCGGCCAGATTTTACTTTTAAATTCAGTTTCAATGAAAAGAAGGGGTCTATACTTCCCTTCTGTTTAGAAAAGCTAAGTTGCCATGGTACATTTTGAAAATGCTTTGTAAAGGAAACCTTGTGTGTAAATTTGCCTAATCAAAGTGATACATCATCAAACATATACTTGAAAAGATTCTCTTTTTTTTTTTTTCAGAGGGAGTCCCGCTCTGTGGCTCAGGCTGGAGTGCAGTGACATGATCTCAGCTCACTACAACCTCTACCTCCCAGGTTCAAGTGATTCTCCTGCCTCGGCCTCCCAAGTAATTGGGACTACAGGCACCAACCACCATGCCCAGCTAATTTTTGCATTTTTATTATGTATGTATGTATGTATTTATTTAAGATAGAGTCTCACTCTGTCACCCACCCTGGAGTGCAGTGGCGCAATCTGGGCTCACTGCAACCTCTGCCTCATGGGTTCAAGTGATCTTCCTGCCTCAGCCTCCCCAGTTAGCTGGGATTATAGGTGCCCGCCATCACACCCGGCTAATTTTTGTATTTTTAGTAGAGATGGGGTTTCACCATGTTGACCAGGCTGATCTTGAACCCCTGACCTCAGGTCATCTGTCCACCTTGGCCTCCCAAAGTGCTAGGATTATAGGCGTGAGACACCACGCCCAGTCTTTTTTTGCAGTTTTAGTAGAGTCAGAGTTTCACCATATTGGCCAGGCTGGTCTCGAACTCCTGACCTCATGTGATTCACCTGCCTTGGCCTCCCAAAGTGCTGGGAATATAGGCATGAGCCACTGCTCCCAGATTGAAGTTGAATTTAGGTGTGTAATTGTTTCTAAAAATTTTGAAACTTGGCCGGGTGCAGTGACTCATACCTGTAATCCTAGCATTTTGGGAGGCCGAGGCAGATGGATCACAAGGTCAGGAGATCAAGACCATCCTGGCTAACATGGTGAAACCCCGTCTCTTCTAAAAATATTTAAAAAATTAGCCGGGCGGGCACCTGTAATCCCAGCTACTCAGGAGGCTGAGGCAGGAGAATAGTGTGAACCCGGGAGGTGGAGCTTGCAGTGAGCCAACATTGCGCCACTGCACTCCAACCTGGGCAACAGAGCGAGACTCTGTCTCAAAAAAAAAAATCCCAGCACTTTGGGAGGCCCAGTCAGGCGGATCACCTGAGGTCAGGAGTTGGGAGTTAGAGACCAACCTGGCCAACATGGTGAAATCCTGCCTCTACTAAAAATGCAAAAATTAGCAGGGCGTGGTGGCGAGCGCCTGTAGTCCCAGCTACTCCGGAGTCTGAGGTAGGAGAATTGCTCGAACCTGGGAGGCGGAAGTTGTTGTGAGCTGAGATCATCCCACTGCGCTCTGGCCTAGGGGGTGACAGAGCGAGACTCCATCTGAGAAAAAAAAAAGAAGAAAAGAAAAGAAAAATAGCAAATCAAGTGTCAGATCCATTAAAACTTAACTTTACTAGATTTTTTAAACTACTCCTTAAAAATAAACCTAATTATCGAATACCTGGGGTTTTAGAAACTCAGCTCCCAATTCAGTAACATTCTGTTTAATAATATCCACCTCTAAAAGACAAAGCAAAAAATATAATCTACGATCATCAGGACTCAAACAGTTTGGAAGGTGTTAAAATCAGGTCAATGCTCTGATTTGTATTCGGAAAGAATAAAATAGGACATAATTTTAGGAAGCACACAAATGGATAGTGTATTGTAAAAATAAGTATACACTTATTACAAACATATTTCAGAAAAATATGCCTACTAAAATGATTAATTTTGACTACAGGCTGCTGCAAAAAGTGTGATGAGGAATATTATACCTACTTCTTCAATTATACCTCTGGTTATGTTGAAAAATGTCATAGTAGCTCTGAGGAGTTTTGCCATGCCTGTGGGTTTATGGCATGATTTGCCTTTCATGTTATATTGACTTCCAAGTTTAAAATTGTATTTTATGATAGCGAATCAAATGTATATCCCAGGAAAAATTCTTTTTTTTAAGAGATGGGATCTGGTTCCACTGTGCATGCCACCATGCCAGGCTAATTTTTAAATTATTGTTTATATCTTTTTTCTTTTTTTTTAAGACATTGTCTCACTCTGTTGCTCAGGCTGGAGTGCAGTGGCACTATCTTGGCTCACTGCAACCTCCGCCTCCCATGTTCAAGCAATTCTCCTGCCTCAGCCTCCTGAGTAGCTGGGATTACAGGCATGTGCCACCACGCCTGGCTCATTTTTTCATTTTTAGTAGAGACAGAGTTTCACCACATTGGCTAGGCTGGTCTTGAACTCCTATCTCAGGTGATCCACCTACCTTGGCCTCCCAAAGTGCTGGGATTACAGGTGTGAACCACTGCGCCCAGCCTTTTAAAAATTTTTTTAGAGATAGGGTTTCTCTATGTTGCCTGGGTTGGTCTCCAACTCCTGGACTCAAGCAAACCTCCCTCCTCCGTCTCCTGAGAAGCCACTGTGCCCACCATGATTCTATCCTAGTATTTTATCTTTTTTGTTATTGTTGTGTAGAGGCATTTTCAACCGTTTAAACCCTCAAGACCAAATTATCTTTAAATTTTTTTAAAGAGAAGATATCTACCCAAGGTTTTTCGACATTGTGTCTTTGGCCTCCTTGACAAAAAAAGGGTAGAGTAAGTAAGGTTTAATTAATACTGATTTTTTTTTAATGTGCAAAAGTCTAACTCTGCTTTTTAAAGCAAATAGAAGGAGTGACAATATGGCACCATTCCAAGAATCAAACACCAATAAAAATGGCAGCAGTACAACAATTTAAGCAAATCTCAAATACAGCATACTTGTAATTAGAACACAATGCAGTGACTAGATTTTAGCAAGAACAAGACACTTAATTTGGTAAAAGAAACCAAACAATGCATTATACTGAATACTAAGCTAAGTTACCATAATTAGTCTTAAAAATTCTCAAATTTCACAACTACTTTTGAACATCTAAATTTAAACCTAAATTTCTTAATTAAACGCCTGTTCAACAAAGCTAATTGGAATAAACACATTTATGTAAATTTACATTCTAGAATACCAGGGTAAACAAGGAGACGTTATTTAAAGATGAATGAGAAAGTTCTATTCTTTTTCATCATTTGTGTGATCAGGCTGCAAAGGACATGCTCTGTGGAAAGAAGAGAGAACATCAGTAGCCATCCAAGTATCAACTGTTTGAAAAAAATAGTTACAAACCTATACAAATCAGGAACACTAATTAATAGTGCAGTAGATCTGGTCAAATGACTAGAAGTGAAAGAAAATTAAACTTCATTAATTAACAAACACCTACAAATTTTAAGTATTAATGCAACAAAATTTTTAACAATTTATTTGCCTGTTAATTTTCAGAATCAGTGTTTCTCCTTTAGACTACGTTGTCGTTTTTATTAAAAAAGGGAATCTATTTATATAGAATATTATTTCAACATATTAAATGGATTGATAAACAATATAATCCTTCAGCAAGAACTTTGTGATAACAAAAAGTAAAAAAATTAACCAATCCACTTTAGCAGAGAAAACATATAGCAAGTTGTCATTTGACTACATATACTCTTTTGAACCATATGATTACATTAACTAATTAGGAAAAAAACCCAGATTGGCCAGGCACAGTGACTACACCTGTAATCCCAGCACTTTGGGAGGATGAGGCAGGAGGATTGCTTGAGCCCAAGAGTTTGAGACCAACCTGAGGAGGATTGCTTGAGCCCAAGAGTTGAGACCAACCTGAGGAGGATTGCTTGAGCCCAAGAGTTTGAGACCAACCTGAGGAGGATTGCTTGAGCCCAAGAGTTTGAGACCAACCTGGGAAACTTAGTGACACCCCATCTCTACAAAAAATAAAAAATCAGGCCGGGGTCGGTGGCTCACGCCTGTAATCCCAGCACTTTGGAAGGCCAAGGTGGGTGGAACATTTGAGGTCAGGAGTTCGAGACCAGCCTAGCCAACATGGTGAAACCCCATCTCTACTAAAAATACAAAAATAGCCGGGCAGTGGTGGTGTGTGCCTGTAATCCCAGCTACTTGGGAGGCTAAGCCAGGAGAATCGCTTGAGCGTGGTGGGTGGAGGTCGAAGTGAGCTGAGACCGTGCCATTGCACTCCAGCCTGGGGGACAGAAACCCTGTCCAAAAAAAATTAGCTGGTCGTGGTGGCACATGCCTATAGTTCCAGCTACTCAGGAGGCTGAGGCAGGAGGATTACTTCGAGGCTGCAATGAGCCATGATTGATTGTGCCACTGCACTCCAGCCTGGGAAACAGAGCAGGATTCTGTGTCAAAAAAAAAAAAAAAAAAAGAAGAAGAAGAAGAAAAAAGAAAAACCCCAAAATTGTTAGAATACAATAGTTGCGAGCAGTTCCGGGAAACCCCGCGTGCTGCCGGGATCGCGTCTCTGTCCATGAGGGGGGGGAGGGGGTGGCGCGCGCGCCATTTCTAGTCGTTTTCAAAGCGCCTCGCGCTGATTCTCACGGGCCCGGCCGCCGGCCCCCGCTCTGCCCTACAGCATAATAAAATGGCTAATCAGGTGAATGGTAATGCGGTACAGTTAAAAGAAGAGGAAGAACCAATGGATACTTCCAGTGTAACTCACACAGAACACTACAAGACACTGATAGAGGCAGGCCTCCCACAGAAGGTGGCAGAAAGACTTGATGAAATATTTCAGACAGGATTGGTAGCTTATGTCGATCTTGATGAAAGAGCAATTGATGCTCTCAGGGAATTTAATGAAGAAGGAGCTCTGTCTGTACTACAGCAGTTTAAGGAAAGTGACTTATCACATGTTCAGAACAAAAGTGCATTTTTATGTGGAGTTATGAAGACCTACAGGCAGAGAGAGAAACAGGGGAGCAAGGTGCAAGAGTCCACAAAGGGACCTGATGAAGCAAAGATCAAGGCCTTGCTTGAGAGAACTGGTTATACTCTGGATGTAACCACAGGACAGAGGAAGTATGGTGGTCCTCCACCAGACAGTGTGTACTCTGGCGTGCAACCTGGAATTGGAACAGAGGTGTTTGTAGGCAAAATACCAAGAGATTTATATGAGGATGAGTTGGTGCCCCTTTTTGAGAAGGCCGGACCCATTTGGGATCTACGTCTTATGATGGATCCACTGTCTGGTCAGAATAGAGGGTATGCATTTATCACCTTCTGTGGAAAGGAAGCTGCACAGGAAGCCGTGAAACTGTGTGACAGCTATGAAATTCGCCCTTGTAAACACCTTGGAGTGTGCATTTCTGTGGCAAACAACAGACTTTTTGTTGGATCCATTCCGAAGAATAAGACTAAAGAAAACATTTTGGAAGAATTCAGTAAAGTCACAGAGGGTTTGGTGGACGTTATTCTCTATCATCAACCCGATGACAAAAAGAAGAATCGGGGGTTCTGCTTCCTTGAATATGAGGATCACAAGTCAGCAGCACAAGCCAGACGCCGGCTGATGAGTGGAAAAGTAAAAGTGTGGGGAAATGTAGATACAGTTGAATGGGCTGACCCTGTGGAAGAACCAGATCCAGAAGTCATGGCTAAGGTAAAAGTTTTGTTTGTGAGAAACTTGGCTACTACAGTGACAGAAGAAATATTGGAAAAGTCATTTTCTGAATTTGGAAAACTCGAAAGAGTAAAGAAGTTGAAAGATTATGCATTTGTTCATTTTGAAGACAGAGGAGCAGCTGTTAAGGCTATGGATGAAATGAATGGCAAAGAAATAGAAGGGGAAGAAATTGAAATAGTCTTAGCCAAGCCACCAGACAAGAAAAGGAAAGAGCGCCAAGCTGCTAGACAGGCCTCCAGAAGCACTGCGTATGAAGATTATTACTACTACCCTCCTCCTCGCATGCCACCTCCAATTAGAGGTCGGGGTCGTGGTGGGGGGAGAGGTGGATACGGCTACCCTCCAGATTACTATGGCTATGAAGATTACTATGATGATTACTATGGTTATGATTATCACGACTATCGTGGAGGCTATGAAGATCCCTACTACGGCTATGATGATGGCTATGCAGTAAGAGGAAGAGGAGGAGGAAGGGGAGGGCGAGGTGCTCCACCACCACCAAGGGGGAGGGGAGCACCACCTCCAAGAGGTAGAGCTGGCTATTCACAGAGGGGGGCACCTTTGGGACCACCAAGAGGCTCTAGGGGTGGCAGAGGGGGTCCTGCTCAACAGCAGAGAGGCCGTGGTTCCCGTGGATCTCGGGGCA
This sequence comes from Piliocolobus tephrosceles, assembly GCF_002776525.5. Taxonomy (NCBI): domain Eukaryota; kingdom Metazoa; phylum Chordata; class Mammalia; order Primates; family Cercopithecidae; genus Piliocolobus; species Piliocolobus tephrosceles. Next base: position 101,789,129 of record NC_045439.1, on the reverse strand, counting down.
ATCGTGGGGGCAATGTAGGAGGCAAGAGAAAGGCAGATGGGTACAACCAACCTGATTCCAAGCGTCGTCAGACCAACAATCAACAGAACTGGGGTTCCCAACCCATCGCTCAGCAGCCGCTTCAGCAAGGTGGTGACTATTCTGGTAACTATGGTTACAATAATGACAACCAGGAATTTTATCAGGATACTTATGGGCAACAGTGGAAGTAGACAAGTAAGGGCTTGAAAATGATACTGGCAAGATACGATTGGCTCTAGATCTACATTCTTCAAAAAAAAAATTGGCTTAACTGTTTCATCTTTAAGTAGCATTTTGCTGCCATTTGTATTGGGCTGAAGAAATCACTATTGTGTATATACTCAAGTCTTTTTATTTTTCCTCTTTTCATAAATGCTCTTGGACATTATTGGGCTTGCAGAGTTCCCTTATTCTGGGGATTACAATGCTTTTATCGTTTCAGGCTTCATTTTAGCTTCAAAACAAGCTGGGCACACTGTTAAATCATGATTTTGCAGAACCTTTGGTTTTGGACAGTTTCATTTTTTTGGATTTGGGATAGATTACATAGGAGTATGGAGTATGCTGTAAATAAAAATACAAGCTAGTGCTTTGTCTTAGTAGTTTTAAGAAATTAAAGCAAACAAATTTAAGTTTTCTTGTATTGAAAATAACCTATGATTGTATGTTTTGCATTCCTAGAAGTAGGTTAACTGTGTTTTTAAATTGTTATAACTTCACACCTTTTTGAAATCTGCCCTACAAAATTTGTTTGGCTTAAACGTCAAAAGCCGTGACAATTTGTTCTTTGATGTGATTGTATTTCCAATTTCTTGTTCATGTAAGATTTCAATAAAACTAAAAAATCTATTCAAAAAAAAAAAAAAGAATACAATAGTTGCAGCATTTGAAAAATAATTTACATTATCCCAAAGTCAGGCAGGGCACTATGGCTCATGCCTCTAATCTCAGCACTTTGGGAGGCCGAGGCGGGTAGATCACCTGAGGTCAGGAGTTCGAGACCAGCCTGGCCAAAATGGTGAAACCCATCTCTACTAAAAATACAAAAATTAGCTGGGCATGGTAGCAGGTGCCTGTAATCCCAGCTACTTGGGAGGCTCAGGCAGGAGAATCGCTTGAACCTAGGAGGCGGAGGTTGCCGTGAGCCAAGACTGAGCCATTGCACTCCACCTGGGCAACAAGAGTGAAACTCCATCTCAAAAAAAAAAAAAAAAAAAAAGTCATTTTGTACTGATTACAGTTTTTTTTTTGAGACGGGGTCTCACTCTGTCACCAGGCTGGGGTGCAGTGGCGCAATCTCGGCTCACTGCAACCTCTGCCTCCTGGGTTCAAGCGATTCTCCTGCATTAGCCTCCCGAGTAGCTGGGACTACAGGCGCACAACACCACGCCTAGTTAATTTTTTTGTATTTTTAGTAGAGATGGGGTTTCACCATGTTGGCAAGGATGGTCTCGATCTCTTGACTTCATGATCCGCCTGCCTTGGCCTCCCAAAGTGCTGGCATTACAGGCATGAGCCACCGTGCCCGGCCTCATTACACTTTTTATGGAGGAAAAGTCCATTCAAAACTTAATCAAAAACTACTTTTTTTTGGTTTATTAGAGTTGACAAAGATTTGTGAGATCTACTCTAAATTCTTGATTTTCAAATTAGATCCAGCAATCCTTGACAGTCATAGAACTAGGTAGTGAAAGAAGGAAGAAAAAATGAAGGCACTCAGCCGGGCGCGGTGGCTCAAGCCTGTAATCCCAGCACTTTGGGAGGCCGAGACGGGCGGATCATGAGATCAGGAGATCGAAACCATCCTGGCTAACACGGTGAAACCCCGTCTCTACTAAAAAATATGAAAAACTAGCCGGGTGAGGTGGCGGGCGCCTGTAGTCCCAGCTACTCGGGAGGCTGAGGCAGGAGAATGGCGTGAACCCAGGAGGCGGAGCTTGCAGTGAGCCGAGATTGCGCCACTGCACTCCAGCCTGGGTGACAGATCCAGACTCTGTCTCAAAAAAAAAAAAAACCTAGACAAAAAAAAAAAAAGTGAAGGCACTCAGATTTGGTATAAGATTATCATTAGCCGGGCACAGTGGCTCACACCTGTAATCCCAGCACTTTGGGAGGCCGACGCGGGCAGATCACGAGGTCAGGAGATCAAGACCATCCTGGCTAACACAGTGAAACCCCGTTTCTACTAAAACAAAAAATACAAAAAAATTAGCCAAGCGTGGTGGCGGGTGCCTGTAGTCCCAGCTACTAGGGAGGCTGAGGCAGAATGGTGTGAACCCGGGAGGTGGAGCTTGCAGTGAGCCCAGATCATGCCACTGCACTCCAGCCTGGGTGACAGAGCGGGACACCATCTCAAAAAAAAAAAAAAAAAGAAAAAGAAAAGATTATCGTTAATGGCTGGGGGCAGTGGCTCATGCCTGTAATCCCCAGCACTTTGGGAGGCTGAGGCAGGCAGATCACAAGGTCAGGAGTTTGAGACCAGCCTGGCCAATATGGTCTTATTAGGTTTAGTATAAACCCTGTCTCTACTAAAAATAGAAAATTATCTGGGCATGGTGGTGGTGCCGGCAGTCCCAGCTACTCGGGAGGCTGAGGCAGGAGGATCGTTTGAATGCACAAGGCAGAGGTTGCAGTGAGCCAAGACTGCACCATTGCACACTAGCCTGGGTGACAGAGCAAGACTCCGTCTCAAAAAAAAAAAAAGAAAAAAGATTATCGTTAACGGCCGGGCGCGGTGACTCCACGCCTGTAATCCTAGCACTTTGGGAGGCCAAGCAAGGCAGGTGGATCACCTGAGGTCAGGAGTTCGAGATCAGCCTGGCCAACATAATGAAACCCCGTCTCTACTAAAAATACAAAAAAAATTAGCTGGACATGGTGGCACATGCCTGTAATCCCAGCTACTCAGGAGGCTGAGGCAGGAGAATCACTTGAACCCAGGAGGCAGACTCCAGCCTGGGCAACAAGAGCAAAAACTCCGTCTCAAAACAAAAACATATTATCATTAACTGGTTATTAGATAACAAAGATATCTTCATTGTATTTTCCTGGAAATTAAATCAAATTAACAAATGGACATTATCATAACCCAGACTTCCTTTGTGCAAGGTTCTGATTTACTTTAGGCATCATAACTCTGTTAAAGGTTTAAGTAGATAGTCTTTCTTGATTCTGACTCTTCCCCCACGCAACTACTGGGAGTTTACCCTGTCTTTGGGAAAAAAATAAGGCCATGGGAATAACCATATTCCAAAGAGATGGATTTATATCATAAATCCTTTCTAATAAACTCATTTATTATTTCAATAAAGGGGTAATTACAATGCTCCTAAACAATGGCAAATCTAAGAACAGGACCTAAAGAAATAATATAAACCTCTATTGCCTAGGTTTATGTCACAGATTTTATAATACCATGGATTAAAGTTCTGTATGAGAATATATGTGTAATCTCTTTTCATATGGTGGAAAGGCTACAATATAGGTTTTATTCCTGTGATGACCAGTGTTATAGTGACATTTGGCTATACTGCTAAATATTTTATTTCCTTAATGTAAGTCACAAGTAATTCAAGAAGTCTGAAATATATTCTAAAGCTAGTCTTGACTATTAGCTTGTTCCTATTGGAAAAAAGAACGAGGAAGAATGGTACCAGACATTGAGAGAGAACTAGAAGATATTGATAGGATCAGGAAAGCAAGCCTATTAAAAAGCTTTATCTAAAATGTATCCCTTTGGGGCCAGGCATCATGGCTCAGCGTAATCCCAACACTTTGGGAGGCTGAGGTGGTAGGATTGCTTGAGCCCAGGAGTTCAAGTCCAGCATAGGCAACATAGCAAGGCCTGGTCTCCACTAAAAATTTAAAATTAGCCAGGAGCAATGGCATGCATCTATAGTCCCAGCTACTCAGGAGGCTGAAGTGGGAAGACTGCTTGAGTACAAAAGGTCAAGGCTGCAGCGAGCTACGACCTCACCACTGCACTCTAGGCTGGGTAACAGCAAAATCCTGTCTCTAAAAAAACAAAAAAAAAAGGTATCCCTTTGGTTGTTGATTTTTATGGAAACCAGAAATCATGATAGTGATATAACAACAAAGCCTTAGTTACTGTAAATAACTCACAACATGGATCATAGGCACTCAATTACCATTTACCAAATAAGCTTATGAACAGCACTGAATAATTTCTTTTTTTTTGAGATGGAGTCTCGCTTTGTTGCCCAGGCTGGAGTGCAGTGATGGCTCACTGCAACCTCTGCCTCCCAGGTTCAAGTGATTCTCCTATCTCAGCCTCCCCAGTAGCTAAGATCACAGGCATGTGCCACCATACTCAGCTAACTTTTGTAATGAATAATTCTTAATATTTTATATGCTTTCATATGTCAAATACTTTGTTTTAATTACTCGTTCAGCCATCTATTTTTATCTAGTTTGTGTTCAAGGCAAATCCATTCCAAACACAATGTACAATCCAAAACAGATGTAACAGATATAGAACGTACAAATAAGAAGTAAAAGGGACTGTTCAGTCACACATACCATAGGTCAAGATCTGTTGGATCTGCTTGTTCCCTTGTAGGTTTCTAAAGATGGCAAACATTGCCTTAAGACTTATTAAAGCTACTATGGCCATATGGGATACTGGAACAACTAAGCATCAGTATGTGACCATGTGAACCAAAGATTTCATGGAGTGTCCTTTTTTTTTTTTTTTCTGATAGAAACACAGTCTGGCTCTGTCACCCAGGCTGGAGTTCAGTGGCATTATCACAACTCACTGCAGCCTCGAATGCCTGGGCTCAAGCAATCCTCCCACCTTAGCCTCTAGAGTAGTCAGGACTACAGGTGTGCGCCACCATACCCGGCTAATTTTTTCTTTTTTTTCCTGTAGAGACATGGTCTCATTATGTTGCCCAAGTTGGTCTCGAACTGCTGGGCTCAAGCAATCCTCTCCCTTTTCTTTTCTTTTTTTTTTTTGAGACGGAGTCTTGCTCTGTCGCCCGGGCTGGAGTGCAGTGGCTGGATCTCAGCTCACTGCAAGCTCCGCCTCCCGGGTTTACGCCATTCTCCTGCCTCAGCCTCCCGAGTAGCTGAGACTACAGGCACCCGCCACCATGCCCGGCTAATTTTTTTGTATTTTTAGTAGAGACGGGGCTTCACCGTGTTTGCCAGGATGGTCTTGATCTCCTGACCTTGTGATCCGCCCACCTCAGCCTCCCAAAGTGCTGGGATTACAGGTGTGAGCCACTGCGCCTGGCCAGATCAACTTTTTTAACCCACCTTCTGCACAAAAAATGATCAATTTTTAAGTTGTAAAAATTATTCAACATGTACAAAGTCACCTCTTAATTTCAAGATTAATCAAATGTGCCTTCAAAAGAGATCAAATTTTAACCCATCTCCTGCACCAAAAAAAATCAGTTAAGTTGTGAAAATTACTTGACATATACAAAGATAAAAAAGGCACTATTTTAAAATTAGTTGAAGTCAATGCACTTCTAATTTTTGGAATCCAGTTAAGTATGGTAACTAAAAAATCTGGCATTCTTGTTGAATTGGAATGGGTGATAGGAAATGCCTACTATTTCACTTTTAAGTGTATATGCAAGAATTAGTCATGCTTGGATTTGGAGTAGATTCCAGTCTATCATTGCTCTGGCACATTTCAATTACCACATAGAAGTCAAATGCAATGGCAAATCCAAAGCCCTAGACTAAAGAGTTAAGTGCCCTTGGCCGGGAGCGGTGGCTCATGCCTGTAATCCCAGCACTTTGGGAGGCCAAGGTGGGCGGATCATGAGGTGAGGAGATTGAGACCATCCTGGCCAACATGGTGAAATCCTGTCTCCACTAAAAATACAAAAATTCGCTGGGTGTGGTGGCACATGCCTGTAATCCCAGTTACTCAAGAAAGGCACGAAAATCGCTTGAATCGAGGAGGCAGAGGTTGCAGTGAGCCAAGATGGCACCACTGTACTCCAGCCTAGCCGACAGAGTGAGACTCCATCTCAAAACAAACAAACAAAGGAAATAGAGTTAAGTGCCCAAGAGGAGTAAAAACTTAGCAACGCAAATCTAGAGCATATCAGCATTAAATTAGGATGGCTGAAACCATACAGAGAATATTTATAGTAACATCTGGTAGTTTCTTCCAATGCACATATATAATAAATAGAATCATGGAAGCTTTTTATATTACCTAATCATTTTACAGACTTGTAGATTTAACAAACTAAAATGAAAACTGAATCTCCATTCCATAGCTCATCCTTTTTCTCTAGATGAAGTGAAATTATTATTATCAAAAAAGTTTTTTTTTCAAGATAGAGTTTTAAGTGTCCATATTTCTTAAGCCGCGTTTAATAATCTCTTTAACTAATTTTTGATGTTGTCTTTCTCCTCTGTCTTATACATGAAACTCCAACAGATTTAATACTGGCATTTATCATCTAGTCCAATCCTTCAGATGCTCTTTAAACCAGTCCAGTTTGAGACTCTCAAGCGTTTCTGTTAATAAAATATGGAGTGAAATTAGCAGATTTGATGAAGACCTGGTTTTTTTTCCTTGCCACACTGAACTTCTAGGCACCATTTGGATTCGGTTTTAGAGTATGAGTTGGAGAACTGTAGCTGTTTCTTGACCTGTCTCTTAATGGTAGAGATGTAGAAGGGCAAGCAAGACCACAAGGAGACTGGCTGTAGGCTGTAGGGCGCTGTTGGAGGGCTTTGTGGTCTCGGCTGCAGTAGCTTCCGGCGTGCTGGTTAAAGGAACAAATGAAGAAACCAGAAGGGGTAGGAGCAGCGCCAGAAGCAGCAGACCCAGACTAAGCATGGCCACCATCCCCTTACCCATTTGGATCAGCGTGCCGTGTGTCCAGCTTGCTGCTCAGTGTGCTAGAGGATGGGTGGCTCCTGGCTGGTGCAGGGGAGATAGCAAGTAGGGTTTTACATTCAAGGGGCATCATAATGGTAGTGACATCACTCCCTTTCCTCCTACATCCAGGCAAATACTTTGTTTTGAAACAAAACATTTAAGTTGTTTAGAAAGCCTGGACCTGGCCAGGCACAGTGGCTCACGCCTGTAATCTCAGCACTTTGGGAGGCCAAGGTGGGCGGATCACGAGGTCAGGAGATCGAGACCATCCTGGCTAACATGGTAAAACCCCATCTCTATTGAAAATACAAAAAATTAGCCAGGCGTGGTGGCAGGTGCCTGTAGTCCCAGCTACTCGGGAGGCTGAGGAAGGAGAATGGCATGAACCTGGGAGGTGGAGCTTGCAGTGCGTCGAGATCATGCCACTGCACTCCAGCCTGGGTGACAGAGTGAAACTCCATCTCAAAAAACAAAACAAAAAAAAAGAGAGTCTGGACCTTATTAATTACAAATCTATAAAAAGGCAGGTTTCGAATCTTTTTTTCCCAAGTGGCATGATTTTTCCCTTGTATTTTTTTTCTGTCCCATATGACCTTCAGAAATTTTTCTTGATTCTTAAAAGTGATGCATATTTGTTGTTAAAAGTTGTTAGCACGGAGTATGAGAAGATGTTTTTACCCAGAGATAAGCATTATTGATATGTGGTATATTTTCGTATAGTACATATACATTATTTACACAGTAAAGATTGTACTTTTGTATCCAGAATTTTGGGTTAACAATTATCGTGAGCATTTTCCTGTCATACCAAAAATGTGAAAGGTATGGTTTAATTAGCTTCTAAAAAAGTCTGTGGCCGGGCACGGTGGCTCATGCCTGTAATCCCAGCACTTTGGGAGGCTGAGGCGGGCAGATCATGAGGTCAGGAGATTGAGACAATCCTGGCTAACACAGTGAAACCCCGTCTCTACTAAAAATACAACAAAATTAGCCGGGTGTGGTGGCGGGCACCTGTAGTCCCAGCTACTCAGGAGGCTGAGGGAGGAAACTGGCATGAACCTGGGAGGCAGAGGTTGCAGTGAGCCGAGATTGCACACTGCACTCCAGCCTAGGCAATAGGGCGAAACTCCGTCTCAAAAAAAAATAAAAAATAAAAAAAGTTTGCACACTGGCCAGGTGTGGCAGTTTATGCCTGTAATCCCAGCACAGTGGGAGGCCAAGGCAAGCAGATTACCTGAGCTCAGGAGTTCGAGACCAGCCTAGGCAACGTGGCGAAACCTCATCTCTACCAAAAATACAAAAATTGAGCTGTACTCCATGGCACATGCCTGTAATTCCAGCTACTTGGAAGGCTGAGGTGGGAGAATCAATCGAACCCAGGAGGCGGAGGTTGAAGTGAGCGAAGATTGGGCCACTGCATTACCGCCTGGGTGACAGAGTGAGACCCTCATATCAGGAAAAAAAAAAAAAAAAAAAAAGAAGAAAGAAAGAAAGGAAAGAATGAGATATTCATGAAATACAATGGATGAATGAAACTTGGAAACTTTTTTTTAAAGGTTGCACACCAAGTTTGGTGTGTATAGTTTTATCCCTACTTTTTGTTTTTCACTATTCTTATGTACTTACAGAGAAGTTGTAAAGACAATACACCATGGTATTAGTCTTGGTTGGTTCCAGGTGATGGGGATTTCTGTTTTTTCCAACTTTTCCATATTGGTGATATTTTTTTATTTTTATTTTACTTGTTTTTTTTTTTTTTTTTTTGAGACAGAGTCTGGCTCTGTCGCCAGGGCTGGAGTGCAGTGGCCGGATCTCAGCTCACTGCAAGCTCCGCCTCCCGGGTTTACGCCATTCTCCTGCCTCAGCCTCCCGAGTAGCTGGGACTACAGGCACCTGCCACCTCGCCCGGCTAGCTTTTTGTATTTTTTAGTACAGACGGGGTTTCACCGTGTTAGCCAGGATGGTCTCGAACTCCTGACCTCGTGATCCGCCCATCTCGGCCTCCCAAAGTGCTGGGATTACAGGCTTGAGCCACCGCGCCGGCCACTTGATTTTTTTTGAGATGGAGTCTCACTCTGTCCCCCAGGCTGGAGTACAGTGGCGCAATCTCAGCCCACTGCAACCAACACCTCTGAGGTTCAAGCGATTCTCCTGCCTCAGGCTCCTGAGTAGCTAAGATTACAAGCACGCCCAGCTAATTTTTTTGTATTTTTAGTAGAGATGGGGTTTCACCATGTTGCAAGATGGTCTTGATCTCCTGATATCATGATCTGCCCGCCTCGGACTCCCAAAGTGCTGGGATTACAGGGGTGAGCCACAACGCCCGGCCTATTTCTATTTTTATTTTTGAGACAGGGTGTCACTTTGTCACCCATGCTGGAGTACAGTGGCGGGATCTCAGTTCACTGCAACCTTCGTATCCCGGGGTCAAGGGATTCTCCCACCTCAGCCTCCCGAGTGGCTGGGATTATAGGCGGCGCCACCACCCTCTTGGTAGAGAAGGGGTCTCACCATGTTGCCCAGGCTGGTCTGGAACTCCTGAGCTCAAGCGATCTGCCCACTGTAGCCTCCCAAAGTGCTAGGATTACAGGCATAAGCCACTGTACTTAGCCTGGTTATATATTTCTTGTGGAAGTTGAATTGGTAGTTTTTTAAAGGGCAGGATTAATGGAATTCAAGCTAGATAAGCCAACATGGAAATTGCCTTGTAAGAAAAGCCTAAAGAAAAAAGACAATAAAAATTAAAGACTCAATACACTAAGTTCATGGTTAATGACATAGCACTTATATGAATGGGAAATGATCCTCTTTGAGAGATTGGGAAGAGTAAAAAGAATACTTTTTACTAATGTTTGAAATTTGGTGGCTGGGTGCAGTGGTTCACGCCTGTAATCCCGTAATTTGGGAGGTTAAGGTGGGTAGATCACGAAGTCAAGAGTTCAAGACCAGCCTGGCCAACAAGGTGAAACCCCGTCTCTACTAAAAATACGAAAATTAGCTGGGCATGGTGGCACATGCCTGTAATCCCAGCTACTTGGGAGGCTGAGGCAGGAAAATTGCTTGAACCTGGGAGACGGAGGTTGCAGTGAGCTGAGATAGCACCACTGCCCTCCAGCCTGGGCAACAGAGCAAGACTGTCTCAGAAAAAAAAAAGAAATTTGGGAGTGAGTTATAATAAGAAATTAGTAGAAGTTTTAAAAAACTGTTTTTGCATTTTCTTATCAGCTTGAAGAGAAAATTGACTCAATATCCTATATGTCCTTTACTTTCAAGAAGATAAATATTTTCTTTATTTAGTAATTAATTTTTTTTTTTTTTTTTGAGACAGAGTCTCACTCTGTACCCCAGGCTGGAGTGCAGTGGCACAAAAATGAGATACATGTGCAGAACATGCAGTTTTGTTACATAGGTTTATGTGTGCATGGTAGTTTGCTGCACCAAGCAATTCTTTTGTTTCAGCCTCCTGAGTAGCTGGGACCAGAGGTGTGCACCACCACGCCCAGCTAATTTTGTATTTTTAGTAGAGACAGGGTTTCGCCATGTTGGCCAGGCTGGTCTCAAACTCCTGGCCTCAAGTGATCCTCCCGCCTCAGCCTCCCAAAGTGCTGGGATTACAGTCGTGAGATAAATATTTTCTTTATATTCCAGAATATAACAACTTACTTTCTCTTTGCTTTTCCTAAGCCACTGCTTCCTGCCTCTTCAGGAATCTGATTCTCTTTTTCAGAATCTTTAGAGGACAACCTAAAGAATTCTCCAATTCCTTTTTGCCACTTGGGAGTTGGGCGCACGCAAACGGGATTCCCTCCTGCATATTTATTTTCAGCTGTAAAATATAAACAGATGGAACTAGATAAGTGCTAAGAATACAATCGCCATTCCTTAAACAACTTAATTCCTTCTTTAAGATCAAATTCTCAAAGGTATCAAATAATCCTTATTTAAGATATACAACTTAAAGAATTAGAAAATGTGACACAATAAAGCTGTATTCAACCAATAAATTCTGTGATGGTTATCTTAGCAAAAACAGTAGTAACAGAATTTTTACAACTGAAAAATATTTTTATATTTTGTCCACAAGCAGAGCTATTCAAATACTCTTGCCAGGCACCGTGGTTCATGCCTGTAATCCCAGCACTTTGGGAGGCTGAGGAGGGTGGATCACAAGGTCAGGAGTTCGAGACCAACCTGGTCAACATGGTGAAACCCCATCTCTACTAAAAATACAAAAATTAGCTGGGTGTGGTGGCACGTGCCTGTATTCCCAGCTACTCAGAAGGCTGAGGCAGGAGAGTCACTTGAACCAGGGAGTCGGAGATTACAGTGAGCCGAGACCACGCCACTGCACACCCCAGTCTGGCAACAGAGCGAAACTCTATCTCAAAAAATATATATATATATATTCTTATATGTACTGACATACTGAAGTTTGACACACTTTTTCCTAAGATAGGACCATGTAGTACAAAGTGCTAACATTTTACTTACTAAGGTCATTTAGTTAAAGCACATATAAGAGGCAATGTGAAAGTCTCCACAAAAGTAGATTCCATTTTTCAAAGCACTTGGCTCCTTTATCAATTCATAAAAGAAATCCAATTCCTGGTGGTTTTCTTTTTTCCTTTTTTTTTTTTTTTTTTTTTTTTTACGGAATCTAGCTCTGTCGCCTAGGCTGGAGTGCAGTGGCACAATCTCAGCTTACTGTAATCTCTGCCTCCCGGGTTCAAGCGATTCTGCTGCCTCAGCCTCCCGAGTAGCTGGGATTACAGGCACCCGCCACCATACCCAGCTAATTTTTTTTTGGAGGGGGGAGATGGAGTCTCGCTCTGTTGCCCAGGCTGGAGTACAGTGGCATGATCTCAGCTCACTGCAAGCTCCGCCTCCCGGCTTCACGACATTCTCCTGCCTCAGGCTTCCTAGCAGTTGGGACTACAGGCGCATGCCACCATGCCTGGCTAATTTTTTTATTTTTAGTAGAGACAGGGTTTCACCATGCGAGCCAGGATGGTCTTGATCTCCTGACCTCGTGATCCGCCCACCTTGGCCTCCCAAAGTGCTGGGATTACAAGCATGAGCCACCCCGCCCAGCCAATTCCTGGTTATTTTTAAACAGTAATGTAAGGAGAAATTGAGGGAAAATTTTTGCCTTTTTATAAAGTAATGACTAGGAACAAATTTTTCAGTTACTATAAATCTTTTGCTTTAAGCTAAAACATTTGCTTTAACAACTCTAATTGTTAAAGAACATTTACAAAAGTTGTTTCCATATAGACTCTGAAATTATATTGTTTGTACTTATTTATTTATTTACATTTATAAAAATAGCAATGGGATTTTGCCATGTTGCCCAGGTTGGTCTGAAACTCCTAACTGAGGCAACCCTCCTGCCTTGGCCTCCAAAAGAAGGAATGGTATGTAAAAGATAGTGATCTTTTGGTTCACAATTTTCCCAAAGGAACCTTACAGGAATGCTTTTACTACTAGAAAACATACAGCAGCAGCTGGGCGCGATGGCTCACGCCTGTAATCCCAGCACTTTGTGAGGCTGAGGCAGTCGGATCATGAGGTCAGGCACTAGAGAGCAGCCTGGTCAACAAGGTGAAACCCTGTCTCCACTAAAGATACGAAAATTAGCTGGGTGTGGCGGTGCATGCCTGTAATCCCAGCTACTCAGGAGGCTGAGACAGAAGAATTGCTTGAACCTGGGAGGCGGAGGTTGCAGTGAGCCGAGATCATGCCACTGCACTCCAGTCTTGGTGAGAGAGCAAGACTCTGTCCCAAAAAACAAAAACAAAAAAAACCGTATAGCAGCAACAGATTCAAACCCAACTCCACTGATTTAGTTGTGTGACCTTTATCAAGTTATATAACCTGAGATTAAATTTCCTTATCTTTAAAATTAGGATATTACCCATTTCATACATTCAATTATTGGGATTAAAAATAGAGATTTTTTTAAAATGCCTTAAAGGATGCATTTATTCAACATATATTCAGTAAGGGCCTATTCAGTCGGCTCTGGTGATTCAACAGTGGACCAGACAATGGGATGTGACTCTAATGAAATTTCCTCAGGCCAGGCATAGTGGCTCATGCCTGTGATCCCAGCACTTTGGTAGGCTGAGACGGGAGGATTGCTTCAGCCCAGTAGTTTGAGACCAGCCTGGGCAATATGATGAAACCCCGTCTCTACAAAAAACACAAAAATTAGGCGGGCGTGTAGTGGCATGTGCCTGCAGTCCAGCTACTTGGGAGGAGCCTGAAGTGGGAGGATCATTTGAGCCCTGGGGTCAAAGCTGCAGTATGGTGTGATTGCACCACTGCACTCAAGCCTGGGCAACGGACTGAGACCCTGTCTCAAAACAAAAAAAAAAAAAAAAAAGAAAAAAAGAAAAGAAAAAGAAAGTCTAGTGGTACAGGGTATAAGTTACTCTCAAACAATTCATCAACTTTTATTTCCTTTTATCTGAAGAGATCAAAGCAGTAAATGTTTTCTAATGAGATGTTTCGAATAGGGAGAAATTTGAATTGACTTAAAAACCCATGAAGTCCTAAACAGTGTTCCCCTTTACGTTCTCAACTAAATCTTGCAGCGTTAATCTCCCTGTCTGCCAAACTTCCTACTGAAAGGAATGAGGCACCAGATGGCAGGGCATTTTCTCATCTTCCATGCACAGAAGGACCAGCGTGAAACTATTTCCCTTGCTGGGTTTCACTCCTACTCTCCCAAAGACAATATTAGGAGCTGCAACGTTGGAGAAAACCCACAGACATTACATTCAAAAAAAAAAAAAAAAAAAAAAAAGAGTAAGGAAGAAAGGAAAAACAAGCAAACAAAAATATTTTTATTAAAGTTTAGCAGACATTGCAATGAGCACTCAGCACTGTTAATGATTGTCCAAACCCTTAATCTAATAAGGGGCTTTTAAATAGCCTCTGACAGTATTTAAATAACCTCTGTCAATATTAAGAAAAATAATAGCCAGGAGTAGTGACTCATGTCTGTGGTCCCAGCACTTTGGGAAGCTGAGGCAGGCGGATCATGAGGTCAGGAGTTTGAGATCAGTCTGGCCAACACAGTGAAACCCCATATCTACTAAAACTACAAAAAAATTAGCCAGGTGTGGTGGTGTGCGCCTGTAATCGCAGCCACTCGGGAGGCTGAGGCAGGAGAATCGTGTGAACCCGAGAGGCAGAGGTTGCAGTGAACCAAGTTGACACCATTGCACTCAAGCCTGGGCAACAGTGCAAGACTGTCTCAAAAAAATAAAAAAGAAAAAGAAAAATACTAAACCAAAAAAGAAAAATTGATAGGCTGGCCACGGTGGCTCACGCCTGTAATCCCAGTGGGACGACTGTTTGAGCCCAGGAGTTTGAGACCAGCTTAGGCAACATAGTGAGACCCCTGTCTCTACAAAAAATAGAAAAAAAAAAAGCCTGGCGTGTTGGCATGCACCTGTAGTCCCAGCTACTTGGGAGGCTGAGGTGGGAGGATTGCTTAAGCCCCATAAGTGGAAGCTGCAGTGAGTAGTGATTGCACCACTGCACTCCAACCTGAGCAACAAAGTGAGATCCTGTCTTAAAAAATAAAAGAAAAATAGGCTTGAAGATAAGCTGTGCCGGTCCTTAACTCCAAGGCTCGAGATTCTCTTCCATGAGACCCCCCTCACCTCTACCCTAGCCGGCCAAAAGGCCCAGCCTCTCTCATTACATCACAGAGCGAGGAAGAAATTCGGGCGTGAGTACCTCAAGAAAAAGAAATTTATGGCAAGCCAGGGGCTTGCAGGTGCCAGGCCTGATCCCCTAATTTTAGGAGGGCTCTTCTTACCTTTCCTCGATGAAACTGGTGTCGAATTAGTGGCAGAAGTGGAAGAACCAAGCACCTTCCTGGGGGCTCGAGCAGCCACCACTGTGAAGAGAGGCAAAGAGGGTATTCAGAAGGGGCAGGAGGGTTTGGATACCGAGTCCTGGACCCAGCGGCTTGGAGAGGAGAGCCTGGCGATCCAGAACAGCAGGATAACCTTACCCTGGCCCTGAGACTTCATCTTCAAGGTAAAGGGGCCGGGCGGCTGCTCCCTGGCTAGCTAGATGAGTTTGGCGCACAGGGCCCAGGGGGACCTCTGGCGTCTGTCGCCCGCGGCCGGGCTGCCGGGAGGACCCCCGCCCTCCAGTACCACACTCGATTGCCTCACCTTTTCTGTAAGTGCCTGGAACACTGTCTGCTTTAGTCCGCACCATGTTCAAACAAGACGAGAGAAGAGGAGAGAACGAACTGACTTCCCAGACGACCAACGGTGTTTCACTGGACAAGGACCCGAAAACTAATCTCCCGCCACAGTTTATATTGGTCTCTTTCCCGCGCGCTCCAAGGACTCTCCGGAGCCACGGCTCCCATTGGTTCCGCGCCGTTCCCCCTGAACCAATTGCCAATGCCCAATGGTGACAGCGGCGAGGCTTCTTGCAGCGCGGATCCGTCCATCAACACGCAAAAGCCTAGGATTCGTAGGCGCCCCAGGTGGGCGGTACCAGGACTCTCCAGGGGTACCCGATAAGTGGGTGCTAAGTTTCTGAACTAGAGAAGTGAGTCTGCTTAGAAAAGAAAACCCAGCAAAGACAGCGAATTACAAACTATCTTCAAAAGTTACTATAGCCTTAAGTCCATAATGATTGACTCCAGGAGGTGAAACCTGAAATTAAGCGGACTTCTTGACGTAAATCAAAATAAAAAGAACTTGAGAACTTTCCTTTAGTACCCCAGGCATGAACTCTTTGTACAGCATCCACACCAAAACAATTCTATGGAATGGGAGAAAGGAAGCTAATACAGCTTATTTACAAAAGTGTTTTTAAATGTCTTTAGTATGATGTGAGACTAAACAAAAACTAGGGGAACTGTATATACATACACACATAAAAAGAAACTAATAAAACGTCTTCCTGAGAACTGAATGGTCTCAGAGCTCCTAAATAATCTGCCAAATCTGCTGGGCGCGGGTACTCATGGCTGTAATCCTAGCACTTTGGGAGGCCGAGGCAGGCAGATCGCTTGACCCCAGGAGTTTGAGACCAGCCTGGCCAACATGGTGAAACTCGTCTCTACAAAAATATATACAAAAATTAGCCGGGTGCAGTGGCATGTTCCTGTAATCCCAGCTACTCGGGAGGCTGAAGTGGGAGGATGGCTTGAGTCCAGGAGACGGGAGATTGCTTGCGCCTAGGAGGCAGAGGTTGCAGTGAGTCATAATCGCACCACTACACTCCAGTCTGGGCGACAGAGTGAGATCCTGTCTCAAAAAAGAGGAGAGGAGAGGAGGGGAAGAGGAGAAGAGAAAAGAGAAAAGGGAAGAGAAGAGAAAAGAAAAACCCTGCCAAATGTGGTAAGACCACATTCCTGGCACACAGTGAGCATAACTCTAGGATAAGAGGTCATAATTTTTTTCTATCTTTATGCTTACCTTCTAATTACTCACAACACCCCTGGGGAGTGATTTTCACTTTCTAAATACTATACATAAAACAGAATTGGTCAGGCGTGGTGGCTCACGCCTGTAATCCTAGCACTTTGGGAGGCCAAGGAGGGCGGATTGCCTGAGCTCAGGAGTTGGAGACAAGCCTGGGCAACATGGTGAAACCCCATCTCTACTAGAAAAAAAAAAAAAATTAGCCGGGAGTGGCGGCATGTGCCTGTAGTCCCAGCTACTCGGGAGGCTGAGGCAGGAGACTGGCGTAAATCTGAGAGGCGGAGCTTGAAGTGAGCTGAGATCCCGCCACTGCACTCCAGCGGAGGGAGACTCCATCTCAAAAAAAAAAAAAAAAAAAAAAAAAAAAAAGGCTACCCTCGAAGTGTAATCACAGCGTTAATTCTTTCCAATGAATTGCTTGAATTTAAAACAAAATTAGGCTACTCAGTACTTTAACAGAATCAACAACTGCATTCTATAACACAGATTTAAAGAATCTAGGCAACAGGTTAAATTAACACAATAATAGAAAATGTATTGGCAATTACCTGTAGCTTTGTCTTAACCTTGGAGTCTAAGGTTACAGCCAAATCAACCGGAAAAATCCACAAGACCCAGGGCATTCCTTTGTTTTTTGTCCTCATGCTCTATCTCATTGCAAAGTGGGGTTTTTTTGTTTTGTTTTGTTTTTTGAGATGGAGTCTCGCTTCTTTGCCCAAGTTGGAATGCAGTGGCGCATTCTGGGCTCCCTGCAATCTCCGCCTCCTGGGTTCAAGCAATTCTCCTGCCTCAGCCTCCCACGTAGCTGGGATTACAGGCACGTCCCAGCACACTCGGCTAATTTTTGCATTTTCAGTAGAGACAGGGTTTCACCATGTTGGCCAGGCTGGTCTTGAACTCCTGATCTCAAGTGATCCGCCTGCCTCGGCCTCCCAAAGTGCTGGGATTACAGCTATAAGCCACCACACCCAGCCAGCACAGTGGTTCTTAAATGCCATTATTTCCTTTTCAGTTTAAGTGGCTTCTACATAGGTCTGAATTACTTAATTTGAACTCATATTCCAGATTCCTGCAGAAAGAATCGGATAGTCTTTGCTCCTTGCCCACCTGCCAAGTAAGTTGCCAGAAAGAGTATCAAATATACATTTCCACCCAGGGGCAGTCTACATATTACTATAGTTGTGTGTTTGTTTTTGTTTGCATGTTTGTCTTTTTAATACCAATGATGATAATGAAGAATGCATGTTAGAGAAAAAAGAAAAAAGTACTGATGCCTAGTAAAAGTTCTTCATTGAAATGTGTGCTTTGCAGAAGCAATTAAACACAATTTTTATAAGGAAATAAAACACAGAGAGTGGTGTGGAGTCAACCTAAAAATTTCAAAGGTCTAGGGCATTAAGAAAAGCTACAGTATGTATGAATACAATTTCTGCCTAAATTTATTTATTTTATTTATTTATTTTGAGATAGAGTCTCACTCTATCATCCAGGCTGGAATGCAGTGGCATGATCTCAGCTCACTGCAACCTCTGTCTGCCGGTTCAAGCAATTCTCATGCCTCAGCCGCCCATGTAGCTGGGATTACAGGTATGTGCCACCACATTCAGCTAATTTTTGTATTTTTAGTAGAGACAGGGTTTCACCATGGTGGCCAGGCTGGTCTCGAACTCCTGACCTCAGGAGATCTGCCCACCTCGGCCTCCCGAAGTGCTGGGATTACAGGTGTGAGCCACTGCAACTGGCATGCCTACATTTATACCAAATTAAATCTTGGCCTGCGCGGTGGCTCATGCCTATAATCCCAGCACTTTTGGAGGCCAAGGCAGGCGGATCAACTGAGGTCAGGAGTTCAAGACCAGCCTGGCCAAAATGGTGAAACCCCATCTGTACAAAAATACAAAAATTAGCCAGGCATGATGGCAGGTGCCTGTAATCCCAGCTACTTGGGAGGCTGAGGCAGGAGAATTGCTTGAACCTGGGAGGTGGAGGGTGCAGTGATCCCAGATCACGCCATTGTACTCCAGCCTGGGTGACTGAGCAAGACTCTGTCTCAAAAAAAAAAAAGGAAGAAAAGAAAAGAAATCTTTAAGTCTTGCTAAATGGGTGTGCTTGCATTGCTCAGGCAGAAATGTAATTTAACAAACAATAGTAATAGTAAATTGCATTATAATATGCAATAGTAAATTGCATTAAAACATATGACTTATGAGAAAAGAATGCTTTTTTGTTTTTCTTTGTTTTTTTTTTTTTTTTTGAGACAAGGTCTCACTCTGTCACGCAGGCTAGAGTGCAGTGGTGTGATCATAGTTTACCGCAGCCTCGCCTCCTGAGCTCAGGTGATCCACTCCCAAGTAGCTGGGAACACAGGCGCTTGCCACCACACCTAGCTAATTTTTAGATTTTTTTGTAGAGACAGGGTCTCCCGATGTTGCCCAGGCTGGTCTTGAGCTTCTGAGCTCAATCAATCTTCCCACCTCAGCCTCCCAAAATGCTGAGATTACAGGTGTGGGCCACGGTACCCAGCCACCTATGTTATTCTGGAGGACATACTCATCATAACATGTATGACATACTAAATTTCTATTATATGAAAAAAACTTAAGTCATAGTCTCTGCCTTCAAGCACTTTTAGTTATGGAGACTGTTACGGTTAATTTTAGGTGTCAACTTGACCAGATTAAGAAATACCTAGAGGGTCTGTAATCCCAGCACTTTGGGAGGCCGAGGTGAGAGGATCACCTAAGGTTGGGAGTTTAAGACCAGCCTGACCAACATGGAGAAAGCCCGTCTCTACTAAAAATACAAAATTACCCGGGTGTGGTGGCGTATGGCTATAATCCCAGCTACTCGGGAAGCTAAGGCGGGAAAATCGCTTGAACTTGGGAGGCAGAGGTTGTGGTGAGCTAAGATTGCACCATTGCACTCCAGCCTGGGCAACAAGAGGAAATTCAGTCTCAAAAAAAAAAAAAAAAAGAAAGCAAAAGAAATACCTAGATAATTTGTAAAGCATTACTTCTTGGTGCCTTTGAGGGTGTTTCCAAAGGAGACTGGCATGTGAGTCAGTGGACTGAGCGGGGCAGATCTGCTCTCAATGTGAGTGGGCACCATCCAATTGACCGAGGACCCAGAACAAAAAAGGTAAGAAAAAATATTTCTTTCCTTCTGGAGCTGAGACACTCTTCTCCTGCTCTCAGACATCAGAACTCCAGGCCCTCCGCCTTGAGACTTGAAGATTTCACAATTTAGACTGAGCCAGCTACCAGCATTCCAGGGTCCCCGGCTTGCAGATGGCCTGTCATGGGACTTTTCAGTCTCCATAATTTTCTGAGCCAATTCCCTAATAAATCTCCTCATAGATCTGTATCTGTAACTATCTGTTATCTATCCTATTGGTTCTGTCTCTCTGGAGAACCCTAACACAGGGACTGAATAAATAGACAGGTAAATGACTTTGATACCTTATAATTATTATTAAATGTAGAAGTTTTACAAAGAAACAAAACTTCTACCCATGATTAATAAACATTCACAGAGTATTTTGTCTTTTTCTTTTCTTTTCTTTTAATTATACTTTAAGTTCTAGGGTACATGTGCACAACGTACAGGTTTGTTACATATGTATACTTGTGCCATGTTGGTGTGCTGCACCCATCAACTTGTCATTTACATCAGGTATAACTCCCAATGCCATCCCTCCCCCTCCCCCCATTTTGTCTTTTTCTTAAAAAAAAAAACACCCTGGAAAATCATACGCTTTCCAAATTAATGATATCTATGACAATCTAAATGTAATGTAAATCAATACACTTACGAGGTTTTGTTTTGTTTTGTTTTTGTAACAAGGCCTTGCTCTGTCGCCCAGCCTGGAGTGCAGTGGTGTAATCAGGGCTCACTCCAAGCTTGACCTTCTGGGCCCAAGTGATCCTCCCACCTCAGCCTTCCAAGTAGCTGAGACCACAGGCATGTGCCACCACACCAGGCTATTTTTTTTTTCATTTTTATAGAGATGGGGATTCTCCTTATGTTGCCCAGAATGGTCCGGAACTCCTGGGCTCAAGTGATCATCTTGCCTCTGATTCCCAAGTGCTGACATTACAGGCGTGAGCCACTGTGTCCAGTGTGCGTGTGTGTGTGTGTCTCCGCGTGCGCTTGAGTGATCCTCCTGCCTCGGCCTCCCAAAGCGCTGGGATTACAGGCATGAGACACTGTGCCCGGCCAATACACTTACGATTTTAATTATAACATTTACGCGAATGAAAACACTAGCAAAAAGGTAAAACAGCTGCCAATTTAATGTGACCACTTAGTCTAAACAGGCTAGTAGAAATGAAGAACTTTTAACCTGTAAATGCAACAAAAAGCCAGAAATGAATGGGAAGACATGTCCAGAAAAGTGTGGCTAAATTTTCCCCAGTCCATTGTCTTAACAGGGTAGGGAATTGCTAATTTTGGGTTGAGAACTCATGTAGAAAGTCCTCAAAGCCAAATTCCAACTCCTGTTTTACTGTTTTATCCCCTCGAGCGTGCTGAGCTGTCTTGGCTCTCCTGGAAAATACATGGCTCAAAAAATAAGATAGAAGTTTTAGCGGTGTGAATCTAGTAGTCGACTATAGGGGGTATTAAAAATAAACACTCCATCCTGGCTAACACGGTGAAACCCTGTCTCTACTAAAAATACAAAAAAACTAGCTGGGCGTGGTGGCGGGTACCTGTAGTCTCAGCTACTTGGGAGGCTGAGGCAGGAGTATGGCGTGAACCCGGGAGGCGGAGCTTGCAGTGAACCAAGATCATGCCACTGCACTCAAGCCTGGGCGACAGTGCGAGACTCCGTCTCAAAAATAAATAAATAAATAAATAAAAATAAAAAAAATTAAACCACCACCAGAGCAAAAACTTACAGCGCTTACAATACCTTCCACGTGCTGTTTTATTTTACATAAAACCATGACGATTAAAAAGCTGGTCTCTCAGTTTTCCGGGTATTGGTTTGTTTCCCCCCTAAACTGTCGTTTTTATAGGCACTTGCACTGTCTTCTCAGCAGAAGTGCCAATGGCCTTCCTCGAGTCCTACGTTTAGCGATTGGCAAGAATCACGCACTGACAGAGCTCGACTCAGGTGGGTACAAGGAGGTAGACAAGGAAGCAGACAAGGAAGCAGGAAGAAGCAAGAGACGCACAGGTGGGCGGGATCCGCACCGGAGGCGGTGCGACCTTGCGGGGCGGTGCAAGCTGGCGGAACCCGCGTGAGTGAGGTTGGTGTTGCGAAGGGAACTAGTCCGGTGCAGGACGTGGGGCTTTTGCAGCCCAGCTGGTTCCGGCTGGGGAAGATGGCGGTGGCTGGGGCGGTGTCCGGGGAGCCGCTGGTGCACTGGTGCACCCAGCAGTTGCGGAAAACTTTCGGCCTGGATGTCAGCGAGGAGATCATTCAGTGAGAACAGTTCCGGTCCAAGCGGGGAAGGAGCTCTGGGATGTGCACTGCCTGAGCGAACAGGGAAGCGGGGAGGACTGAAAAGTTGAGAGAGAAATGTGATAAAGGGGCTGCAGTCTGTAGTCTGTAGGCGTCGAATTTTGGCCTCCACCTTTGTAGTTTAGTTTCTGGAATAGGGTGTCCGGCTCCGCAATCTGCCGTTCAGGCTTTTTTCCTGGGAAGACGCCCAGTCTGTAAGAAGTACTGCAGGACTGTCCCAGGAGGCAGTTTCCTTTCTAGAGAGAAGGGGCAGGTCAAATTGTATTTCCTAACTCTTAACTCCTTATTTATTTATTTATTTATTTATTTATTTATTTATTATTGTTATTATTGAGACCGAGTCTCTGTCGCCCAGGCTGCAGTACAGTGGCGCGATCTTGGCTCACTGCAACCTCTGCCTCCCGGGTTCAGGCGATTCACCTGCCTCCGCCTCCCAAGTAGCTGGGATTACAGGCACACACCAGCACACCCGGCTAATTTTTAAAAAATTTTTAATAGAGTCGGGGTTTCACCATGTTGGCCAGGCTAGTCTCCAACTCCTGACCTCAAGTGATCCGCCCGCCTCGACCTCCCAAAGTGCTGGGATTACAGGCGTGAGCCACCGCACCCAGACATACTCTGAACATTTTAGTCTGCCCAGTCTGAGTTGTGTCAGTACGGCCAACAGGGTCAGCTGTGTCAGTAGGACCTAGAATTTAAGTGGAAGCAGCGTGGTAGAGTACAAATAGCTTCCGACTCTGGAGTCGCAGGTTCTATATTCTGTTGTCGTTTACCTGTTTTAGAACCCAGGACAACTTAATTTTTCTCTCTGTACCTTGGTTTCTTCATCTATAAGATGAATCATTAGTAGAGCTTATCATGCTTTATGACTTATGAAATGGAGATGGTGAATATGATTTAATATCTGCTTTCAACTGATTAAAGAACATTTGTTGCACTGTTACACGCCAGGTATTGGGGTAACAAAGACAAGACAGTTGGGTTCCCCTTCGTTGATGAGTGCTGAGATTGGGGAAGTGAAGGGACTTGTTGGAGCACAAAATAAATGATCCTTATTAAGATGTGAAAAACTCGGAAGGTTTACTGGAAAGGATGACTTTCACCTGAGAACTAAGGAATAGACAGAGGTGGAGGTCCAAAGCGTTCAGGCAGGGGAGAAAGCTACAAAAATGGGACTTGATCAAAGAACTGAAAGTGTTCCTTAACTTGATTCCTTGGTCACTAATGCTGAAACCTAAATTGCAGCTTTAGGGCTTTTGTAGGAAGTAAGATGAGTTTCTGAGTTTGGGAGAAAATAGACTTTTGGCAAGGAGAGAGTTAAAGTAGGCTATTTTAATGGATGTTTTTTGAGGCCCTGGGAGCTCAAGCCCTTATTCCCAGCACTTTGGGAGGTGGAGGTGGGAGGATCGCTTGAGACAGGGAGTTGGAGAGCAGTCTGGGCAACATAGCAAGACCCTGTCTCTACAGAAATAAAAAAAGTAAACAACAAGATAAGGGATTTTTTTTGAACAGTCGAATAGACAACAAAACAAAACAACAGCAAAATCTTATGGTTTGGCTTTACCCTTGCTTGAAGGCAGTTAAATTAAGTATTTAGTAGTTTTCAAACATTTTTAAAAGCAGTACAATGCTATCAAATGAAATAATGCAACTTTGCAATATATAAAACAGAAAAGTGTTTTTTTATGAATATAAGTTCAATATTTTCACTTTTTTTTTTTTTTTTTTTGAGACGGAGTCTCACTCTGTTGCCCAGGCTGGAGTGCAGTGGTGCAATCTCAGCTCACTGCAACCTCCGCCTCCTGGGTTCAAGTGATTCTCCTGCCTCGGCCTCCCAAGCAGCTGGGATTACAGGTGTGCACCGCCATGCCTGGCTAATTTTTGTATTTTTAGTAGAGACGGGGTTTCACTATGTTGACCAGGGTGGTCTCGAACTCCTGACCTCACATCCACCTGCCTTGGCTGCCCAAAGTGCTGGGGTTACAGGCGTGAGCTGCCACGCCTGGCCCAATTTTCACATATTTATTATAAAGTTACCCAGTATTAAAAAAAAAGAGATTGAGGTGGCCAGGCGCAGTGGTTCCTGCCTGTAATCTAAGCACTTTGGGAAGCCAAGGCAGGCAGATCACTTGAGGTCAAGAATTTCAGACTAGCCTGGCCAACATGGTGAAACCCCCACTCTACTAAAAATACAAAACTTAGCTGGGTGTGTTGGAGAGTGTAGGTCATCTCAGCTACTCGGAAGGCTGAGGCAGGAGAATCCCTTGAACCTGGGGGCAGAGGTTGCAGTGAGCTGATACCGCGCCACTGCACTCCATCCTAGGTGACAGAGTAAGACCTCGTCTCAAAAGAAAAAAAAAAAAGGAAAAACGAAAGATTGAGGCTATTTTTGATAAATTAACAGTTTGAAATAGGGTAAGAATGATAGATGTAGTCTTCTCAGTCTAGAATTCAGTTGTATTTTGTTTGGATTACACAGTATCAAGAACATGGTTTCTCAGACCAAGTGTGGTGGCTCATGCCTATAATCCTAGCACTTTAGGAGGCCAAGGCAGGCAGATCAGGAGGTCAGGAGTTCGAGACCAGCCTGGCCAACATGGCAAAACCCCATCTCTACTAAAAATACAAAAAAAATTAGCCAAGTGTGGTGGTGGGCACCTGTAATCCCAGCTACTCAGGAGACTGAGGCAGGAGAATCACTTGAACCCGGGAGGGAAAGGTTGCAGTGAGTCGAGATCTCACCACTGCACTCCAGTCTGGGCGACAGAGCAAGACTCCATCTCAAAAAAAAAAAATTGTCTTCCCCCTGGGAAGAAGGTCAGTGCCCATTGGCATGTATTATGCTAAGATACTATTTGAATCATTAGGTATTCACTAGTATTGCACAACAGGCTGTTATGCCACGATGAAAGCATTTGCTGTGTCTTGCCTGGCATTTAATTGAGAATTACCCAGGTGTACATACTACAGTAATGTACTAACTTGAACAATTTTATATGAGTGACCTGAATTTTTAAAATAGCACAGAGCTATTAACTTTTTTTTTTCTTTTTTGAGATGGAATCTCACTCTGTCGCCCAGGCTGGAGTGCAGTGACAGGATCTTGGCTCACTGCAACCTCTACCTCCCAGTTCAAACAATTCTCCTGCCTCAGCCTTCCGAGTAGCTGGGAGTACAGGCTCGTGACACCATGCCCAGCTAATGTTTGTATTTTTAGTAGAGATGGGGTTTCGCCATGTGGGCCAGGCTGGTCTCTAACTCCTGACCTCAGGTGATCCACCCACTTCGGTCTCCCAAAGTGCTGGGAGCTACCATGCCCTGCCATTTTTGTTTGTTTGAGAGAGAGTCTCATTCTGTTGCTTAGGCTGGAATGTAGTGATGCAATCATGGCTCTGCAGCCTTCACCTCTGAGACTCAAAGAATCCTTCCACCTCAGCCTCTCAAGTAGCTAGGACTACAGGCACATGCCTCCATGCCTGGCTAATTTTAATTTTTCTTCTAGAGACAAGGTCTCCCTATGTTGCCCAGGCTGGTCTGAAACTCCTGGGCCCAAGTGATCCTCCAGCCTCAGCCTCCCAAATTGTTGGGATTACAGGCATGGGCTCTCGCACCCAGTCAGAAGATTCTCTTAATGAGGCCCAAAGGCACAGATTTGTTTACCTCTAGAGCATAATTCTGCAGTTCCACCACTACGCTATGAAAAGAATGCAGTACATATGCTACTAATCATGGGACAATTTCATAATTTTTAAAAATTTAAAGGATATAGCACGATGGTAATTTTCTTGCGTTCCATATCATTGTGTCTGAATTACAGTTTCTTCAGGTTTTATACTGTTTTCAGTGTCTTATATGTTAATTTGTAAGTAATTTTTTTCACTTCTTTCTCCTGTAATGATAAGATGTTCACTGTAGAAAACTAAAAAAATCAGAAAAGGATAAAAGAGTAAACCAAAATTACCGTAATACTACAACCCAGAAATAAGCACTGTTTCTTTCTGTTTTTTCCTGTATATATAATAATGTAATACTTTTAAAAACATATTTATTGGCCGGGAGCGGTGGCTCACGCCTGTAATCCTAGTACTTTGGGAGGCCGAGGCGGATGGATCATGAGGTCAGAAGATCGAGACCATCCTGGCTAACATGTTGAAACCCCGTCTATACTAAAAAATACAAAAAATTAGGCGGGCGTGGTGGTGGGCGCCTGTAGTCCCAGCTACTCCGGAGGCTGAGGCAAGAGAATGGCGTGAACCCGGGAGGCGGAGCTTGCAGTGAGCTGACATGGCACCACTGCACTCCAGCCTGGCCGACAGAGTGAGACTTTGTCTCAAAAAAAAAAAAAGTAAGAAAAAAGAAAATAAAAATAAATTAAAACTACCTTTGATCCCATCACTCACTAGTAATCATTTTGGTGTATAACATGGTTTTTTTCCTACACATAAGTGTATGTATGTATACCTTCATACCAGTTAGGATCATATTGTATTTCTAGCATCTAGCATAGTACTTGGCTCAAAGTAAACACTCTAATAGATTAATGAATGATTTTTACTACCTAGATCTCTGTTAAGATTACTGAGAAACAGTGTAAGTTAGTCTTGTTTCAACAACTTATATCTTTGCCTCCTGAGGTATGTTTTGTCAATTGAGAGTGCTGAAGAGATACGAGAATATGTTACTGATCTCCTCCAGGGAAATGAAGGCAAAAAAGGTCAATTCATAGAAGAACTTATAACCAAATGGCAAAAGAATGATCAGGAGTTGATTTCTGATCCTTTGCAGCAGTGCTTCAAAAAAGACGGTAAGTTAATGTAATTAAGCAAATGTTGAAATATTGGTAAGTGGGCAGGCTTAAAGAATTTAATTTTTTGTTGTTGTTGCCATCTTGTATTTCTTCACAACTAACTTAAACAGAATCATATGTATACATATTTTTAGTTCGGTTCTACTCAATCCATAATGAATATTGCTTTAGTTCTTTTTTAACTTAGAAAATATCACCAAAAAATGCCTGTTTACAGACACAAATGTGGCTTCAGAATACTTTGAAAAATTTATACATAAAGAAACATTTTTCAGTCATATGCATGCCTGTTATCTAAGTAAAGTGTTGATTGACTATAGTATGAATAGCATTTAGAGATAACTACTTAAACAGTACAAAAGACAAGCACCAAACTAAATAAGTTATTATGCAATCTACAATATCAGAATTTTGTTTGTTTTAAGACATGGTCTCACTTTCATTGCCCAGGCTGGAATGGTGTGGCTTGATCACAGCTCACTGCAGCCTCTGCTTCCTGGGCTCAGATGATTCTCCCACCTCAGCCTCCTGAGTAGCTGGGACTACAGGCGTGTGTTACCACACCTGGCTAATTTTTGTATTTTTTTCTAGAGATAGGGTCTCACTCTGTTGTCCAGACTGCTCTCAAACTCCTTGGTTCAAACGATCCACCTGCCTCGGCCTCTCAAAGTACTGGGATTATACATGTGAGCCACTGAGCCTGATTTTAGAATATCAGATTTTAATTTAACTTAATCCCAGCCACTTGTTTGAGTTCTTTTTCATTGACTGCACTCTTAAAAATGATGATTTAAATTTTATTCTGGTTTGGCAGGAAAAGATAATTAAAAGTCTTCCTGATGATATCTTGACTCTAAATACTAAGCATCACCTTAGTTTATTAGCTGTAGAAGTTCACCAGGAATCCTCTTAACAATCTGTGTGTGTGTATTTTTTTTTTCTATCTTTAAAGAAATTTTAGATGGGCAGAAATCAGGAGACCATCTAAAGCGGGGTAGGAAGAAAGGGAGAAACAGACAGGAAGTTCCTGCATTTACTGAACCTGACACGACTGCAGAAGTTAAAACACCTTTTGATTTGGCCAAGGTGAGTGCTTATAGATTGAAGCTTTTTCTGGCTATTGGAGAAGAGGAAGTGACTAATACATTTCAGAGAGCAAAGTGTACAAATTGGTCTAGAATGGCAATTTTTCAACAAATGCATGAATTTTGGAAGAAAAATTATATGTACTCCTTTCTGTATGGTAGATTTTTTCTTTGGCAACCTGATTAGTATTATAAAGGCATCTTTGGTTTTTTTTTCCCCCCAAGACGGAGTCTTGCTCCATCGCCGAGACTGGAGTGCAGTCGTACCATCTTGGCTCACTGCAGCTTCCGCCTCCTGAATTCAAGCAGTTCTCCTGCCTCAGCCTCCTGAGTAGCTGGGTGCGTGTCACCATGCCCAGCTAATTGACATCTTTGCTTTGAGATGAGATTCAGGCAGATAAATATAAGTTGAAAAATATTTAATGAAGTGTATCCCATGCGGCTGGTGCTTTTTTTTTTTTTAGTATAGAACACTTCGTGAGTTTTTTTTTTTTTGAGACAGAGTCTTGCTCTGTGCCCAGGCTGGAATGCAGTGGCGCAATCTTAGCTCACCACAACCTCTGCCTCCTGGGTTCAAGCTATTCTCCTGCTTCAGCCTCCCGAGTAGCTGGGACTACATGCCCACACTGCCATGCCCAGCTAATTTTTCGTATTTTAGTAGAGACGGGGTTTCACCAAGTTGCCCAGGCTGGTCTCGAACTCCTGAGCTCAGGCAATCCACCCACATTGGCTTCCCAAAGTGCTAGGATTATAGGCGTGAGCCACTGCACCTGGCCCTGTTTTTGAACTTTAAATAAATGGCGCTAAATAGTGTGTACTCTTGTATCTAGCTGCCTTTTTTTTTTTTTGGAGATGGAGTCTTGCTCTGTCACCCA
Source organism: Piliocolobus tephrosceles (assembly GCF_002776525.5). Taxonomy (NCBI): domain Eukaryota; kingdom Metazoa; phylum Chordata; class Mammalia; order Primates; family Cercopithecidae; genus Piliocolobus; species Piliocolobus tephrosceles. Next base: position 101,760,536 of record NC_045439.1, on the reverse strand, counting down.
GGCTGGAATGCAGTGGTGCAATCTTGACCCACTGCAACCTCTGCCTTTGGGTTCAAGTGATTGGCCAGCCTCAGCCTCCTGAGTAGCTGAGATTATAGGCGTGCACACTACCACACCCAGCTAATTTTTGTATTTTTAGTAGAGATGGGATTTCACCATGTTGGCCAGGCTGTCTTGAACTCCTGACCTCAAGCAATTTGCCTGCCTTGGCCTCTCAAAGTGCTGGGATTACAGGCGTGAGCCACCGTGCCTAGCCAGTGTCTAGCTTCTTTCAATTTATGAGATTCATCTCTATTCTGGACAGCTATACTTTCTCATTCTCATTGCTACACAGAATTTTATTAAGTGAATACATCACAATTTATCCATTCTAATATTTGGATCTTTACCAATTCCAATGCAACAGTGAACATTCTTGTATGTATTTTTGGTGAACATATTTACACATTTCTGTTTAGTATGTATCTAGGAGTTGAATTGCTGTGTCATAGAACATGCATATGTTCAACTTTAATTGATATGAGTTTGCAGTCCTGCCAGCAGTCTATGAGAGGTCTAATTCTTTTGTATCTTTGCTAACACTTCATATTTTCTCTTTTTCAGTTTAGCCATTCTGGTTGGTATTTAGTGGTATTGCATTTTGTTTCCGTTTTTGCATTATTTTTACGACTAATGAAATTGAGAACTTTTTCATATGCCTGTTAGTCATTAGGATATCTTTTGTTACGAAGTTCTTATGTAGGTTTTTTTTTGCCCCCTTTTTTTTTTGAGATAGGATCTCACTCTGTTGCCCAGTGGCGCGAACTCAACTAACTGCAACCTCCACCTTCTGTTTGCCCGTTTTTCTATTGTATTATCTGTCCTTTTCTTACTGGTTTCTGGTTGAGTCAACTTTATATTTATTTTTCTTATTTTATTGATCGCCCATATTTCCAAATCTGTGAATATCATCTGCTTTTAGAGGCATTCTTGTTTCTTATGATCTCCAATTTAGCTGTTTTTAAAGATGTCATATAAACAGATCTAACTGCTACATTTACCTTCCACTAGCCATAGTAATGGGCTGAAAGCTACTAGCAGAAAAGACAAGGTAATTACCAGCTAGTTTTTCTAGAGTATAACCTTTCCTCAGAATCTTGATTATAACTAATTTGTATTTCTTCCTTTCCCTGCCTTCTTTGTTTGTTCTTGGATTGTATATAAGTTGTTATTGAACAGAACTGAGCATTTTCTCCCTTGACTTTTTACATTGTCATTAATTATTTGATGTTATTCTGATGTCTTTGTACAATTAGGCACAAGAGAACAGCAACTCCGTAAAGAAGAAAACAAAGTTTGTCAATTTATACACAAGAGAGGGACAGGACAGGCTTGCAGTCCTGCTCCCTGGTCGCCACCCTTGTGATTGCCTGGGCCAGAAGCACAAGCTCATCAATAACTGTCTGATCTGTGGGCGCATTGTCTGTGAACAAGAAGGCTCTGGCCCTTGCTTATTCTGTGGCACTCTGGTAAATTATTTCTTTTCTTTTTTATTTTACTGTGCTTTGTGTTAATATGCAGGGCCATTCAGATATCAAATAATTTCTTTTTCTTTTTTTTTTTTTTTTTGTTGAGACAGTGTCTCACTCTGTTGCCCAGGCTGGAGTGCAGTGGCGCGATCTCGGCTCACTGCAAGCTCTGTCTCCCGGATTCATGCTATTCTCCTGTCTCATCCTTCCAAGTAGCTGGGACTACAGGCGCCCGCCACCATGCCTGGCTAATTTTTTGTACTTTTAGTAGAGATGGGGTTTTACAGTGTTAGCCAGGATGGTCTCGACCTCCTGACCTCGTGATCCACCCACCTTGGCCTCCCAAAGTTCTGGAATTACAGGTGTGAGCCATGGTGCCCGGCCTTCTCTTTTTGTTAGTAAATTTTTTCCCTAAAATATCCAGTGAACTCGAGTAGCAGGGATATGATTAGTTAGAAACCCAAGGTTAGGCCAGGCATGGTGGCGCACGCCTAAAGTCCCAACACTTTGGAAGTCCAAACCCTCCCAAGGCGGGTTTTGGGAGGCTGAGGTGGGAGGATCCCTTGAGCCCAGGAGTTTGAGAACAGCCTGGGCAATGTAGGAAGACCCTGTCTCTACAAAAAAAATATATTTTTTTAATTAGTTGGGGTGGTGTGGTGGTGCGCACCTGTGGTAGCAGTTACGTGAGGAGCTGAAGTGGGAGCGTCACATGATCCCAGGACATCCAGGCTGCGGTGAGAAAGCGAGTCCTTGTCTCAGAAGAAAGAAAGAAACCCCAGGTTATATCCTACTACTGAGGCCATTAATGAGAAGGGTTTTGAGAACATACATTGTTGAGAGATCCAAGTCTTCTTGTGTCAGATTAACTTTAAGAAAACTATAGGGCCTGAAATGTCAAAGTTTTTTGTCTAAGTCTTCAGTTCTGATGTGGCTCCTAGCCCTAGGAGAACAGAGACACTGTGACAGAATCCTCAGGTCATTATAGCTTCTATTTCCATGACACCACCTTGTCATAGCTCTGGTTTGTGTGAGAGAATGACCTCAAGAATGTAGTGATAATGACTCACAAAAACCCTTAATGAGCTATCTAGAAAGCTAATTTTACCAAGTTGAGCTGGCTGGCAGAAGCAGTGACATTTGGTGTTGGTAAAGGCATCCATTTTATATTACTTCATTTTCTCCTCTTTTCTGATGGGGCCCTTAATTTTTTCTTTTTTCTTTTTTTTTCGGGGATGGAGTCTTGCTCTGTCGCCCAGGCTGGAGTGCAGTGGTGTAATCTCAGCTCACTGTAACCTCCGCCTCCTGGGTTCAAGCAGTTCTCCTGTCTCAGCCTCCCTAGTAGCTGGGACAACAGGTGCACACCACCATGCCCGGCTAATTTTTTGTATTTTTAGTAGAGACAGGGTTTCACCATATTGGTCAAGCTGGTCTCGGAACTCCTGACCTCAGGTGATCTACCCTCCTCAGCCTCCCAAAGTGCTGGGATTACAGGTGTGAGCCACTGTGCCTAGTGAAACCCTTAATTTTTTCATATGCTCAGAATAAGCTGATAGACAATGGATGACCTGAAAAATGTAGTGTCTACTAATAAAAATGTCCATTAAATGGCAGTAAATCTCCTCCCATATGGAGCTTTCTCTTTAGAGCAAGCTCCTATAGCTGCTCTCAGGAATTCTGTATGTCATTGAGGCAACTACTGGGAAGTATTGTACAGTGTTTTCTCCTAGGTCCTTGAATCTTTTAGTTCAAGAAACAAAGTAATGTAAAGCAGATTGGCCTTGAGGTCTTTGTTTGTTTGTTTGTTTGTTTGTTTTTGAGACGGAGTCTCATTCTCTTGCCCAGCCTGGAGTGCAGTGGCTCACTGCAACTTCCACCTCCCAGCTTCAAGCAATTCTCCTGCCTCAGCCTCTCAAGTAGCTGGGATTACAGGTGCCCACTACCACGCCCAGCTAATTTTTGTATTTTTAGTAGAGACAGGGTTTCTCCATATTGACCAGGCTGATCTTGAACTCCTGACCTCAGGTGATCCACCTGCCTTGGCCTCCCAAAGTGCTGGGATTACAGGCGTGAACCACTGCACCTGTCCCTTGTTTGTTTTTTAGACAGTCTCAGGCCAGGCATGATGGCTTATGTCTGTAATCCCAGCAATTTGGGAGGCTGAGTTGGGAGGATGACTTGAGCCCGGGAGGTAGAGGTTGCAGTGAGCAGAGATGGTGCCACCGCACTCCCGTCTGGGTGACAAAGCCACACCCTGACTCAAAAAAAAAAAAAAAGAAAAAATATCGTACTTTCAAAGGATAAATCTTTCCCACTGTTGAGAATACTGGATAAAACATATGAGATTTTACCATAAAAAGTAACCCAGTTCTAATCATGAAGTCCAAATCTGACAAGAGAAGTTAATTATAAGAAGATGTCTTATTAAAAAGAACCAAAAGCCGGGTATGGTGGCTGATGCCTATAATCCCATTGCTTTCAGAGGCTGAGGAGGGAAGACTGTTTGAGCCCAGGAATTCAGGACCAGCCTGGGCAACCTGGCAAAACCCTGTATCTACAAAGAAGTCCCAGCTCCTGAGTAGCTGGGACTACAGGCACACACCACCATGCCAGGCTAATTTTTGTATTTTTTTGTTGAGATGGGATTTGGCCATGTTGCCCACGCTGGTCTCGAATTCCTGCGCTCAAGCAATCTGCCCACCTCAGCCTCCCAGAGTGCTGGGATTACAGTCATGAGCCACTGTGCCCAGCCTTTTTTTTTCTAAACCATTAAGTCATTCAAGGAGATGTGCAGTGATATAAGTTTTTTGTTTGGTTCATAAAAAAGAAATGGAAAGAGATCTGGAGAAAAACTCATTTGCATTTTTATATTTTGATGTGTTTGGATTAAAAAACACCAGTAGTCTCATAATTTTACCCCACCTAATGTGTAATTTCAGGTTACTTTTAGATATATCAAGAAAACAATATAATTTAACTATTGGATCACATGTCTTACTCTTATTATTTTACAGGTGTGTACTCATGAGGAACAAGATATTTTACAGCGTGACTCAAACAAAAGCCAGAAACTGCTAAAGAAACTCATGTCAGGTAGACAGCAATCTTCTAATTGGATGACTCGGATGATGGGTGTCTTGTTGCGTCTGTGGTTTTTTCTCTTTTCTGTATCCTGGAGTGCAAGATGCAGTTTATTCACTCATTCTCTGTTTTTTTTTGTTTTTTTGAGATAGAGTCTCACTCTTATCACCCAGGCTGGAGTGCAGTGTGCGATCTCGGCTCTCTGCAACTCTGCCTCCTAGACTCAAGTGATTCTCTTGCCTCAAACTTCTGAGTAGCTGGGATTGCAGGTGTGTGCCATCACGTGTGGCTAATATTTACTTTTTTTTTTTTGAGATGGAGTCTTGCTCTGTTGCCCAGGCTGCAGTGCAGTGGCGCTGATCTCAGCTCACTGCAACCTCTGCCTCTTGGGTTCAACTGATTCTCCAGCCTCAGCCTCCCAAGTAGCTGGGACTACTTGTGGTGGCGCATGCCACCACACCTGGCTAATTTTTTGTATTTTTAGTAGAGACGAGGTTTCACCATGTTAGCCAGGATGGTCTTGATGTCCCGACCTCGTCATCTGCCCACCTTGGCCTCCCAAAGTGCTGAGATTACAGGCGTAAGCCACTGCGCCCAGCCAATATTTACATTTTTTTAGTAGCGATGGGGTTTTGCCATGTTGGCCAGGTTGGTCTTGAACTCATTACCTCAAGTGATCCGCCTGCTTCGGCCTCCCAAAGCATTGGGATTACAGGTATGACCCACTGTGCCTGGCCTATTCACTCATTCTATAAGCATCTATTTTTTAGAAAAATTATTAAGACTACATAACATTAAACAGCAAAATAAATATTAGTATTACATTATAATCTAAAGAATAAAATTAATATTCTTGCGACCATACTTGTATAAATAACTGAATAAGTTAATAAAATGGAGAAAGGACAGCGCTTCTTGTAAAAGAATTCCAGTTAATAAAGTGCAAGAAATGAAAATACCAGAAAATCACAATTAGAACACCGCAGTAGTAACTGCCACAAGCATGATCCACCAATGGATACTGAAATTATTGTGTAAAAGTTTAAGAACAAGAGATTTACAATGTCATGAAAGACAAGATTGAAGAAATGTCACAGATTGGAGTAGACTAAGGATATATGTGACGACTAATTGCAGTATAGATCCAGTATTGGATCCTAGAACAGAAAAATGACATTAATGGAGAAAAAAATGTTAAAATCCAAATAGTTTGTTCATAGTGTTATACCAATGTTAATTTCTTATTTTTGATAATTATACTATGGTTTTGTAAGATAAGACAATAACATTAAAGGAAGCTATGTGAAGGTTATATAGGAACTCTACTTATTTTCTAATTATTTTGTATGCCTTTTATGCTTGAAACACACCTGACAAAAATAGTTAAGGACTTCCTTTTTTTTTTTTTTTTTTTTTTTTTTTTTTTTTTTTTGACGGAGTTCGCTCTTTTTGCCCAGGCTGGAGTGCAATGGTACAATCTCGGCTCACGGCAACCTCTGCCTCCCGGGTTCAAGCAATTCTCCTGCCTCAGCTTCCCGAGTAGCTGGGATTACAGGCATGTGCCACCACCCTGGCTAATTTTGTTTTTAGTAGAGACAGGGTTGCTCCATGTTGGTCACGCTGGTCTTGAACTCCCAACCTCAGGTGATCCACCCACCTCAGCCTCCCAAAGTGCTGGGATTACAGACGTGAGCCACCGTGCCCGGCCAACAATTTTTTTTTTTTTTTTTTTTTCTGAGACAGAGTTTTGCTCTTGTTGCCCAGGCTGGAGTGCAATGGCCCGATCCTGGCTCACTGCAACCTCCCCCACCTGGGTTCAAGCGATTCTCCTGCCTCAGCCTCTCGAGTAGCTGGGATTACAGGCGTGTGCCACCGTGCCTGGCCAATTTTTTTGTATTTTGAGTAGAGATGGGGTTTCCCCATATTGGCCAGGCTAGTCTGGAACTCCTGACCTCAGGTGATCCGCCCACGTCAACCTCCCGAAGTGCTGGGATTACAGGCGTGAGCCACCGCAGTCGGTCAGTTAAGGGCATTATTATTATTTATTTATTTATTTTTGAGAAGGAGTTTCTGTCTGTCTCCCAGGCTGGAGTGCAGTGTCGTGTTCTCGGCTCACTGCAAGCTCCGCCTCCCGGGTTCAGGCCATTCTCCTCCCTCAGCCTCCTGAGTAGCTGGGACTAGAGGCGCCCGCCACCACGCCCGGCTAACTTTTTTGTACAGACGGTGTTTCTTTTTTTTTTTTTTTTTTTTTGAGACGGAGTCTTGCTGTGTCGCCCAGGCTGGAGTACAGTGGCTGGATCTCAGCTCACTGCAACCTCCGCCTCCCGGGTTCACGCCATTCTCCTGCCTCAGCCTCCGGAGTAGCTGGGACCACAGGCGCCGGCCATCTCGCCCGGCTAATTTTTTGTATTTTTTTAGTAGAGACGGGGTTTCACCGTGTTAGTCAGGATGGTCTCGATCTCCTGACCTCGTGATCCGCCCGTCTCGGCCTCCCAAAGTGCTGGGATTACAGGCTTGAGCCACCGCGCCCGGCCAGTACAGACGGTGTTTCACCATGTTAGCCAGTATGGTCTCGATCTCCTGACCTTGTGATCCGCCTGCCTCGGCCTCCCAAAGTGCTGGGATTACAGGCGTGAGCCACCGCACCCCCCCTATTTTTAATTTTTTTAGAGGGAGTCTTGCTCTGTCGCCGGGGCTGGAGTGCAGTGGGCGATCTTGGCTCACTGCAACCTCCGCCTCCCGGGTTCAAGCGATTCTCTTGCCTCAGCCTCCCGAGTAGCTGGGACTACAGGCGTGCGCCACTATGCCCAGCTAAATTTTGTATTTTTAGTAGAGATGGAGTTTCACCAAGTTGGTTGGCCAGGATGGTCTTGATCTCTTGACTTCTTGATCTGCCCGCCTCGGCCACCCAAAGTGCTGGAATTACAGGCATGAGCCACCGTGCCCGGCAGTTAAGGACAGTATTAAAAGGAAAAACAATAACTCATTACCCACTACTTAACGCAAATATTTCATTTTGTTCCTGCCTTGGTTCATAGTACTTTTTGTTTTATATAGACAGATTGGTTAGGATTATAATGTAGTAATCTGTGTAAAAACATTTGTTTTTCCATTTTCCAACTAATTCATAATTAGCTGCTATCTTGCTATATATTCTTCATAATTGTTTTTAGTAGCTAAAAATAGTCTTTTAACTTGGTTTATTATAATATGATTATTTCCTAATTACTGGATATTTGTTTCCAAATTTTAAATAATATCACAAATCGTCACCTTTATTAAGATAGCTTTTGATTTATTTCCTTGTGATAAATTTCTAAGAATAATGTTACTATGTCAAATAATGTGATCTTTTTTTGACACTTGAGATGTGTTTGCCAGATTATTTTGTCCAAATATCGTAAATCGCTGGGCATGGTAGCTTATGCCTGTAATCCCAGCAATTTGGGAGGCTGAGACGGGTGGATCACCTGAGGTCGGGAGTTTGAAACCAGCCTGACCAATGTGGATAAACCCTGTCTGTACCAAAAATACAAAATTAGCCGGGCATGGTGGCACATGCCTGTAATCCCAGATACTTGAGAGGCTGAGGCTGGGAATTGCTTGAACCTGGGAGGCAGAGGTTGTGATGAGCCAAGATTGCACCATTGCACTCCAGCCTGGCAACAAAAGCAAAACTCCATCTCAAAAAAAAAAAAAAAATTCATACTTATCTATAGCAGTATTAGCATTGTACCCAGAAACCTGTTGACTCTTGAGTTTTGACATTTCAAATTTGTTTTAGTTGTAAAAGGCTGTAATTTTTTTTTAATTATTATTATTTTTTGTTTGTTTGTTTGAGACAGAGTCTCTGTCACCTAGGCTGGAGTTCAGTGATGTGCTCTCGGCTCACTGCAATTTCTGCTTCCCAGGTTCAAGCAATTCTCCTGCCTCAGCCTCCTGAGTAGCTGGGATTACAGGCGCCTGCCACCACACCCAGCTAATTTTCGCATTTTTAGTAGAGACAGAGTTTTGCCATGTTGGCCAGGCCTCCTGACCTCAGGTGATCCACCCACCTCGGCCTCCCATAGTGCTGGGATTACAGGCATGAGCCACTGTGCCGGCCTGTAATTTTATTATTAAAGAGGTTGCACATGCCTCTATATTTTTTTCAATTAGATGTTAAGGTAATCATTCTGAGAAAAAATGGTTCTGATTCTACGTACTCTCCTTGTTTGTTCGTTTTTAGACAGTCTCTGTCAGGCTGGAGTACATTGGTATGAACACATTTTACTGCAGCAATTCTCCTGCCTCAGCCTCCCAAGTAGCTGGGTCTACAGACATGTACCACCGTGTCTGGCTAATTTTTAAATTGTTTTTACAGATGGGCTCTCATCATGTTGCCCAGGCTAGTCTTGAACTCCTAGACTCAAGTGATCCTCCCACCTCAGCCTCCCAAAGTGTTGCAATTACAGGAGTGAGCCACTGCACCCAGCCACCTAACCCATTTTGGATCTTGGGTGTATCATAATCTATGGCTCTCTTTTCTGGGATATATAAATTTATAATATGCTGTCAAAGAAGATAGCACAACTGTGGAATCAATGTTGGCTTTAGAGTTATACTTGAGCTCAGATTTTGTTTCTAGGGTCTAATTTCTTTCTTTTTTTTTTTTTTTTTTTTTTTGAGATGGAGTCTTGCTCTGTCGCCCAGGCTGGAGTGCAGTGGCACGGTCTCGGCTCACTGCAAGCGCCGAACCCTGGGTTCACGCCATTCTCCTGCCTCAGCCTCCCAAGTAGCTGGGACTACAGGTGCCCGCCACAACGCCTGGCTATTTTTTTGTATTTTTAGTGGAAACAGGGTTTCACCGTGTTAGCCAGGATGGTCTCGAACCTCAGCCCCCCAAAGTGCTGGGATTATGGGCGTGAGCCACCGTGCCCGGCCGCTTGTCTAATTTCTAACTGTGTGAACTCAGTAAATTTATAGTCATCTCTGAACTTCAGTTACTTTATCTGTAAAATAAAGATAATACAAACTGTCTTACAGGATTATTGTGAAAATTAAATAACATGTGTACTAAGTGCCTCAGCATTTAGCAGGTTCTCATTAAACTGAAACTGTTCATTTCTGCCCCTTTTGTGAAATTTTCTTTTTTCTTCCATTATTTATTGTTTAGTTTTGATAATATAAAAGTATATTTAGGCTGGTGTGGTGGATCATGTTTGGAATCCCAGTACTTTGAGAGGCTGAGTTGGGAAGATTGCTTGAAGCCTGGACTTTGAGACAGTGTGGGCAACATAGTGAGACCCCCTTTCTACAGAAATTTAAAAATTCAGACACAATGGCATGTGCCTGTTGTCTCAGCTACTCAGGAGGCTGAGGTGAGAGGATCGCTTGAGCCTAAGTTTGAGACTGCAGTGAGCTATGATCACACCACTGCACTCCAGACTGGGCAACAGCATTAGATCCTATCTTGAAAAAACGTATATTTAAAGGTAATATTCAGCAAATTTTTTCACTAAGAAGGCATTTTTATGTCACATTCTTAAATACTTTGGTGCCCTTAGTGAACCAAATTTTTATAAAGGAAGAAAAGATCCCTACCATTTATTGAAAACCTGTCATGTGTCAAGCACTGCTTAATGCTGTACAAGTAAGTCCTGGACTGTGTACTTGTTTTCCGTTGAAATGAAGGCTCCAGGCCATCAGGCCAGAACCAGATCTTCTGATGTCTTGTTCTTTGTTGCACACTGGTACAACTAATTTGTATTTAGAGGCTGACACCATTTGACTTCCTTATTGAATTTCAGGGGTGGAGAATTCTGGAAAGGTGGACATCTCTACCAAGGACCTTCTTCCTCATCAAGAATTGCGAATTAAGTCTGGTCTGGAGAAGGCTATCAAGCATAAAGACAAACTGTTAGAGTTTGACAGAACTAGGTATGAAAGGGTTAGAATAACAAATGCTAAGAAATAAACTAGTCCACAGATTCTGGCCATTATTTTGGTACTCGATACCTTCTCAAAGTGGAGTGTGAAAGAGTTTATAGCAAAAGAAGAGCTGGATGCTCTACATAGGAGGCCTACATCTTGTTTTTTAATCCATGTTTGAGTAATATAGGCTCCCACCAAAAGAATCCTGTCCCATAGCATTTTTTGATTCCTGGTAAATGTTAGTCTATTCCCTGGACAGTTGATGTGAGTTGACATAATTCACCACTTGTTTTACTTGTAGCCATTCATTCAGTCACCTGTATTAGAGTACCTATTATGTGCAAACTGTTAGGCTGGGCTCTGGAGAATCTATAAGGAATTGCCTCTGGGAGAACATAGGTTATGCCCTATCATAGGAAGGCATGATTTACCCTTCTCCTTTCCTTTGACTAAATTTGTTTTTTGATTCAATAATCAGTATATTAAAATACAACTAAATTAACGTTATATTCCTGCATTATTATTGTTTAGCCCATTGACTTCTCTTTATGAGATAGATTTATGATAATTCTGTTTTTGACTTCCTCTTTATTTTTTTCTTTTGAACAAAATATTCGTTGAAAACCAGTTGGTGGTAAAAAATGTTTGGAGAGGATTTATATGTTTCCTTCTCAAATGACTGTGAGGGTCCTCAGAGAGACTCTGAATCTCTTGTAACCTGAGAGTCTATTCCTGGCATTGTAATCTTTTGATGAGACATTCCTGCTACTTTCAAACCATTTGCTATGAATACATGAGATCAGATTTAGAAAACTATTCCTTAAATAAACCCATCACAAGGTGTGTAACTCATATTCACTCTTCATCCTTTCAGTATCACATTTCACCATACTCAGTAAAACGTAGTTTTAGAATAGACATGGAGGCCGGGCGCGGCGGCTCACGCCTGTAATCCCAGCACTTTGGGAGGCCGAGGCGGATGGATCACGAGGTCCGGAGATCCAGACCATCCTGGCTAACACGGTGAAACCCCGTCTCTACTAAAAATACAAAAAAATTAGCCGAGCGTAGTGGCGGGCACCTGTAGTCCCAGCTACTCAGGAGGCTAAGGCAGGAGAATGGTGTGAACCCAGGAGGCGGAGGTTGCAGTGAGCTGAGATCGTGCCACTGCACTCTAGCCTAGGTGACAGAGCAAGACTCTGTCTCAAAAAAAAAAAAAAGAGAGAAATGGAATGCACTTCTTGATCAACAGAAACTGGAAAAGGGTCTCTCCCTATTATTGCTGCTTTGCTGGTGTGTTCATGGGTACCAGTTTCATTATCTAGGTTTTTGTATAAGACCAATTTCCACCAGGCACAGTGGCTCACGCCTGTAAGCCTAACATTTTGGGAGGCCAAGGCAGACGGATTGTTTGAACCTGAAAGTTTGAGAGTAGCCTGGACAACATAGCAAAACCCCATCTGTACAAAAAATACAGAAATTACCTAGGCATAATGTCACATGCCTGTAATCCCAACTACTTGGGAGGCTGAGGTGGGAAGATCGATTGAGACTGGGAGGTGGAGGTTACAGTGAGCTGAGATTAATCCAGTGCACTCCAGCCTGGGTGTCATAGCGAGATTGTCTCAAAAAAAAAAAAAAAAAAATTTCTTCCAGAGTACTGTTAAAAATGTTTCTATTCTAAGTCTGCTTTATTTTTGTTTTATTTTTGTGTGTATGATCCGCCAGCCTCAGTCTCCCAAAGTGCTGGAATTACAGGTGTGAGCCACCGCGCCTGGCCTAAGAAGACAGTTTTTTTACAATTCTAGCTGAGTATGAAAATTTGAAGTCAACATATGAATCTAACGTCAGTATTTCACTTATGTCTATTTATGTCACTATTTGTAATTATGGGGAAACTTAATCTTAACTGGATTTATGACATTGGAGTAATCACTCAACTTCTGTGAGCCCCAGGCTTATTATATGTAGAATGAGAGAATTAGACCATCAAGATTGCTTCCAGTTTTTAGTTTCTCTGTCAGTACGATCTTAGAAAATAGGCCTGACTATCATATCTTGGAACTTGGCCCCAGTGCATTAGTGAGAGCCTGCAAAGTGGGGTATAGGTAATACCATATAGTATAGGGTAATAGAATGTCTTAAGAGTAAAAAGTTGACCAGGCGCAGTGACTCACACCTGTAATCCTAGCACTTTGGGAGGCCAAGGTGGGTGGATCACGAGACCAGGAGTTCAAGACCAGCCTGGCCAAGATGGTGAAACCCCATCCCTACTAAAAATACAAAAATTAGCCAGGCATGGTGTCGCACCTGTAATCCCAGCCACTTGGGAGGCTGAGGCAGAGAATTGCTTGAACTGAGGAGGCAGTCATGCCACTGCACTCCAGCCTGGGCGACAGAGCAAGACTTTGTTTCAAAAAAAAAAGAAAAAAGTAGTTAAGCTACAGAACTGAGACTTCAGCAAACTCCAGTAAGCAAATAAGCCTAGGAAGAATAGACTGGATCCCAGTTACAGAGGGACTAGGATACTTAGTAAGCTGTCAGACATGAACTCAGATGCAGCAAAACTAGGCTGAAGCCCAGCTTTCAGAAGGTAGAGGCTGGACTAATATGAAAGGTAGAAGGAAAATGGATTATGGTGCTGTGTCTTTTCTTGCCTGAAGTTGAGATAAGTTCTAAGAGCTGAGCCTACACTGGAAATAAAACATATGCAGAGCTTGACTTGATTTTGGAACATATTTGAGATATTAAGCTACCTTGCAACTGTTTTCCAATAATCGGTCCTTATTTGTCAACAGATGACCTAATTACCATGTTCCCTTTTTCTCAGTATTCGAAGGACCCAAGTCATTGATGATGAGTCAGATTACTTTGCCAGTGATTCTAACCAATGGTTGTCCAAACTTGAGCGGGAAACCTTGCAGAAGCGAGAGGAGGAGCTGAGAGAACTTCGACACGCCTCTCGACTTTCTAAGAAGGTCACCATTGACTTTGCAGGAAGGAAGATCCTGGAAGAAGAAAATTCACTAGCAGAATATCATAGCAGGTGAGTGAGCAGCACTAGGAAGGGTGTCAAAGAAGGAATAGGTTGACCATAAAGGATTTTCCCTTTCTAGTGGATCTTTTATTTTTGTTGATTTAAAAAATGTGTTTATTTGGAATGGAAAGCATGTAAGAATAGCTAAGAAAAAGTTTTTAAATGAACACTCCTACCAGATAATTACTGATTTTTGTCGGGTTTTTTTTGAGATGGAGTCTCGCTTTGTTGCCCAGGCTGGAGCACAGTGACCCGATCTTGGCTCACTGCAACCTCCGCTCCTGGGTTCAAGCCATTCTCCTACTTCAGCCCCTTGAGTAGCTGGGATTACAGGTGCCCGCCACCATGCCCAGCTAATTTTTGTATTTTTAGTAGAGACAGGTTTTCACCATGTTGGCCAGGCTGGTCTCAAACCCCTGACCTCAAGTGATCCACCTGCCTCAGCCTCCCAAGTTGCTGGGATTATAGGCATGAGTCACTGTGCCCAGCAAAAAAAAATTTTTAAAACAATGAGATATAGTTTGGGCACAGAAATAGATTAATGAAACAGAATCCAGAAAGAGATTGGTATGTTTATATTGTGTGTGTATGTGTGCACAGGTGTGTGTGTATATATATGTGAGTTTAGTAATCAATAAAGCTAACATTTTTAGTCACTAAAGAAATAATTAAAATTGTTATTTTGAAATAATTGCCCATTTGTAAAAAAATCTAGGTAATGTCTCTACCTCAAACCATTCTATGATGCTGTAATAAGTTTCACTAAAGAGTTAAATATAAATAATACAAAGGGATCAGAAAGAAATACAGAATCATAGGAGAACATAATTATAGTCTTGGTGTGATAAAGCTCTTCCGAAGCAAGATACAAAATCTTGAAGTCATGACTACATAAGATATTTTAAATAAAAAGACAGTACCAAGTTGGAAGAAAGTATTTTAAGTGGTTTTAACAGTCAAAGGAGCAATATCCATACTATATAAGTAAGAACTCTAGCAAATTAAAAGAAAATGACCAAAAACTCCAGCAGAAAAATGGACAAAAACTAAGAACAAACAATTTACAAGTGGGGACGTACAAATAGCCAATAACATTTGAAAAGATGTTCAACTAGCCATCAGGAAATACGGATTTAAAAACATAGTATATCAGGTTTTTTTGGCGCATCAAATTTGGCTTAAATTTTTTTAAAAAAAATACTGCATATTGTGTAGTTATAGGAAAATGGGGATATTCTGTTACTGTGAATGGGAGTATTAAAATGGTGTAGCCTACATACTGTATGATTTTAACTATTCAGTAGTTTTCAGGGATTAGAAGAGAGGGAGGAATAAATAGAAGGAGCACAGAGAAGATTTTTAAGGCAGTGAAACTACTCTGTGTGTAATTATAATGGTAAATATATGTCATTATAAATTTGTCCAAATCCATAAATTGTACAACACCAGGAGTGAACGCTAATGTAAACCATGGCTTTTGGGTGATAATGATGTGTCAGTGTAGGTTGATCAGTTGTAACAAATGTACCACTCTGGTGAGGGATGTTAATAATGGCGGAGCCTATGTATTTGGGAGGTCTTGCGGAATGTGGATGACCTCTGTATGTTCCTCTCAGTTTTGCTCTGAACCTAAAGCTGATCTAAAAAATAAAGCCTAAGGCTGGGTGCAGTGGCTCACACCTGTAATTTCAGCACTTTGGGGAGGTCAGGGTGGGAGGATCACTTGAGGCCAGGAGTTCAAGACCAGCCTGGGCAACATATTGAGACCCCACCTTAAAAATAAAGTCTATTAGGCCGGGTGTGGTGGCTCCAGCCTGTAATTGCAGCACTTTGGGAGGCCTAGGCAGGCAGATCACAAGGTCAAAGAGTTCGAGACCAGCCTGGCCAATATGGTGAAACCCTGTCTCTACTGAAAATACAAAAATTAGCCGGGAGTGGTGGTGGACGCCTGTAGTCCCAGCTACTCGGGAGGCTGAGGCAGGAGAATCACTTGAACCTGGGAGGTAGAGGTGGTAGTGAGCCAACATCGGGCCACTGCACTCCAGCCTGGGAGACAGAGCAAGACTCCGTCTAAAAAAAAAAAAAAAAAAGAAAAAACAAAAAATAAAGTATATTAACATAAATACATAAACAAAAAAGTTACAACTTTTTAGAAGATAATATTTAAATTGTGCATTCTTTGACTTATCAGCTACACACCAGATATCAATATAACAATTTCCTTTTCCCTTGTCAAAGATGTTTAAAAAATATTTGCCATTCTGAGACATGAAAAATGATATTTCATTCTAATTTTTATTCACATTCCTTTGCTTTAGTTGTATGCTAGTAAGTTTGGGAGTTCTAAAACTGTGTTCATTTGCTTTTTTATTATTTCTTTTATAGATTCTAGAGTTCTGGATATACTTATCATTATACTGTGTCAAATCTATTCCCCTCTTTCAGACCTCACTGTCCCCACCCTATTTTAGACTCACCTCATCGTACAAATTCTTATACTTTTTAAAGGCTTCAGACCTTTGTTTCTGATTTTTCCTTGGTTTGGAAATTTCTCCCCCAATCTTTGCGTTTCACATACCTACCTCTCCCTTGAACCTACATGATACAACATGTTGGATGAAGGAATAATAACCACTAAACGGATTGTGCCTGTTTCATAGTAATTATTACATCCCCTCATGTATGATTCATCATCTGTACGGCTGTCTTAAATCTGCCACTTGGATTGAAAGCCTCTTAAAAAAAAACAAAAAAGAAAGCCTCTTGAAGGCAGGAACAGTGTCTTCCCCACCTTTTAAGCTGCCTTACATATAAGATATTCCTAACCAACATATATTGAATTGAACTGAAGATCAAGTTTAGCCTTTCCTGTTAGTTGAAGCTTTTCATTATGTTGTGCCTCAGAATTATTATTGTTATCCACAAACGTTTGTCAAGCATCCAACAGGAGCATTGAATAGAGTAGCAAGTACTGTAGAGCTATAGAATGAATTAAGATAGGGTTCCTTCAGGGCTTATGATCTCTTACGAACTAACCAGTAGGTTTCCACAATCTTTAAATGAAAATCATCACATTCTTTCATAGGTTTAGAGCCAGATATCCAGTGCCAACATCATAGGCACGGGATAACATGGGATATATCCAATGGTTGTTTAGATAGTGGGTAATATAGGACCTTAGAGAAAGGATTAAGCATTTTTGTGCTGGGCCAGTAGGGTACCTCTTTGTAACTTCTGAGCCTTTAAGCAAAGATAGAATGCAGACCAGTGAGAAGGAGTGGAGAAAGGACTGCTGAGTAGGCAGAGGAATAACTGTGTAGGTTGTATTGAGAAGATGAGCTGCCATAGAATACTCTTCTGTGGGTCAGGGTATTCCTAGGCAACTTTTTTTTTTTTTTTTCTTTTTGTGACAGGGCCTTATTGACTATTGCCCAAGCTGGAGGGCAGTGGCACCTCGAACTCCTGGGCTCAAGAGATCCTCCCATCTCATCCTCCCAAGTAGCTGGGACTACAGGTGTGAGCCACCACGCCCAGCTAATTTATTTTTTGTAGATCCAGGGTCTCTCTATGTTGCCCAAGCTGGTCTCAAACTCCAGGCCTCAAGTGATCCTCCCTCTTTGGCCTATGATAACTCCAGGCCTCAAGTGATCCTCCCTCTTTGGCCTATGATAGTGTTGGAATTACAGGTATGAGCCACCACTCCTGACCTCTAGGCAGCTTTTCTGGTCTTGGCCTGTTTAATGATCTTGTTGAGCAGGTGAATGACTGTAGCGTGCCCTGTGTATTTTCTTGGTATTCTGGAACTTTATTTTATTTTATTTTATTTTTTGAGACAGAATCTCGCTCTATTGCCCAGGTTGGAGTGCAGTGGCACAATCTTGGCTCACTGCAACCTCCTCCTTGCAGTTTCAAGTGATTCTCCTGCCTCAGCCTCCCAAGTAGCTGGGACTACAGGCGTGTGCTACCATGCTAAACTAATTTTTGTATTTTTAGTAGAGACGGGGTTTCACCATATTGGCCAGGATGGTCTCAATCTCTTGACCTTGTGATCCACCCACCTTGGCCTCCCAAAGTGCTGGAATTACAGGTGTGAGCCACTGTGCCTAGACATTCTGGAACATTTATTAACTCATATTCCTTAGGGTTTTTGGTATGAGAAGGGGTTGGAGTGGGGAGTAGGGAAGGTCATCCATAGACTCCTCTTTATATTCCAAATTTCATTACTATTAAAGCATTTTATGTTGGTGGTAAGGACATTCTGAGCATAGAACATTACCAATTGTTGCATCCTTTTGGTTTATTATCACAGACTAGATGAGACAATACAGGCCATTGCCAATGGAACCTTGAACCAGCCACTGACCAAATTGGATAGATCTTCTGAAGAGCCTTTGGGAGTTCTGGTAAATCCCAACATGTACCAGTCCCCTCCCCAGGTTAGTGGACCTTTGCTCTAACTGTTAATAAGAGAAGTTTGGCCCTAAATTTGCCTTCTTTTAAGTATGTATATTTCATAGACTTTAGATACCAATCAGCTGTCTCAACACACCTGCCAACCTTATTCTCTGGCCCATGTTTTTTCCATTTTTATTGTAGTACTTCTGACAAATGGACTTGTTTTATCTTCCAAGTGTTTCCCGAGAAAGAGTTTTGTTAAGTACTATAGAAATTTAGACAAAAATACCATGGTCGTTTCGTTAATGTTTTTATTTTATTTTATTTATTTATTTCTTTTTTTTGAGACGGAGTCTCACTCTGTCGCCCAGGCTGGAGTGCAGTGGCGCGATCTCGGCTCACTGCATGCTCCGCCTCCCGGGTTCACACCATTCTCCTGCCTCAGCCTCCCGAGTAGCTGGGACTACAGGCGCCCACCACCACACCCGGCTAATTTTTTGTATTTTTTAGTAGAGATGGGGTTTCACCGTGTTAGCCAGGATGGTCTAGATCTCCTGACCTCATGATCCACCTACCTCGGCCTCCCAAAGTGCTGGGATTACAGACATGAGCCACTGCACCCGGTCCCTTTATCTTTTATAGAATATGGGTAGTCCCATAGAGTGGTGTTTTGAATTAATTTATCAATTCACTCATTATCATTATCCTTTGTTTTACCATCCAGTATATTGAAACTCTACTGTGGATAAGCACAATAATAAGTGATCAAGCAGACACTGATTCTATCCTCAAATAACTCACAAACTAGTAGGGGTAAAGATCTATGTAAGCAGCTCTAATAAATGCTAATACAGTGTAAGTATTAAGTGCTGTGGAAATCCAGAGGAGCGGGAGACTGCTGCTAGCTGAGGGCATTCAATGGGTTTTATAGGGAAGCTGGCATTCATTAAAAGTTAGTATTCACCGGGCGCACTTTGGGAGGCCGAGGCGGGCAGATAGCTTGAGCCTGGGAGTTCTAGACCAGCCTGAGCAACATGGCGAAACCCCGTCTCTACTAAAAATACAAAAATTAGCTGGGCATGGTGGCGTGGTGCCTGTAGTCCCAGCTACTTAGGAGGCTGAGTTGGGAGAATCACCTGAGCCCAGGAGGCAGAGGTTGCAGTGAGCTATGATCATGCCACTGCACTCCAGCCTGGGCAACAGAGCGAGACCCTGTCTCAAAAAAAAAAAAAAGTAAATATTTGAGAAAAATGTATGTTTGGGAATGGTGGAGAAAAAAATTGCAGGCAGAATGAATTGTAGGAACAAGGGCTTGTATACATAAAAACATGGTATATAGATATAGGAATTTCCAAGCACACAAATCTGGAGAGGGAATTCCAGGTAGAAGGTACAACACGTACAAAGGCTCAGCAGCTTGAGAGCATTGCGGGTTTGAGAGCATTGCGAATCACAAATAATTAACTATTGTTATGGACTGGTAAGTGTATTAGTTTCCCAGGGCTGCTGTAACAAAGTACCACAAACTAGGTGACTTAAAACAACAGAAATTTATTCTCCCACACCTGGGGACTAAAAGCCTGAAATCAGGGTGTTGAAAAGACTACATTCCCTCCAAAGGCTTTACAGGAGAATGCTTCCTTACCTCTTTAAGCTTCTGGTGGCTCTAGGTGTCTTTTGCCTTGTAGCTCATCACTCTAATCTCTGCCTCTGTCTTCATATAGACTTCTTCCCTGTGTGTGTCTCTGTCACTGTGTGCCCTCTCCTCTTACAAGGATACAAGTCATTGGATTTAGGGCCTACTATAATCCAATATAACCTCACCTTAAACTGATTACATCTGTAAAGACTATTTCCAAGTAAGGTTGTATTCACAGATTCTATCTAGGTGGACATTGATTTTAGGGGATACTACTCAACCCAGTACAGTAAGCAACATCTGATCATGAAAGATTTTTTATCTTATGCTAATGAGTTTAGGTTTTGTCCTAAAGTAGGCAGTGAAGGGTTCTGGAAGAATTTTAACAGAAGATTGGCATGGCTTCCATGCCTACGTAGAGAATGAATTGGAAGGAAGAGTAAGTAAGATTAGAAGCTGAGAAATTGCCAAGGAAGTCATTGCAATAGCACCATGGAAAGATGATGCAAGCCCAAATTAGTATTATAGCACTAGTGGGGCAATAGAGAGTTATTTAAAGACCAAAAGTGGGAGCTGGACCTGAGACGTAGTGATACACATCTATAGTCCTAGATACTTGGGAAGCTGAGGTGGGAGGATCACTTGAGCCCAGGAGTTGGAGGCTGCAGTGAGCTATGATTAAGCCACTATACTCCAGCCTGGATGACACAAGTGAGATCCCATCCCTAAAAAAAAAAAATAATTATCATCATAAAATAAAGACTAAAAATGTAGATGAAGATACCTGCTGGCAGATTCTTTAATAGTATTATTGAAAGATAATGAGGAATTAATTTAGGAAAGTGGCTGTGTAATTAAAGGCAACAGCTGTAGTAGAAATAGGAAAAATAATTTGTGCTCAAGATTGTTCACATACTAACATTTTATGAAATTATTTATTTCCATCTACGTGTGGTGACTGACATCTGTAATCCTAGCATTTTGGGAGACCGAGGCGGGAGGATCACTTGAAGTCAAGAGGTCAAGACCAGCCTGGGCAACAGAGCAAGACAGTGTCTGAAAAAAAATTTTTGTAAAATAAATTATTTACCCTATAGTGGATCAATTCTTTTTCCTCGTTGGTCCTCTGTAAGAACTTCTATCTCCTATTTAGTATGTAGTCAATTCTGCCTTATGTTTTGAATAGTTATTTATGTGTCTGTCTTCCACTAGGCTTTAAGTTCCTTGCCATCAAGAACCGTATCTTTTTCATATTTTATGTCTCCCTAGTTAATGTGCTTTTCACAGTTAAGTACACAATAAATGTGTATTTAATTTGTAAAAATGTGTATTTTTAAGATATGCCACAATTGACAAGAATCATAAAATTGTATGGCCGAAAGAGCCTTAGAAATTTATTTAGTCCAACTTCATCCTTTTCTAGTTGGAAAAACTGAAATCTTTAGGGGTTAAATGATTGCCTAGGGTTTTGACTACCGCTTGAAGTTTTTTCCTGTAAGTTATTATATTTTCATATGTATGTATTTATTTTTGAGACGGGATATTGTTCTGTCATCCAGGCAAGAGTGCAGTGGTATGATTACAGCCCACTGCAACCTTGACCTCCCAGTCTCAAGAGATCCTCCCATCTCAGCTTCTCAAGTGGCTCAGACTACGGTAGCCATGTACCATCATGCCTTACTAATTTGTATATTTTTTGTAGAGAAGGAGTTTCGCCTTGTTGCCCGGATTGGTCTTAAACTTCTGGGCTCAAGTAATCCTCCTGCCTTGGCCTCCTCAAGTGCTGGGATTACAGACATCAGCCATCGTGCCTGGCCCTTATTATTATTTTTATTTTATTATTATTATTTTTTTTAGTCATAGTCTCGCTCTGTCACCCAGGCTGGAGTGCAGTGGCACGATCTCGGCTAACTGCAAGCTCCACCTCCTGGGTTCACGCCATTCTCCTGCTTCAACCTCCCAAGTGGCTGGGAGTACAGGCGCCCGCCACCATGCCCAGCTAACTTTTTTTGTATTTTTAGTAGAGACAGGGTTTCACTGTGTTAGCAAGGATGGTCTCGATCTCCTGACCTCATGATCTGCCCGCCTCAGTCTCCCAAAGTGCTGGGATTACAGGCGTGAGCCACCACTCCCGGCCCCATATTATTTTTAAAGACACAGGATCTCACCATGTTGCCCAGGCTGGCCTTGAACTTACGAGCTCAAGTGATCCTCCTGCCTCACCTTCTGAGTAGCTAGTGAAGCTACAGGCATGCATCACTGTATCCAGCTTTATAAATTATTCAATTTTTAAAAATTAAGATAACCCCAAATATTATCATGCTAATTGCCTTTATTTTTAAATTTTAATTTTGGTGCACATGGTATTGTTGCTCTGGAAGAAACAGTAACCTTTGCCATTCTCTGAACTGTAGCCAAAACTCTTCACTCTTCTGTAATTACCTGTACCTTATAATTCTCTATTCTTTTTATATGATGGGAGCCCTGTTTTAGTAGTCCTCCATCCTCTCTTTCAGGAGACAAGTTCTTCATTTTAGGGTAAGAGAATATTTCATGCATCCAGTAGTCAGAAGTGCTGCCTCTGACCTGACAACATCTGTTTGGCTTTGTCATGGTGCCAGCATGTGACACTGCCCATAAGCACATGCAGAATTGTGGATCAAAATGATGAACCTTCATTTAGCTCACAGAATTCTATTGAAAAATTATCCAGAACCAAGTATGGATCATTAAGTTTAAAGTGGAAATAATTATAACTCTTTTGGTCTGATACTTGTGCTGTTGCTGGAATTAGTAAGCATTGTATGGAGATTTCAACATTCTAATTATTCTTTAAGATGGGCCTTGTTATCATACCTGAGACTTCTACTGAATTTATACTATCTCTACCCTTTTGGCCTTATTTCAGATAAAGATGGGATATATTTTTCATTTGTTGTTGTTGTGGTTGTTCTGAGACAGTCTCACTCTCTTCCCCAGGCTGGAGTGCAATGGCACGATCTAGGCTCACTGCAACCTCCACCTCCTGGGTTCAAATGATTCTCCTGCCTCCGCCTCCCAAGTAGCTGGGACTACAGGCGCCTGCCACCACGCCCCACTAATTTTTTGCATTTTTAGTAGAAATGGGGTTTCACTGTGTTAACCAGGATGGTCTCAATCTCCTGACCTCGTGATCCGTCCACCTCGGCCTCCCAAAGTGCTGGGATTACAGGCGTGAACCACTGCGCCCGGCCATATTGGGAACAGCCATGATGCCCAGCCTGGGATATATTTTTTAAGAAAAATGTTCCCAATATGGCCGGGCGTGGTGGTTCACGCCTGTAATCTCAGCACTTTGGGAGGCTGAGGTGGGCGGATCACGAGGTCAGGAGATTGAGACTATCCTGGCTAACACGGTGAAACCCCGTCTCTACTAAAAATGCAAAAAATTAGTGGGGCGTGGTGGCAGGCTCCTGTAGTCCCAGCTACTTGGGAGGCGGAGGCAGGAGAATCATTTGAACCCAGGAGGTGGAGGTTACAGTGAGCCCAGATCGTGCCATTGCACTCCAGCCTGGGTGACAGAGCGAGACTCCATCTCAAAGAAAAAAAAAAAAAGAAAAATGCTCCCCGTATGATTTCCTCATTATTAGCATTCGCTTCATTTTGTCTACCTACCCCAGATTCTTGCCTTATAAGACAGAACTGTATGTTTGTTTTTCTGTGTAGTGGGTTGACCACACAGGTGCAGCCTCACAGAAGAAGGCTATCCGTTCTTCAGGATTGGGACTAGAGTTCAACTCGCTTCAGCACCAGTTGCGAATCCAGGATCAAGAATTTCAGGAAGGCTTTGATGGTGGCTGGTGCCTCTCTATACATCAGCCCTGGGCTTCTCTGCTTGTCAGAGGGATTAAAAGGTAAGAATAAAAATGAATCTGGGCAGTGGAAGATCTTAGAGTGACATAAATTTAATTTAGAAATATGGATTGAAATTAGTTTTCCTCAATCTGGTGATGAGTTATAACACTCTTCAATAAATAGAACTTTGAACATCATATTCATGTTACTGACTTGGTAGTAGTATATTTTAAAATTAATTTTAAAACATTTAAATTGACAAATATAGTGTTAGTTTTTGTGCTGATTAGCTTAAAAAACAAACTGAGCTTAAAAATGCTAAGAAACCAAGTCATAACAAAGATAGAAGACTAATTTTTTCATCTTTGGAGGGAAATCTATTGAAAAAATTTCTCTTGATTTTGTCTTTGTAATATACTACTCAGCAACCTTAATAATTTGATCCTATTTGAAACATAGTTTTGATGCCTGTTTACTTATTAAGATACCAGCATAACTGATTTTATTTTCCTGTCCATATATCTAACTATTAATCTGGCTAATAATATTGAGAAACTGTTTTATCACAAAATCCTTTTCTACAAAAGTAGGGGAAATTGAGATAAATAGAGGTATTATAGAGCTGAGTTATACCTGTTACTGATGATAATATTTAATAGCTTACTATTCCGTGGTGTCTTGTGTTTTTCCTTTTCTTTTCTTTTCTTTTTTTTTGAGATGGAGTCTCACTCTGTCGCCCAGGCTGGAGTGCAGTGGCGTGGTCTCAGCTCGTTGCAACCTCTGCCTCCCGGGTTCACGCCATTCTCCTGCCTCAGCCTCCCAGGTAACTGGAACTACAGGCACCCAGCACCACACCTGGATGATTTTTTGTATTTTTAGTAGAGACAGGGTTTCACTGTGTTAGCCAGGATGGTCTCGATCTCCTGACCTTGTGATCCACCTGCCTTGGCCTTCCAAAGTGCTGGGATTACAGGCATGAGCCACCGTGCCCGGCATGTTTTTTTCTTAATTCGGTTTTTAAAAAGTGTTTTTCTTGGCTTTTATTATACATGTAAATGGAAAACTGTAAAGCACAGAAAAGTAGCTAGAAAAAGAAAGATTACTTGTAGTCCCACACCAAGAAACTGCTGTTATTAGCATTTTGGAGTGTTTCTATTTTTATTGTATTTATTTATTTATTTTTTGAGACGGAGTCTTGTTCTGTCGCCCAGGCTGGAGTGCAGTGGCCCAATATCGGCTCACTGCAACCTCTGCCTCCCGGGTTCAAGCAATTCCCCTGCCTCAGCCTCCCAAGTAGCTGGGATTACAGGCGCCTGCCACCATGCCCTGTTAATTTTTGTATTTTTAGTAGAGATGGGGTTTCACCATGTTGGCCAGGCTGGTCTCGAACTCCTGATACCGTGATCCGCCCACCTTGGCCTCCCAAAGTGCTGGGATTACAGGTGTGAGCCACTGTGCCTGCTTTCTTTTTTTCTTTTTTTTTTTCTTGAGACCAAGTTTTGCTCTTGTTTCCCAGGCTGTAGTGCAATGGTGTGGTATCAGCTCACTGCAACTTCCACCTCCCGGGTTCAAGTCATTCTCCTGCCTCAGCCTCCTAAATAGCTGGGATTACACGCACGTGCCACCATGCCCGGCTAATTTTGTATTTTTAGTAGAGATGAGGTTTCTCCATGTTGGTCAGGCTGGTCTCAAACTCCCAAACTCAGGTGATCTGACTGCCTCAGCCTCCCAAAGTGCTGGGATTACAGGTTTGAGCCACTGCGCCGGGCTGTTTCTGTTTTTCTTGTGTAAATTGTTAAATGGTGAGAGCATGATACATGTGTTTGTGTTTTTTTTCTTTCACTTATCATTACAACATACTTCTTTCCCTTCTTATTTCTTTTTTTTTTTTTTTGAGATGGAGTCTCGCTCTGTCACCCTGGCTGGAGTGCAGTGGCGCAATCTTGGCTCACTGCAAGCTCCGCCTCCCAGGTTCACACCATTCTCCTGCCTCAGCCTTCCGAGTAGCTGGGACTACGGGTGCCCGCCACCACACCCAGCAAATTTTCTTTCTTTCTTTTTTTTTTTTTTTTTTTTGTATTTTTAGTAGAGACCGGGTTTCACCGTGTTAGCCAGGATGGTCTCGGATCTCCTGAGCTCATGATCGGCCCACCTCAGCCTCCGAAAGTGCTGGGATTATAGGCGTGAGCCACTGTGCCAGGCCATTTCTTACTTTTTTCTATTAGAATTTTATATACCTGGCAATGTCCCAACTCATAACAGTAAAAATACCTTATATTTAAATAGGATTTTAGTTTTCAAAGCAGTAGCTCTGTGAAATACAGTCATGTGCTGCATAACAACTTTTTTTTTTTTTGAGACGGAGTCTCGCTCTGCTGCCCAGGCTGGAGTGCTGTGGCCGGATCTCAGCTCACTGCAAGCTCCGCCTCCCGGGTTCACGCCATTCTCCTGCCTCAGCCTCCCGAGTAGCTGGGACTACAGGCGCCCGCCACCTCGCCCGGCTAATTTTTTGTATTTTTTAGTAGAGACGGGGTTTCACCGTGTTAGCCAGGATGGTCTCCATCTCCTGACCTTGTGATCTGCCCGTCTCGGCCTCCCAAAGTGCTGGGATTACAGGCTTGAGCCACCGCGCCCAGACTGCATAACAACTTTTCAATCAGTAATGGAACACATGTACAACAGTGGTCCCATAAGATTATAATACTGGCTGGTCATGGTGGCTCACGCCTGTAATTCCAGCATTTTGGGAGGCCAAGGCAGGCGGATCACAAGGTCTTGGTGAAACCCCTTATTTACTAAAAATATAAAAATTAGCCAGGCATAGTGGTGCATGCCTGTAATCCCAGCTACTCGGGAGGCTGAGGCAGGAGAATTTCTTGAACCCGGGAGGTGGAGGTTGCAGTGAGCCAAGATTGCGCCATTGCACTCCAGCCTGGGCGACAGAGCAAGACTCCATCTGAAAAAAAAAAAAAATTATAATCCCTTATATTTTTACGGTACCTTCTTTTCTTTTCTTTTCTTTTCTTTTCTTTTCTTTTCTTTTCTTTTCTTTTCTTTTCTTTTCTTTTCTTTTCCTTTCTTTTCCTTTCTTTTCTTTTCTTTTTTCTTAGATAGGATATCGCTCTGTTGCCCAGGCTGGAGTGCAGTGGCGTGATCTCGGCTTGCTGCAACTTCTACCTTCCAGGTTCAAGCATTCTCCTGCCTCATCCTCTCGAGTAGCTGGGATTACAGACGTGCACCACCACGCCCGGCTAATTTTTGTATTTTTAGTAGAGATGGGGTTTTGCCCTGTTGGCCAGGCTAGTCTCAAACACCTGACCTCAAGTGATCCACCTGCCTCCACCTCCTAAAGTGTTGGGATTACAGGCATGAGCCACCATGCTCAGCCTTTACTGTACCTTTTCTATGTCTAGATGTATTTACATATATATATAGTTACCACTGTGTTCCAGTTGCCTACAGTATTCTGTACAGTAACATGCTGTACAAGTTTGTAACTTAAGAACAAGAGGCTGCCGGCACAGCACGGTGGCTCACGCCTATAATCCCAGCACTTTGGGAGGCCAAGGTGGGTAGATTACCTGAGTTCAGGAGTTCAAGACCATCCTAGCCAACATGGCGAAACCCTATTTCTGCTAAAAATACAAAAATTAGCTGGGCGTGGTGGCGTGTGCCTGTAATTCTAGCTACTCGGGAGGCTGAGGCAGGAGAATTGCTTGAACCCAGGAGGTGGAGGCTGCAGTGAGCCAAGATTGTCTGAGTGACAGAGTGAGACTCAGTCTCAAAAAAAAAAAAAGAGCAAGAGGCTATACCATAGCCTAGGTGTGTAGTAGGTTATACCATCTAGGTTTGTGTAAGTTCAGCCAATGAAATTGCCTAAAGACACATTTCTTAGGACATATCCCCATTGTTAAGCAAGATATGACTATAGATTAGGCCAGTATTATTATAGTCTTTGACAAATGAGGATACTGAAGCAGGCAAAGGTAAAATAGATTGCCCTGAAATATGAAGCTAGTTAATGACAGAGATGGAACTAGAGTTCTGGTTTTCAGAGTGCTCTTTCCTCTCTACTGTTCAGGCTTCAGACATTTCTCTACTTTCCTTAAAGACAAATGATAATCAGCATTTAGGCATAATAATTTCTACTTTGGTAGTTTCACTATTAGATGCCATTTCTCTATTTTGTTAAGGTGGACTACACCTTATCTCCCCTCTTGAAGGTCAGGTTTTCTTGCTTTGACTTCTAATTGTTTCATAGTTCATGTCTGTAAATGCCATTAGAACAAGTGCATGGGAATCCGCTTCTGCTCCAGGATGATCAAACCCTTAGATGTCTGTTCTTCTCATAGAGTTTTCTGCAATTTAGGTGTCTTGCTTCTCCAAAGTAGAAAACTAAACAACTTGCCTTCTGCTAAGGGAATCAGAGTGTTTACATTTCTCTCATCCTATTTGGATCTGTTATTTAAATTTTCTCACAGAAGTGAACAGAATGAGCAGCATTTAGTGCACAGTCACTTTATTTTATTCCCATAGAAATAAAGGAGGTGGATTTGCCACATTTGTGGGACGATTTTCCCAGTAATTCTTCAGGTTATTTGGCCTAGAGGGAAGATATACATTGGTCCATTTCCAATATCGTGCACCTACTATGTGCCTGGCACTCTTCCAATTTATCTATTTTGGGAAACCAAGGATATGAAAAATTCATAACACCATTTTCCATTATAAGAATGGGATAAGAGGGACATATTATCAAGGTACTTTATTTAATTTGGTGGGAGGGGAAAGAGAAACATCTTTTTGTAATCCTTGGAAAGGAGCAATTCACAATTAAGTTCTCCTGAATGCATTCTGTTATTCTCCTTACAGGTTCTTTCAAACTATTTCATAAGTTGTTTAATAATCCACAAAGAAAACCCTGAATACAATTTAAAAATGCAAATGGGGCCGGGCATGGTGGCTCACGCCTGTAATCCCAGCACTTTGGGAGGCTAAGGCAGGCAGATCACGAGGTCAAGAGATCGAGACCATCCTGACCAACATAGTGAAATCTCGTCTCTACTGAAAATACAAAAATTAGCTGGGCGTGGTGGCGGGTGCCTATAGTCCCAGCTAGTCAGGAGGCTAAGGCAGGAGAATCACTTGAACCCGGGACGCAGAGGTTGCAGTGAGCCGAAGTCGCGCCACTGCTCTCCAGCCTGGCGACAGAGCGAGACTCCATCACAAAAAAAAAAAAAAAGAAAAAAGAAATGGATGTGGTTCTAATTGAAAGAGTAAAGATAAGCATTTTTATTTTCTTAAATTATTTTAAATAATAAATAAAAAGTTACATTCTTGGGAGTTATGTGTAGGTGAGGATTTTTCCGTCAGGTTGGAGAACAAATCAACTAATCTTCTAGGGAAAGGTTAGTCTTTGACTCAAGGGCAGGGATTTCCATATCTCTGATATGACTATATGCCTTGAAAATATACGATTTGTATTGTAGAAGCACCAAGACTGGTGAGGGCTCCAAATCTGAGTTGTAGGGATCAGGCGAAAAGCAGTCAGGAGTTGAGAGAGATGACTTGGTGCTATTCTGATGGAAGAGAAATTAGTGGACAGAGTTCATCCTCAAGCGAAAGGTATTGTCAGAGGAAAGTGTTTTTGACAAAAGATATTCCTCTTGGTAAGACATCATCTATAGACCTCTTGGTTCAACTGGATAATCTGCTATAGGATTTGTTATATATTATGGGATATTCCAGGAAACTAGAATTTAGATCCTTTCCACTAAATTTTTATTTGTTTAAGGGTGGAGGGCAGATCCTGGTACACCCCCCACAGAGGACGACTTTGGATAGCAGCCACAGCTAAAAAACCCTCCCCTCAAGAAGTCTCAGAACT
Organism: Piliocolobus tephrosceles; assembly: GCF_002776525.5. Classification (NCBI taxonomy): domain Eukaryota; kingdom Metazoa; phylum Chordata; class Mammalia; order Primates; family Cercopithecidae; genus Piliocolobus; species Piliocolobus tephrosceles. The sequence goes on along the minus strand of NC_045439.1, from coordinate 101,731,245 downwards.
CCAGGCTACATATCGTCTTCTTCGTGGGAAAGGTAAGAGCCGTATGTTCTTCTTTCACTTTTACTTTGTGGAGAGAAGTCATTGACGTTCATCTTCTTTCACTTCCTTCTTTCTTTGGCTTTTTCTTTGTTAAAAGAGACTTTTAATCTTTGTATATGTTTGTTTAGTGGTAAAATCATTGACAACGTTCAAAGCATTAATCTGTCAGAACAGTGCAAATAAAAATATCAATTTCCAACACAAGAAATCGACTAGTTTTAATTTTTTTATCTGAGAAAATCAACATCTTTACTCTAAAGTTAAAATGACTGCTGTAAACTCTGAGATCCTTACATTGGGAAGAACAACCACATATAGGAATTTTCATTGAGAGTGGCCTAAATAGACACCTACTATTGGATTTGGACACATCAAACTTGATTGACTTAAGCAACGTATTTTGGGAATCACACCAAGAATACTAACTTTGGATCCTTGGGCATCCTGTTTTTCCTTCCTCTTATCCAGCTCATACAGTTGTTTTGAGGGTAGAATAAAAGGACAACTACACAACCATCTTTAAAGGTTTTTAAGAAATGAGGCCCAAAGAATCACTAGGAATAAGAAGTTCATGCTTCCTTTTTTTTTTTTTTTTTGAGGCGGAGTCTCGCTTTGTCGCCCCGGCTGGAGTACTGTGGCCAGATCTCAGCTCACTGCAAGCTCCGCCTGCCGGGTTCACGCCATTCTCCTGCCTCAGCCTCCCGAGTAGCTGGGACTACAGGCGCCTGCCACCTCGCCCGGCTAGTTCATGCTTCCTTAAAAGCATTTTTCTTTTTTATTTTTTTTTTGAGACAGAATCTCATTCTGTAATCCAGGCTGGAGTGCAGTGGTGCGATCTCTCCTCACTGCAACCTCCGCCTTCCAGGTTCAAGTGATTCTCCTGCCTCAACCTTCCGAGTAGCTGGGACCACACGCGCCCGCCACCACACCCAGCTAATTTTTTGTGTTTTTAGTAGAGACAGGGTTTCACCACGTTGGCCAGGCTGGTCTTGAGCTCCTGACCTCAAGTGATCTGCCTGTCTTGGCCTCCCAAAGTGCTGGGGTTACAGATGTGATCCACTGCGCCCGGCCTGAAAGCACACTTCTATTTCGATTAATATGACTGGCTTGTTTTAAAGACATTCATTCTTACGGTTTTAACCACATTTTGATGTTTATTTGTTTACTTCTTTTTCTTGTCACCTGTGACTGCCTTACTTTGCTTCCAAAACTCATCACCGCCAAACTCCAATCTGATCCAATGGCATAGAGTAAATCGATTTGTTTTAGGATGAATATGTGGGGTCCTTGAACCTGATGGTATGAGGGCAAAGGAAAAATTTTCTAGCTTAACATGTGGATAGTGCACTAAGCGAGCCACTCACTAGATTTTTGCTAAAATGCAAACAGTTGTGCCAAGTAAATCTCACTGTTTACCTTATGTCTACAAACAGATAATGAAAAAGTTATTAATGTTTGTTCAGAATTGAAAACAGATTCCTGAGTTCCAAGATCACAAAGAAGGAAATTTATTCACTCCTTTTGTTATTCCTGATTCAGATGTGGAATTTCCTAATGACTATCCATCAGGTTGTCTTCTGGGCTGTGTGGACCTAATTGACTGCTTGTCCCAGAAGCAATTTAAGGAGCAGGTGAGTAAAGAATACTTTTTTTTTCTGAAATAGAGATAGGGTTTTGCCATGTTGGCCAGGCTGGTGTTGAACTTTTGGCATCAAGTGATCCCTCTGCCTTGGCCTCGTAAAAGTGCTGGGAGTATAGGCGTGAGCCACCACACCCAGCCTGGTGCATATAAATATCTGTATAAAAAGCTATTTCCAGGCTGGGCGCTGGTGGCTCAGGCCTGTAATTCCAGCACTTTGGGAGGCCGAGGCAGGCGGATCATGAGGTCAGGAGATCAAGACCATCCTGGTAACACGGTGAAACCCCGTCTCTACTAAAAATACAAAAATTTAGCCGGGCGTGTTGGTGGGCGCCTGTAGTCCTAGCTACTCCAAAGGCTGAGGCAGGAGAATAGCTTGAACCCAGGAGGTGGAGGTTGCAGTGAGCCGAGGTCCCGCCACTGCACTCCAGCCTGGGCGACAGAGTGAGATTCCTTCTGGGGGGAAAAAAAAAGCTATTGCCACAATCCAGCTAACAAGTATATAGGGTCTTCGTCCCTTACCAAAACCTTGTTTCTTTTGAAGAAACTCTTGATTATCCCTTGAATCATTTTGATTCGGGGGTGGGAATACTAGGATCTGTTATTGCTAATTCTGGAGCTTTTAGTCCAGGCTATTGAATTCATGATAGGCAAATGTATTTGACTCTGATTGCCAGGACTGTGTCATATTTGGGAGGAGGTATGTGTATTTATGTATGAATTTACATATGTATGCATTTATATATTTTTATTTTTATCACTAAAGATTGAATTGATAGGTCGGGCGCAGTGGCTCACACCTGCAATCCCAGCACTTTGGTAGGCCGAGGCGAGTGGATCAGTTGAGGTCAGGAGTTTGAGACCAACCTGGCCAACATGGTGAAACCCCGCTTCTACTAAAAATACAAAAATTAGCTTGGTGTGGTGGTGCGTGCCTGTAATCCCAGCTACTCAGGAGGCTGAGGCTGGAGAATTGCTTGAACCCAGGAGGCAGAGGTTGCAGTGAGCTGAGATTGTGCCCCTGCACTCCAGCCTGGGTGACAGAGTGAGACTCTGTCTCAAAAAAAAAAAAAGAAAAGAAAAAGAAGAGGCACAGTGGCTCATGCCTGTAATCCCAGCACTTTGGGAGGCCAAGGTGGGCAGATCATGAGGTCAGATCAAGACTACCCTGGCTAACACGGTCAAACCCCATCTCTACTAAAAATACAAAAAAATTTGCTGCGTGTCATGGCACACTCTTATGGTCCCAGCTACTTGGGAGGCTGAGGCAGGAGAATCACCTGAACCCGGAAGGTGCAGGTTGCAGTGAGCCGAGATCACGACACTGCACTCAGGCCTGGAGGACAGAGCGAGACTCTTGTCTCAAAAAAAAAAAAAAAAAAAAAAAAGATTGAACTGACATAACTAAAGTACATTTTTGAACAGCAGAGGGAGCTGAAAGACTTTAACTTAATTAGAAAATTCCTGAAATGTAGGACCTTTAAGATTAGACTCAGAACTAGCCGAAATCCAAAATAATAAAAGTCCATCCTTGAAGCACAAACAGTATGGTTTTCCTGTTCTTTGAACAGTTGCTTTCGATAATAGGGTTTCCACCAGTGTGCTGAAGAAAAAGCTTCGGTTTCATTTTTCTCAGCAAATTCTCTTTCTCAGACTTACTTACCTTTAATTACTGTTATTACTGTCTACTGTTTTCCTTTACTGTTCCCAGCCATTTTATCCTTTTTTTTTTTTTTTTTTTTTTGTAAACTCTGGGTCACACTCTCTCGCCCAGGCTGGAGTGCCAATCTTGGCTCACTGCAACCTCTGCCTCCTGGGCTTCAGTGATCCTCCCACCTCAGCCTCCCAGTAGCTTGGACTACAGGCACACACCACCATGCCCAGCTAATTTTTGTATTTTTATTAGAGACAAGATTTCACCATGTTGGCCAAGCTGGTCTTGAACTCCTGGCCTCAAGTGAACCACCTGCCTAAGCTTCCCAAAGTGCTTTGATTATAGGTGTGAGCCACTGTGGCCAGCCTACTCACTGATTTTTACTAACACTTGTTATCCCTCTAGATTTATGTCTTTCATTTCCTTGTGAGTTACCTCCTCGGCCTCCTCTGATTATGTGTGCGAGTACAATGCATGCATTTTGGTGTGAATTTTGAGTTCTAGCCTTTTGTTCTTTCCTTAGTATCTGATCCAGACCTAGGCAAAACCATAAACACATGGAGGCTATCCCCCACGCTCTTGTGCCTGCACTATCCCTCACGCTCTTGTGCCTGCACTATCCCTCTGAGCCTTTTGCCCATTTTTTTCAATGTCTACTTTCTTCCTCCCCCTCCCTTTTTTTCCCCCCAGTCTAGAAGTAATACTATAAAAATATCTTACACTGGTGTAGGCTTTACAGTTTTAGAGATTCACAATCATTAACAGCTTACTATAACATACTGCATTATGTTTTCTTCCTGGGATATGTATTTGCATTCTAAAAGAGAACCCAGGAGCATCTGGCAGTGTGGATGATGGTTTTTGGCAAGGGGCCTTGCTTTATTTTCTCATCTATTGATCAAGCAAACCACCACCTGATGCAAGGTCAAATGATTTCAATCTCTAGACAGCCAATCTTCTCTGTGCCACAAATTTGTGTAGAAAAGGGTAGGAAACTATACTATGGAATACTATGAAGGTTATAGGGATTAGAAATCTAACTAAAACAAGTCTTGTTGATTTCTGAAGGATACCTCTTTTTCATGATACTTCTCCTTGAACTTACATTCTGTCTCATGTCCTGAGGTTGCTTCAAACAGCATGTAGAAGTGCAGGAATCCTCCCATATGTTTCCAGCTAGAGGTGCTGGCAACTCTCTTTATGAATGTCTCTGATATGTAACATTAAAATATAACAGAAGCTAGAAGCCACTAGGCTTCATCAGACATGGGAATCCCATACACATTTTCCCTATGGTTGGTTTTTCTGGAGCTTTTTTCCACTGTTTCTTTTTTTTTTTTTTGAAACGGAGTCTCACTCTGTCACCAAGGCTGGAGTGCAGTGGTGCGATCTTGGCTCACTGCAACCTCCACCTCTCAGGATCAAGCGATTCTTCTGCCTCACCCTCCTCAGTAGCTGGGATTACAGGCACGTACCAGCACACCTGGCTAATTTTTTTGTATTTTTAGTAGAGGCAGGGTTTCACCATGTTGATCAGGCTGGTCTCAAACTCCTGACCTCAGGTGATCCACCCACATTGACCTCCCAAAGTGCTGGGATTACAGGTGTGAGCCACTGTGCCTGGCCTCCACTGTTTTTTTTTTTTTTTTTTTTTTTTT
>NC_045439.1:101724737-101726155 GCF_002776525.5 Piliocolobus tephrosceles | reverse complement strand
CTGTTTTTTTTTTTTTTTTTTTTTTTTTTGAGACTGAGTCTTGCTCTGTCGCCCAGGCTGGAGTGCAGTGGCTGGATCTCAGCTCACTGCAACCTCCGCCTCCCGGGTTCACGCCATTCTCCTGCCTCAGCCTCCCGAGTAGCTGGGACCACAGGCGCCGGCCACCTCGCCCGGCTAATTTTTTGTATTTTTAGTAGAGACGGGGTTTCACCGTGTTAGCCAGGATGGTCTCGATCTCCTGACCTCGTGATCCGCCCGTCTCGGCGAGGGATTACAGGCTTGAGCCACCCTGCCTGGCCAAATAGCCAGTTTTGAAGGTAATGCTTGAAGCTTACATTTCCTGTGACTTTTTTTTTTTTTTTTTTTTTGAGATGGAGTCTCGCTCTGTCACCCAGGCTGGAGTGCTGTGGCCGGATCTCAGCTCACTGCAAGCTCCGCCTCCCGGGTTCACGCCATTCTCCTGCCTCAGCCTCCCGAGTAGCTGGGACCACAGGCGCCGGCCACCTCGCCTGGCTAATTTTTTGTATTTTTAGTAGAGACGGGGGTTTCACCGTGTTAGCCAGGATGGTCTCGATCTCCTGACCTCGTGATCCGCCCGTCTCGGCCTCCCAAAGTGCTGGGATTACAGGCTTGAGCCACTGTGCCCGGCCTGCCTCCACTGTTTCTTTTCTGTGTTTAAGAGTAGCATATTAATTTATTCAGAATTGATGTTAGCCCAATTTTTGTCTTATTTGTTTAGTAAAGAGTTTATCAATTTTAAAAGTTGTAGCTTTTGGGTTGGGTGTGGTGGCTCACGCCTAGAATCCCAGCACTTTGGGAGGCCGAGGCGGGTGGATCACTTGAGGCTAGGAGTTCAAGACCAACCTGGCAACATGGCAAAACCCCGTCTCTACTAAAGAAACAAAAATTAGCTGGGTGTGGTAGCGCATACCTGTAATCCCAGCTACTAGAGACTGAAAAAAAAAAAAAAAAAAAAAGCAAAAAAGCAGCTTTGGTGTTAGAAAATATCAAGACCACCCTTTGTAATTTACTTGTCTCTGTTTGAGCTAGAGTTCTGTGGTGTAAGAAATGTAGTTGTCAGGCCGGGCACGGTGGCTCACACCTGTAATCCCAGCACTTTGGGAGGCTGATGCAGGTGGATCACTTGAGGTCAGGAGTTCGAGACCAGCCTGGCCAACATGGTGAAACCCTGTTTTTACTAAAAAACTACAAAAATTAGCCAGGCGTGGTGGCAGGAGCCTGTAATCACATATTCTCAGGAGGCTGAGGCAGGAGAATTGCTTGAACCTGGGAGGCGGAGGATGCAGTGAGCCGAGATTGGGCCACTGCACTCCAGCCTGAGTGACAAGAGCAAAATTCTGTCCCAAAAAATAAATAAATAAATAAATAAATAAATAAATAAATAAATAAATAAATAA
>NC_045439.1:101667390-101724337 GCF_002776525.5 Piliocolobus tephrosceles | reverse complement strand
AAAAAACTAGCCGGGCGAGGTGGCAGGCGCCTGTAGTCCCAGCTACTTGAGAGGCTGAGGCAGGAGAATGGCGTAAACCCGGGAGGCGGAGCTTGCAGTGAGCTGAGATCCAGCCACTACACCTCAGCCTGGGCGACAGAGCGAGACTCCGTCTCAAAAAAAAAAAATGTAGTTGTCTAATCTGTTATACCAGCCGCATTCTTGTTTCTGAATGAATGAGTTGAGAGTTTAGGAATAATGGCTCTTGACTAGCATTCACCAGACTATTCCATGGCATAGGTGATCTCTGAGACACAAATTTGGGAAATATCTTTGGATTAAACAGATCTGTTTACTGTAGAACATCTGACAGCCTATAACATGCTAGTGTGGATTATGACTCTGTAAGAGGTGGATATAACATGCTTTAATGTTTAATTTATGCTCAAAACTTTGAGCATAAATTAATCCCCTCACCCGCACATGCGCTACCTATTTACATACTACAGAACTGGTATCATGGTATTTACAAATAGGAAGTGCTAGTCTAAGTATGCTTGATTTTTCTTTATTCTCATAGGTCAACTCACTGAGAGAGTAACATCTAGGAAATAGTTTCCTAACCTGTGACCTGTGTCTTTCTTCAGTATTTCCATATTCATTTATCACTCAGTTGAATTGCATTTTCTTTGAAAACTAATGTGGATCTAGTAATTTTTATTTCAATTTTTATTTCAAACTAATGTGGATCTAGTTTTAGGAAACTAACTTCCTGTGTGACTCGGACCACATTTTACTTTTACATGCTGTTCCTTTTTCTTTTCCCCAAAAAATTCAGTAATTTACTTCTGACTTCACATTCTTGGCCTTTCTTTGATAAGTTCAAATACACTAAACTCTCACTATTTTTGGCATAGTGTGATCATTTAGTCCTCTTAAAAAAGAAAATTGAAAAGGTTTTGTTAGTGGTTGTTTTAAAATCAAGTCACAGGCCAGGCGCGGTGGCTCAAGCCCGTAATCCCAGCGCTTTGGGAGGCCGAGACGGGCGGATCACGAGGTCAGGAGATCGAGACCATCCTGGCTAACATGGTGAAACCCCGTCTCTACTAAAAAATATACAAAAAACTAGCCGGGCGTGGTGGCAGGCGCTTGTAGTCCCAGCTACTCGGGAGGCTGAGACGGGAGAATGGCATAAACCCGGGAGGTGGAGGTTGCAGTGAGCTGAGATCCGGCCACTGCACTCCAGCCTGGGCGACAGAGTGAGACTCCGTCTCCAAAAAATAAAAAAATAAGTAAAAATAAAATCAAGTCACTATACTGTTAAGTGGCTTTAAAAAATATGTGCTTTCCCCTGAGCCATGAACTAGTCTTCCTTTTATCTTCTAAGACTAGTATGGCCAGCATGACTAATTTGTGCCAGAAACAATTCCACTAGACCCTCAACCCTCCGAGTAATGGCAGAGGATCCGCCTAGAGAAGGCAGAAGTGATATAGAAAAGGCTATGGGTTCAATTCAGGGTAAAAAGGTAGATGACAGCCATGTCATTAAAGCTTCTCCTGTGATTCCCCTGGAAGGAGCCCATGCCGTTTGCCAGCATTTTATCTGCCAGTAGCAGATGTAAGCTCTCAAAAACAGCCGGGAGGATGTTGACTGCAACAATGCATCAAGGCTGTGGTTTGTAACCTCAATAGTAAGGCAGTTAAAACTTTTTTTTTTTTAACAAAGACATTTTGATTGCCAAATCCATAACCATTAGCAGCTGTGGTTTGAACAGTTCTCTAGACCTAACAAGTTTTCAAAAAAAAAGTGCTGGTGGCTTTTGTTTCTACGTGTCTGTGTTGTGTTTGTGCTATTTATATCCCTGCCTTCAATAGAAAATCTGATTTGTTTGAAATCTCCAAGGTCATTGATTATTCTATTTCTTCTGAACTGAATACATTCCTTTCCTGCCAGCTTACTGACCCTTTAGTCTATTTGATCTTACAGCTTTTATAACAGCCAAGACCCTATCTTCAAGGAATTATATGCTGAAGCAGTTATACTGCTGTGTGCCTGTTTCCAATAATTGACAGCAGTAGACTTGTAGTCTTCCAGTAGGGAAGAGAATATTACTTGTTCCTTTTTCTAGAAAAAGTATCCTCAGGATCTAGGAGAATTGCTAGAAGAAAAGTAAACAATTTTTAAAAATTAAAAAAAAAAAAAAGTATCCAAGCAACATAGACCTTCAGGAAGATTCCAAGTATCACTTCATTTGTGGAAATCATCAGCTTCTATCACCAGTGGATTGTCTGTGAGTCTGAGAGGTGAGAAGTTAGAAAATGAAGGATTTAATAGTGAGTATTCAAGCCAGGCACTGGAATTCAAAATGCAGTCCACAAATTCTCTTTTAAAATATGTGAAAATGTCCTGTCTGTTGTACTGAGAAAATCTGCCAATATATAGACCTCAAAATATTCCAGTAACAGCCATCATTGTGAGGGCTGTTATCTGAGACTCAACAAGAGGAAAAATTGTTATGTTACTAAGAACTAGCTTAACCCTGGACAATTCATTATCACAGCTCACTTGAGTGAGATATAGGGAATGTATTTTTGGAATTCTCTTGAAGACTGGAACTTTGACAGGGTGGGCGCGGTGGCTCATGCCTGTAATCCCAACACTTTTGGGAGGCCAAGGCTGGTGGATCACGAGGTCAGGAGTTCAAGACCAGCATGGCCAACATGGTGAAATCCTGTCTCTACTAAAAGTACAAAAAAAAAAAAAAAAAAAAATTAGCTGGGTGTGGTGGTGGGCGCCTGTAATCCCAACTGCTCAGGAGACTGAGGCAGGAGAATTGCTTGAACCGGGAGGCAGAGATTGCAGTGAGCAGAGATTGCACCACTGCACTCCAGCCTGGGAAACAGTGTGAGACTCTGTGTCAAATTAGAAAAAAAAAGACTGGAACATTGACTAGAGGTTCTAGATCAAAACAGACTGCCTTTAGAGTTATTTGTAGTCTGGGTACTAAGTACCCACTTAAATGGTTTCAGAAACAACCATGTATAAATATATATTTTATCCAAAGAGCATTGTGTTTTTTTTTTCTTTTGAGATGGAGTTTCGCTGTGTCACCTGGGCTGGAGTGCAGTGGCCGGATCTCAGCTTACTGCAAGCTCCGCTGCCTCCCGGGTTCACACCATTCTCTCGCCTCAGCCTCCCAAGTAGCTGGGACTACAGGCGCCCACCACCTCGCCCGGCTAGTTTTTTGTAGTTTTTAGTAGAGACGGAGTTTCACCATGTTAGCCAGGATGGTCTCGATCTCCTGACCTTGTGATCTGCCTGTCTCGGCCTCCCAAAGTGCTGGGATTACAGGCTTGAGCCACCCTGCCCGGCCTCAAGTCTCATTCTGTCGCCCTGAGTGGAGTGCAGTGGTGTGATCTTGGCTTACTGCAACAAACCTCTGCCTCCCTGGTTCAAGAGATTCTCCTGCCCCAGCCTCCCGAGTAGCTGGGACTGCAGGCACACACCACCACGCCTGGCTAATTTTTGTATTTTTAGTAGAGACAGGGTTTCACCATGTTGGCCAGGCTGGTCTTGAACTCCTGACCTCGTGATCCGCCTGCCTTGGCCTCCCAAAGTGGTGGGATTAGAGGCATAAACTACCGTACCTGGCTGAGCATTGTGTTTTCTGTTATAGTTATCCTGAAGAGAGATGGGGAATGTTAACACTTTTCCATGTATTTAGTATTTTGTTTTTCATCTGAAAATAAACATGAAGTTCTTAAGATTTTCATATATATTTATTCATTAATAAATACTTGAGCCAGGTGCAGTAATCCCACCACTTTGGGAGACCGAGGTGGGTGGATCACTCAAGGTCAGGCTTTTGAGACCAGCTTGACCAGCTTGGTGAAACCCCATCTCTACTAAAAATACAAAAATTAGCCAGGCATGGTGGCACACGCCTGTAAACACAGCTACTTGGGTCGCTGAGGCAGGAGAATCGCTTGAACCCGGGAGGTGGAGGTTGCAGTGAGCTGAGATTGTGCCACTGCACTCCTGTCTGGCTGACTGAGCAAGACTCTGTCTGAAAAATAAATAAATAAAATAAATATGGCTAGGCGTGGTGGCTCACACCTTTAATCCCAGCACTTTGGGAGGCCAAGACGGGTGGATCACAAGGTCAGGAGATCAAGACTATCCTGGCTAACACGGTGAAACCCTGTCTCTACTAAAAGTACAAAAAATTAGCTGGGCGTGGTGGCACGTGTCTATAATCCCAGCTACTCGGGAGGCTGAGGCAGGAGAACCACTTGAACCCGGAAGGTAGAGGTTGTAGTGAGCCAAGATCGCGCCACTGCACTCCAGCCTGGGTGACAGAGCGAGACTCCATCTCAAAAATAAATAAAAATAAATAAATTAAATAAATAAATACTTGAGTGCCTATTATAAATCAGACACTGTTCTAGACACTAAGGGAAACAAAAGGATGAATCAGCTGTGGATTCTGTCCTCAGATGTTTGAAAGACTTCTAGGTAGATATGTATATAAACCAAATATAAAATAAAAAGTCAAGCTAACTGTCTTAAGTAAAGACTGTCTCTGAGAAATATAAAGGAGGGAAAGGTTGCTTCTAGCTGGGAAGGATCCCAAAAGACTTTATTTAAAAAGATGGTTTTGAATTAGCTTTGAAGGATAGTAATGAAATCTATCACTTTTTGATCAGTTATTATGTGCCACATTCATTATGCTATTTTCTAATCCTTACAACAATTCCAAGCAGGGTGTCATTTCCCCTCCTTTAGGGATGAAATGTCATCCCTAAAGTGTCAAAAGAGTTAAATAACTTGTGTAATTTCCCAAGGTGAGGAGTTCGAGACCAACCTGGTCAACATAATGAAACCTCATCTCTACTAAAAATACAAAAATTAACCAGGCATGGTGATGTGCACCTTAATCCCAGCCACTTGGGAGGCTGAGGCAGGAGAATTGCGTGAACCCGGGAGGCAAGGTTGCAGTGAGCCAAGATCACACCATTGCACTCCAGCCCAGGCAACAGTGCAAGACTCCATCTCAAAAAAAAGTAAATAAATAAAAAATAACTTATGTAATGTCAGTTAATGGTAGAGTTATGATTTTGCTGTTCAAGTGTTCCTACTGAGATAGTAGAAAAGCATATTACAAGGATGAGGAGTAATGGGAGCAAAGGCACACAGGTGAAAAGTTATGGCCCTCAATGGAGAATAATGGCAAACCACTTCATTGAAAGAAAAGTGCGAGTATAGAGCAAGCTCTTCCAACCTGTGGCTCATGGGATGCATGTGGTCCAGGACGGCTTTGAATGACACCAAACACAAATTTGTAAACTTTCTTAAAACATTATGAGATTTTTTTGTATGTGATTTTTTTGTTTTTTTTTTAAGCTCATCAGCCGTCATTAGTGTATTTTATATGTGGCCCAGGACAATTCTTCCAGTGTGGCCCAGGGAAGCCAAAAGATTGAACACCCCTGGTATAGAGGAACAAGCAGCAAACAAAAAATGAAGTGGGCAGTCCCTCTGAACCTAATCTGTTTCTGGGACTACCCAATACAAAAAATAATTTAAAAAAATTAAAAAGGGCCGGGCACAGTGGCTCACACCTGTAATCCCAGCACTTTGGGAGGCCGAGGCAGGCAGATCACTTGAGGTGGAGAGTTCAAGACCAGCCAGACCAACATGGAAAAACCCCATCTCTACTAAAAGTATAAAATTAGCTGGGCATAGTGGCGCATGCCTGTAATCCCAGCTACTCAGGAGGCTGAGGCAGGAGAATCACTTGAACCTGGGAGGCAGAGGTTGCGGTGAGTCGAGATTGTGCCATTGCACTCCAGCCTGGGCAACAAGAGTGAAACTCCATCTCAAGGGAAAAAAAAGAATGAAAAGGTACATTTGTTCAGATGATAGATAGTTTTGAATGATAGGCATTCAAATCTATCAAATGATAGGCATGTCAGTTGTGGGATGGGAAAGAGTGTTTTGAAGGTTTTTTTTTTTGAGGCATTAACATGATCTGAGGCTTGCTTGAGGGAAAACTAATTTGGCAGAAATGTGGAAGATGAAGTGGAGAGATTCTGAAGATGGGAAGACTAGTGAGAAGACAGTTGTAGTCCAGGATAGAGGTATTTGAAAAATCTGTTCTAGGATAAGGTCAGTGGAATTAGGCAAGACAGGAACAATGATGCAAGAGGCTTTATGTAGGTAGAATCAATTACTTGATATGATGCCTTTATTTTGCCTTTAAGTAAACCAAGGCTTAGAGAAAGTGGTCTATTTGATCTAGAAAGAATATGCTGGCCGGGTGCAGTGGCTCACGCCTGTAATCCCAGCACTTTGGGAGGCCGAGACGGGCGGATCACGAGGTCAGCAGATCGAGACCATCCTGGCTAACACGGTGAAACCCCGTTTCTACTAAAAATACAAAAAACGAGCTAGGCGAAAGGCCGGGCGCGGTGGCTCAAGCCTGTAATCCCAGCACTTTGGGAGGCCGAGACAGGCGGATCACGAGGTCAGGAGACCATCCTGGCTAACACGGTGAAACCCCATCTCTACTAAAAATGCAAAAAAATTAGCCGAGCGTTGCGGCGAGCGCTTGTAGTCCCAGCTACTTGGGAGGCTGAGGCAGGAGAATGGCGTGAACCCGGGAGGCGGAGCTTGCAGTGAGCCGAGACCGCGCCACTGCACTCCAGCCTGGGCGACTGAGCGAGACTCTGTCTCAAAAAAACAAAACAAAACAAAACAAAACAAAAAAACTAGCTAGGCGAGGTGGCGGGCGCCTGGTGTCCCAGCTACTCTGGAGGCTGAGGCAGGAGAATGGCGTGAACCCGGGAGGCGGAGCTTGCAGTGAGCTGAGATCCCACCACTGTACTCCAGCCTGGGCGACAGAGCGAGACTCCGTCTCAAAAAAAAAGGAATATGCTGTAGTCTCGCTGGAATCTGTTCAAGATTTCTTGGTTTGTCTAGTCTACCATGTAAACCAAGTGGCAACTTATCTTCCAATTTAAGATATTATTGGCCAGGCATGTGGCTTATGCCTGTAATCCCAGCACTTTGGGAGGCTCGGGTGGGCAGGTCTTGAGCTCAGGAATTCAAGACCAGCCTAGGCAACATGGTGAAACCCTGTCTCTACAAAAAAATACAAAAATTAGCTGGGCATGGTGGCGTGCACCTGTAAACCCAACTACTAAGGAGACTGAGGTGGGAGGATCCCTTGAGCCGGGGAGGCAGAGGTTGCAGTGAGCAGATTGCACCACTGCACTCCGGCCTGAGTGACAGAGTGAGACCCCATCTCAAAAAAAAAAAAAGATGCTGGGTGCAGTGGCTCACTCCTGTAATCCCAGCACTTTGGGAGGCCATGGCAGGCAGATCACGAGGTCAGGAGTTCGAGACCAACCTGGTCAATATGATGAAACCCCATCTCTATTAAAAAATAAAAAGTAATCCGCCGGGTGTGGTGGCGGGTGCCTATAATCCCAGCTACTCAGAAGGCTGAGGCAGGAGAATCGCTGGAACCCAGGAAGCGGAGCTTGCAGTGAGCAGATTGCACCACTGTACTCCAGCCTGGGTGACAGAGTGAGACTGTGTCTCAAAAAAAAAAAAAAAAAAAATTTATTATTGCTTAGAATATTATATAATCATACATGCATTAATTATTAACTATCTGTCATGTGCCAGGCACTGTGTTAAATACTAAGGATCCAGAGTTTTAACAACATTATTCCATTCCCTCTAGATCTTTAAGTATATTAGATGAAACTGAGACAAGAAAACCCAATCATAATAATTATCATATGAATAGTGGAATATACGAAGGAAGGGACCTGTTAACTTTGCATGGCTGGAAGTGGGATGGGAGGGGGAGTATAAAGGAAGCTTCTAAGAAAAGACAAGTCCTGAAGAAAGTGAAATTTATATTCAATAAACCATTCTATATCATGTCACCATGCCCTTGTCCACTAGGACAGCGCCTGCTCATCCTTTAAAACATCTCAGGCTGAGCAGGTGGCTCACGCCTGTAATCCCAGCACTTTGGGAGGCCAAGGTGAGCGGATCACGAGGTCAGGAGTTCAAGACCAGCCTGGGCAGCATGGTGAAACCCTGTCTCTACTAAGGATACAAAATTAGGCCGGGCGTGGTGGCTCACGCCTGTAATCCCAGCACTTTGGGAGGCTGAGATGGGAGGATCATGAGGTCAGTAGATTGAGACCATCCTGGCTAACAGGATGAAACCCTGTCTCTACTAAAGTACAAAAAAACTTAGCCGGGCGAGTTGGCGGGCACCTGTAGTCCCAGCTACTCGGGAGGCTGAGTCAGGAGAATGGCGTGAACCCAGGAGGCGGAGCTTGCAGTGAGCCGAGATCAAGCCACTGCACTCCAGCCTGGGCGACAGAGTGAGACTCCGTCTCAAAAAAAAAAAAAAAAAACAAAGAATACAAAATTAGCTAGGCATGGTGGCAGGCGCCTGTAATCCTAGCTACTCGGGAAGCTGAGGCAGAGAATTGCTTGAACCTGGGAGGCGGAGGTTGCAATGAGCTGAGATCGCGCCACTGCACTCTAGCCTGGGCGACAGAGCAAGACTCCATCTAAACAACTACAAAAAAAAATCTCAGATGTTACTCTCTGAAGTCTTCCCTGACCCCAGCCCATTTCCTCCCTAACAGGATTAATTTCCTTCTTTGGGCTCCTACTGTGTTCATACTTTCATTACTGCTTTTTGTTTTGTTTTGTTTTTTTAATTTATATGTTGACATGTAGTTCTTTAGGTGATGATCCATGCCTTTTTTTTTTTTTTTTTTAAATAAGGAGTCTCACTCTGTTGCCTGGCTGGAGTGCAGTGCCACAATCTCGGCTACAGGTTTGTGCCACCACACCCAGCTAATTTATATATATATATATATTTTTTTTTTTTTTTTTTTGAGACGGAGTCTCGCTCTGTCACCCAGGCTGGAGTGCAGTGGCGCGATCTCAGCTCACTGCAAGCTCCGCCTCCCGGGTTTACGCCATTCTCCTGCCTCAGCCTCCCGAGTAGCTGGGACTACAGGCGCCCGCCACCTCGCCCGGCTAGTTTTTGTGTATTTTTTAGTAGAGACGGGGTTTCACCCTGTTAGCCAGGATGGTCTCGATCTCCTGACCTCGTGATCCGCCGGTCTCGGCCTCCCAAAGTGCTGGGATTACAGGCTTGAGCCACCGCGCCCGGCCTAATTTTTATATTTTTAGTAGAGATGGGGATGCACCATGTTGGCCAGGATTGTCTCCATCTCCTGACCTTGTGAGCTGCCTGCCTCAGCCTCCCAGAGTGCTGGGATTACAGGCATGAGCCACCAGGCCTGGCCTAGGTGACCATCTATGTCTTATTCACCTTTATATCTCCAGTGTCCTAACATATAGCCTGGCATATAGTAGGTGTACAATAAGTGGTCACAACAATAAATAGAGAGGCAGACAATGGTGGATATATGAAAAATCTTGGCCGGATACGGTGGCTCACGCCTGTAATCCCAGCACTTTGGGAGGCCGAGGTGGGTGGATCACGAGGTTGGGAGTTCAAGAGCAGCCCAGCCAACATGGTGAAACTCTGTCCGTACTAAACATAAAAACAAAAATTAGCGGGGCGTGGTGGCACATGCCTGTAATCCCAGCTACTGGGGAGGCTGAGGCTGGAGAATCTCTTGAACCCGGGAGGCAGAGGTTGCAGTGAGCTGAGATCGCACCATTGCACTCCAGCCTGGGTCACAGGGTGAGATTCCATCTCAAAAAAACAAAAAAGAGGCCGGGCGCGGTGGCTCAAGCCTGTAATCCCAGCACTTTGGGAGGCCGAGACAGGTGGATCATGAGGTCGGGAGATCGAGACCATCCTGGGTAACACGGTGAAACCCCATCTCTACTAAAAAATACAAAAAACTAGCCGGGCGAGGTAGCAGGCGCCTATAGTCCCAGCTACTCGGGAGGCTGAGGCAGGAGAATGGCGTGAACCCGGGAGGCAGAGCTTGCAGTGAGCTGAGATCCAGCCACTGCACTCCAGCCTGGGCGACAGAGCAAGACTCCGTCTCAAAAAAAAAAAAAAAAGAAAAGAAAAATCTTAAATGCCATGTGAAAGGATTTGAACTGTGTTCTAAAGATACCCATATAAAGTTGTGTTACTTTGTTTTTGTTTTTGTTTTTTTGAGACAGAGTCTCACTCTGTCGTGCAGGCTAGAGTGCAGTGGTATTATCTCGGCTCACTGCAACCTCCTCCTCCCAGGTTCAAGCAATTCTTCTCTTTCAGCCTCCTGAGTAGCTGGTATTACAGGCACGTGCCACCACACCTAGCTAATTTTTTGTATTTTCAGTAGAGATGGGTTTCACCATATTGTCCAGTCTGGTCTTGAACTACTGACCTCAGGTGATTCGCCCACCTGGGGTTCCCTAAGTGCTGGGATTACAGGCCTGAGCCACCACACCCAGTCAAAGTCATGTTTTAGAAGGATTGTCCTGGCAGCCCTAGGAAGGATGTACTGGATGGGACAAGCCTGAAACGGGGATGATTTAGGAAATTACCATGGTTGTCCAGGTGAGTTATGATGAAGGTCTGCAGCAATGCTGTGTCAGTTGAGTTGAAGAGAAAGGAACTGATGATGATTGGAATGTTTAAGAGGTAAAGTTTCTAGGACTTAGTAATTTGACTGGATATGAAGGGTGAGAGAAGTCTAAGATCAACTTGTTTCTTTTTTATTCTAAAAGATATGTTATTTGATAAAGGAGTATTGTTGACATTAATAACACCAGATTGCTTGACAATGACCTTACCTTGATATGTTAAGTGAAGTCAGAGATCTCTCAGAGCACTGCCTCGGAATAGTTTTCAGTTGAGTCAGACTAGCCATTGGGAAAATAAAATCTAAAATTGGCACAGCCCTTGATTCAAGACGAGTCTTCAGCATTCTGAGGTAATAGTCTCAGAATGGACTTTGTTGGTTAAAGAGCTTACCACGTACTGTCATTCATTCATTCATTTATTTATTTTGAGTTTCGCTCTTGTTGCCTAGGCTGGAGTGCAATGGCACGATCTTGGCTCACCGCAACTTCCGCCTCCCAGGTTTAAGCGATTCTCCTGCCTTAGCCTCCTGAGTAGCTGGGATTACAGGCACGTACCACCACATCTGGCTAATTTTGTATTTTTAGTAGAGACATGGTTTCTCTATGTTGGTCAGGCTGGTCTCGAACTCCCGACCTCAGGTGATCCACCTGCCTCAGCCTCCCAAAACTGTCTTTAATTAAAAGCAGTTTTCTTCTGGTTTTCACTGCTTTAAGTTGGAGTGAAAACCTATTATATTAAAATCAAGACCAAAAATAAATGATTGTCATGAGTGGGTGATTCCCAGTTAGGCCTTGAAGAATCAGGCCAGAAAAGCTATGAGGTTAATTTTAGAAAAAATATATTTGCTTGAGTTCTTTTATGTAGAGGTTCTAGCATATGATTCCACAGGGCACAGAAAACCACAGTGGAAATGTTACTGTGGATAGAATGAGACCTGGTTGTAGTTGCTTCAACCAGATTGTCTTCCACAAATGGCTATAAGATCCGTAAATTTGTGTATGTCTGATCACTTATCCCTTTCACCTGGTGCATATATGAATTGTCTCTGTAGCATTGAGCTGGAAGCCCCTGTCTTAGATATTAGGCACGTGACTTGAATTGGGTTACTGGTATATGGGAGTTCAGCTATCCCACTTTGGGCCAACTGGTAAGATCTTTATTCAACCCTAGTCAAATATAGAATTGTCCTCTGGTCAAAGTACTATGATCAGTAGTACCCTGAAGTAAGAAAACATTTATCTTCTAGTAGAGTGGGGCATGGGTGGTAGTTTTCCTGTGACACCTTGAATTGCTTTGAAGGAAAATATAAATGAGAACTGTTTATCACAGCACAGTTGCTTGCGGGGTATGCTTCCTTGGATCTCTTGTTCTTGCACCTCTATCAGACTCATTTCCTTCTCTCTTTCTGCATATTATCACCTCAGTCTTCTTGGAGTTGGTTTTCAGCTAACAAGATTTCAGACCCTGATTTCATGTTCTATCTAGTTCCTCAAAATTCAAACCAAGAAAGCCTACAGCAAATATATGTTCTTTGTTAATGAATTCCCTATTATTGTTGCTTTAGTTATTAGTTCTTCAACTCACAACTTATAAATCTTTTTTTTTTTTTTTTTGAGATGGAGTTTCACTCTTGTTGCCCAGGCTGGAGTGCAATGGCGTGATCTTGGCTCACTGCAACCTCCATCTCCCAGGTTCAGGCGATCTTCCTGCCTCAGCCTCCCGGGTAGCTGAGATTACAGGTGCCTGCCACCATGCCCAGCTAATTTTTTGTATTTTTAGTAGAAATGGGGTTTCACCATACTGGCCAGGCTGGTTTTGAACTCCTGGCCTCAAGCAATCCACCTGTCTCGGCCTCCCAAAGTGCTAGGATTATAGGCATGAGCCACCACGCCTGGCCAACTTATAAATCTTATATCTGGAGACAGATATACCATTTACAGATCATCTGGGAATTTGTTATGAAGAGTGACTAGTTTAGGAGTTATTGATCATTTCAGTACAAGAATGAGTAAGAATGAAGGGGAGGCCTAAAGATTTGGTGAAAATGCCCCATTTGCCACTGAATCAGTGGTGGTTGACAAAAACTGCTAATGAACTTTTTCTCTTATGAAAATGGCAAAAGAAATGAGATTATATCTATAATATATATATAAATATATAATTTTTTTTTTAATAGAGATGAAGGCTCATCATGTTGCCCAGGCTGGTCTTGAACTCCTGGTTCAAGCGATCTGCCTGCCTTGGCTTCCCAAAGTGCTGGGATTACAGTCCTGAGCCATTGCACCTGGCCTAAAAGAAATGTTTTTTTAGATGACTGGTGAACAATTTTCCTCTGGATAGGAGAAGAAAATGGCTGTTTAGTGGTTAATTACCTGTTATGTTAGACAGATACGAAATTTGTGAAGCATGAAAGCAGAGTAGGCCCACCTCCCCTACTTCTCAGGCTGGAAACCTGGTGAATCAGAGTCCTCATTGGCAAGAATACCAGCAAATTCCTGGAGTCTTTTATCAAGTTTGGTTAGATGCTTGATTTTAGAAGCCAAATTCCCTAATCTGTCTATTGTGCTGTGTCAGTGACCCTTAATCTAGCGTTGTCTCTAAACTGGATGTGCAGTCAAAGGTGGTGGCTCACGCCTGTAATCCTAGCACTTTGGGAGGCCAAGGAAGGAGGATTCCTTGAGCCCAGGAGTTCAAGACCAGCCTGGGCAACATAGTGAGACCCCATCTCTTAAAAAAAATAAAATTAGCCAGGTCTGGTGGTGTGCGCCTGTAGTCTCCAGTACTCAGGAGGCTGAGGTAGGGTGGGTTGAGCCCTCCAGGTCAAGGCTGTAGTGAGCTACAAACATACCACTGCACTCCAGCCTGGGTGAGAGTGAAACCTTGTCTTTAAAAAAAAAAAAAAATTAGCACATCTGTAGTTCCAGCTACTTGGGAGGCTGAGTCAGGAGGATCACTTGAGCCCAGAAGGTCCAGGCTACATTGAGCTGTGCTTGCACCAGTGCACTCTGGCCTGGGCAATAGAGTGAGACCCTATCTCAAAATAATAATTAATTAATAATAAATATAAAATATAAAATAAATATATATAAATAAAAATATAAAATATAATAATAAATATACAATACAATGTGACATCCAGAGCTTATTCACATTCTTCACCTCCCTTCTCTTACTCTTTCTCTGGGTAAGCTGCATTTTAGTTTTCTGACTTTCAGACCAAATATCTCTTACTTGTTAGGATACAATGTAAGCATATAGCAGCTTGTTAGTATGTAATGTGGTCTTTAGTGTCCAGGCCCTGGTTGTGGGGATTATGTTTTTTTTTTTTTTTTCTGGAGGTACTGAGGCTCTGCCAAGCTCCCTTTGTTTTAATGCATTTGATAATGAAAAATAATCTCTTCTTCCAATGCATAGGCTTTACTTTATTAACCCTGTCTCTACTAAAATACAAAAAATTAGCTGGGCGTAGTGGTGGGCACTTGTAGTCCCAGCCACTTGAGAGGCTGAGGCCAGAGAATGGCGTGAACCCGGGAGGCGGAGGTTGCAGTGAACCGAGATCGCGCCACTGCACTCCAGCCTGGGTGACAGAGCGAGTCTCCGTCTCAAAAAATAAAAATAAAAAATAAGACTGGAGAGGTAGGTTAAGAGTACCAAGTTTGTGGGGAATTGGGTGCTGTGATTTTAAATAGGGTTATCAAGAATATTCACTAAATGTTGACATTTGAACAAAGTTCTGAAGGAAGAGAGGGAAGAAGCCATGGAAATATCTAGGGGTGAAAAGCATTCCAGGAAGAAGGAAAAGGCAAGTCCAAAGAACCTGAGGCGGGAACAACAAAGAAGCCAGTATGGCAAGAGTGGAGTGAAAATGAGGGAGATAAGTAAGAGAAAGTATCAGAGAGGAAATGGGGGGCCAGATTGTCCGGGGACTTGTAGGTGGTAAGCAAGGACTTAGACTTTTATTCTGATTGAGATGAAAACCCATTGGAGAGTTTTAAGCAGAAGAATGGCGTGATCTGATATTTAAAAAAAAAAAAAATTAGTTCTGGTGGCTCTGTTGAGAATAGACCAAGAGGGAAGTTAAGGGCAGAAACAGACCACTTAGGAGGTTATTGCAGAAACCCAGGGAGACGTTATGATGGCTTGGACCAGGGAAGTAGCCACTGAAGTCTTAAGAAATGGTGAGATATTGGATATACTTTTGCTTTTTTGTTTTGAGACAGGGTCTCACTCTGTTGCCCAGGCTAGAGTGTGTGCCACCATGCTTGGCTAATTTTTTTAATGTTTTATTTTTTGTAGAGATGGAGTCTTGCCATGTTGCCCAGGCTGGTCCCAAACTCCTGGGCTCAAGCAGTCCTCTTGCCTGGGCCTTCCAAAGTTCTGGGATTAGAAGTGTGAGCCACCTGCCTAACCAGAGAAAAGAATTCTATCTCTGGATGGCAAGAGTAAAGATTTTAAAAAAAGCTATCAAGTTCTACTACAGATAGATCAATTAAGATGAGAACTGAACCAGGCGTGGTGGCTCATACCTGTAATCTCAACACTTTGGGAGGCTGAGACGGGTGGATTACTTGAGGTCAGGAGTTCAAGACCAGCCTGGCCAACATGATGAAACCCCATTTCTACTAAAAATACAAAATCAGCTGTGCGTGGTGGCAGACGCCTGTAATCCCAGCTACTCGGGAGGCTGAGGCAGGAGAATCGCTTGAACCTGGGAGGCAGAGGTTGCAGTGAGCCAAGATCACGCCATTGCACTCCAGCCTGGGTGACAGAGTGAGATTCCATCTCAAAAAAAAAAAAAAAAAAAAAAAGGCCAGGCTCAGTGGCTCACGCCTGTAATCCCAGCACTTTGGGAGGCCGAGGCAGGCAGATCACAAGGTCAAGAGATTGAGACCATCCTGGCCAACATGGTGAAACCCCATCTCTACTAAAAATACAAAAATTAGCCGGGCATGGTGGCGGGTGCCTGTAATCCCAGCTACTCGGGAGTCTGAGGCAGGAGAATTGCTTGAACACAGGAGGCAGAGGTTGCAGTGAGCCGAGATTGTGCCACTGCACTCCAGCCTGGGTGAGAGCGCAACACTCCATCTCAAAAAAAAAAAAAGGTGAGAACTGAGAATTGACCATTTGATTTAGCAACATGGAAGTCAACAGTGACCTTTACAAGAATAATTTTGATGGAATGATGAGAGCGAAAGCCTATATATAGTGAATTGGAGAAAAAAGTAGGAGAGAAATTAAAGGCAGGGAGTACAGATAATCTTTTGATGAATTTTGTTGTAATGGGAATCTGAGAAATGAGTAGTAGCTGGAGGAGGATGTGGGATCTGGATAAGAGACTGTGTCATGTCAGACATTACGGAATATTTGTGTGTTAATAGGACTGATCCAGTAGAGAGGCAAAAGTTATTGATATGGAAGAAAGAGGAGAGATTGGCTGAAATGGTTTGTGGTGTTGGAAAAGCAGAGCTGTGATTGTCCTTTGCCTCAATCGTCTCTAAGCCACAGGGAAGGAAAAATAGGAAAATTAAAGAGATGGTAATTATGACTGCTGCTGCTCTGGTCTCTGTAGAATTAGGTTTAGAGATCTTGATGGCAGCCTCTGGTTTTATTTGTGCCAAAGCACCTCAGCATGGATCTTGTGCAGAGCTTATTTCCTTCTAATACCCAGCAATAACAGCTGGGCCCTGCTTTTCTTTGGCTTCTGAAGATAAAAGGGGTAAGAAAGAAGAGGGTTTACCCTTGTGTCTTTAGCCTTACTTTTCTACCATGAACATTTGACCCTGCCTATTAATATGATTGTGGCCGATAGTTAATATTAAGTTTGTTTTATTGGCTGGGTGTGGTGGCTCTCTCCTATAATCCCAGAACTTTGGGAGGTTGAGGCAGGAGAATCATTTGGGTCCAGGAGTTTGAGATCAGCCTGGGCAACATAGCGAGACCCCCATCTCTTAAAACAAAACAAAACAAAACAAAAACAAAGTACACGTCCCACCTCTTCCACACTGAAAGCCATGGTGTGTGGGCAGGACCAGATGTTGCTAAAAATCCCTTCCGTTTTTCCCACAGCATCACTTATCATGTAGGACAAGAGTGGTCAGTAAAAAAGTTTAACTATTCATGCTTCTAGTTACAGAGAAATTTGAATTTCCTTACTTTTTAAAATGAAACTTTTAGTGGCTTAGACTTTAGGAGGCATATCTTAGCAGTCAAATAAGGGTGGAAAATACAGGTAATTTCATACTTTTGATGGTAGTTACTAGGAGAAAGGCTTCTCTGGTAATGAAGTCTGACCCAGAAGCCTATGAGTCATATTTGTTGAACATGCCAAACATAAGACATAATAAGATAGGAAATAATGAAATTCCAGATCAGTTAACCATTGCTAAACCCCAATTGTTCTTAAATTGTGATTGTGTAGCCAGCATAGTCTTACTCTAGGTTCTGTGTCTGTTTTTACAAAAAAAGTAAAAGTCCTAACTATTCACACAGATTTGTTTTATGATAAGAGATCCAAAGGAGGTTTCTAAATAATTTTCAGAATTGCTCTACCAGTTACCTTTTCACCCGAAGTAGATCTGGAAAGCATCCAGCAAAACAGCTTTTGCATGTTCATACCTTTCAGAATGAATCATCTTCCTTCCGTTTAGTGAGAGAAGGGCTATGTGTACTGTTTCTGGCAGAATTTCCACAGATGTTTTATTTTTCTTAAGTCTTCCAGTGCTTCACATGAGTTGAACCTTGTGGGTACCTGATGTTCCCCAAGGAGATCTCTGAATCTCCTGATTCTTGGTTGGTTGTGATAAAAGAGCAGTCAGTTCTGATTCTTCTGGGAGGATTTCAGGTATCCTTTTTTTTTTTTTTAATGAAGTTGTTCCCACTATAGGAAATCAGAGATGGCAGGCAATAGACTGTATAATGCTGTACTAAGGATTGTAGAAAGGTGAAGGTTTGTTCTTGCTTGTTAAGCATAATCCTCTTCACCTGTGAAATGGAGCGTACTATCATCAGAATGTTGAGGTGAAATCTGGGACATCTTCTGATCTCCTTAAATTCAAAACTTGTCCCAACTAGCCTGAACTTTTTATTTTTATATTTCACAGTTTCCAGACATCAGTCAAGAATCTGATTCTCCATTTGTTTTCATCTGCAAAAATCCTCAGGAAATGGTTGTGAAGTTTCCTATTAAAGGAAATCCAAAAATCTGTAAGTCATGATTTTTTTTTCTTTAAGACTAGTCAAGTGCAGTAGTGAGGAATGGGGAAAAAAGTAGAACAAGGAATTTAATCTGTAACTGACTGTGAACAATCAGTTGAAGTAACCCACTACCTTTGGATCAGCCTGTAAGTCATAATCTTTGATGGTCTAATTTTCTTTTCTTTTTTTATTTTTTTGTCTTGCATCTCACTTGTCTAGATTTTTATAAAATTCTTCCCTTTTGGCTGGGCACGGTGGCTCATGCCTGTAATCCCAGAACTTTGGGAGGCTGAGGCAGCCGGATCACGAGGTCAAGACATCAAGACCAACCTGGCCAACATGGTGAAACCCCATCTCTACTAAGATTAAAAAAAAAAAAATAGCTGGGTGTGGTGGCATGCGCCTGTAGTGCCTGTAGTCCCAGCTGAGGACTGGGAAGCTGAGGCAGGAGAAGCGCTTGAACCTGGGAGGCAGAGGTTACAGTGAGCTGAGATTGTACCATTGCACTCCAGCCTGGTAACACAGTGAGGCTCCGTCTCAAAAAAAAAAAAAAAAATTTTTTTTACTGTGTTCTGTGTGTCCCTTGTGTTGGAGGCTTAATATAATTACGCTTATCAATAACTTTGTTAGGTTAACTACAGTAAAGCCTTTCCAAAGTATACCTTGATCCACAATTATCGGCATAGTAAATCACTCGAAACTTCTATTTCAGATCCTATTACATTAAAATGCTATTTGTCAGCCAAAAGAGTGTTTTGCCCCACTGTACTGCTTGTTAAAGGAAGTAGTAAGGCAGTGCAGTGGCAACATTGTCATTTATCCATTTATTCATTGTTCAGTGTTCAACTCAAGAATAAGGGCTGGGCGTGGTGGCTCATGCCTGTAATCCCAGCACTTTGGGAGGCTGAGACGGGTGGATCATCTGAGGTCAGGAGTTCGAGACCAGCCTGGCCAACATGGTGAAACCCCCGTCTCTACTAAAAATACAAAAAATTAACTGGGCATGGTGGTGGGCACCTGTAATCCCAGCTACTCAGGAGGCTGAGACAGAAGAGTCGCTTGAACTTGGGGAGGTGGAGGTTGCAGTGAGCTGAGATCGTGCCACTGCACTCCAGCCTAGGCAACAAGAGTGAAACTCCATCTCAAAAAAAAAAAAAGACTTAACATTTTAAGTATTTACTGAGCATCTGTTTTAGAGACACCACTTCCCACATTTCTCTTCATTATTGGTTCCCAGAGTACGGCCTTGGCTCTCTTGCTTTTCATTCCTTTTTAAAATTTTTATTAGTTAATTGATTAAGACAGGGTCTTGCTCTGTCACCCAGGCTGGAGTGCAGTGGCATGATCATGGCCCACTGCAGCCTCAACCTCCTAGGTCTAATCCTCCCACATTAGCCTCCTGAGTAGCTGGGACCCATCTTGTCTTCCTCTGTCCCAGAGCAGCCTCTTCTATTTCAAAGCAGTCTCAAAACACATATAGTGGGCCAGGCGCTGTGGCTTATGCCTGTAATCCCAGCACTTGGGGAGGCCGAGGCGGGTGGATCACAAGGTCAGAAGATCGAGACCATCCTGGCTAACACAGTGAAACCCTATCTGTACTAAAAATACAAAAAATTAGCCATGCATGGTAGCAGGTGCCTGTAGTCCTGGCTACTTGGGAGGCTGAGGCAGGAGAATGGCGTGAACCTGGGAGGTGGAGCTTACAGTGAGTTAAGATTGCACCACTGCACTCCAGCCTGGGCAACAGAGCGAGACTCTGTCTCAAAAAAAATAAAAATAAAAATAAAAAACCACATACATAGTAGTGGTGTCCTCTCTGCCTAACATCCTTGGAAAAGCAACATCAGCAACTCTCCCATTTGCTCATGTCAGTTACCATTTTATGCCTCTTTGTCACTGCTTTCCCATCGTGTGAATTGTGTGATTCTAGGGCATGCATTGTCCTCACTGGTGCACAACTCTCCCTCATCCAATACTTTGGGGACCAACTAGCCATTTTATAAATCTATGACCTAGAGAAGTACTTCTCAAACTATAATGTAACTAAAAATCACCTAGCAAGCTGTTAAAACACAGGTTCCTCAATCCTGCTCTCAGGTGATACTGATGCTGTTGGCCAGCTGGCTACACTTTAAGTAACACTGCTTTGAATCACAAAATGAAATGCTTGGAGTAGGAATTTATATTAATGTATATTTACTGCAACATTCAGGCAACATTTTGATTGATAAGATCCTAAGATTCCTACACATTGGAAGATCTGAACCAAGTTGCCCTTAAGTGACACAAATTATTTACTTCAGACGGTACTCCAGTTGGTGGCCCAGTAGCCCTGGAAATCCTTTCTTTTCTCCACTATTAAGGATTTATTTATTTTTGAGATAGGGCCTCGGCCTGTCACCCAGCCTGGAGTGCAGTTGTGCAATTATGACTCATTGCAGCCTCCACTTCCTGGGATAAAGTAATCCTCCCACCTCAGCCCCCAAAGTAGCTGGGACTACAGGTATGTGCCACCACACCCAGATGATTTTTAAATTTTTGGTAGAGATGAGGTTTCACTATGTTGCCCAGTTTGGTCTCAAGTGATCCTCCTGCCTTGGCCTCCTAAAGTGTTAGGATTACAGGTGTGAGCCACCACACCTGGCCCTGTTTAGAATTTAGATCTCCATTTTACCCTCTCTCTGTTTTGGTTCTGGCAGTCTACCCCTTCCTCCTCCATTTCATTTTCACCTTCCTCTAGGCACTGGTGGCAACACTGGTGGTAGGAGGAAACGGTGGTAGATCCTCTCTGTCAGACCCACTGTTACTTGATCTTTAGTCCTACTTCCCTTTTCTTTTCCTTTTTTTTTTTTTTGAGACGGAGTCTTGCTCTGTCACCCGGGCTGGAGTGCAGTAGCTGGATCTCAGCTCACTGCAAGCTCCGCCTCCCGGGTTTTAAGCCATTCTCCTGCCTCAGCCTCCGGAGTAGCTGGGACTACAGGCGCCCGCCACCTCGCCCGGCTAGTTTTTTTGTATTTTTTAGTAGAGACGGGGTTTCACCATGTTAGCCAGGATGGTCTCGATCTCCTGACCTTGTGATCCGCCCGTCTCGGCCTCCCAAAGTGCTGGGATTACAGGCGTGAGCCACCGCGCCCGGCCCTACTTCCCTTTTCGTAGCTTCTTCCCCGGGCTTGGTTTTCATCTGCTGCCTAAAGTCCTGTGAGAAAATGTTGTGTGTGGGGTTTGGATATTTCTCTGAAACATTTTACTTTAGTACTTTCTCTACACCTTCAGGACCTTTAGGGCCTTCATTTTTCTCCATAAGGTTTCATGATGGGGAGGGGAGTGACATTCTTAGGAGAAAGATTTAATAAATTCCTATCTTTAGGCCGGGCACAGTGGCTCACGCCTGTAATCCCAGCACTTTGGGAGGCTGAGGCGGGTGGATCACAAGGTCAGGAGATCGGGACCACAGTGAAACCCTGTATCTACTAAAAATACAAAAAATTAGCCGGGCGTGGTGGCGGGCGCCTGTAGTCCCAGCTACTCGGGAGGCTGAGGCAGGAGAATGGCGTGAACCCAGGAGGCGGAGTTTGCAGTGAGCTGAGATCACGCCACTGCACTCCAGCCTGAGTGACAGAGCGAGACTCTGTCTCAAAAAAAAAAAAATCCTTCTTTTTCCTATTGTTTCTGTTAGTTAATGGTAGACTAGACAAGGTTAAAAACTGCACAGAAGGCCAGGCGCGGTGGCTCATGCCTGTAATCCCAACACTTTGGGAGGCCGAGACGGGCGGATCACAAGGTCAGGAGATCGAGACCATCCTGGCTAACCCAGTGAAACCCGTCTCTACTAAAAAATACAAAAACCTAGCCGGGCAAGGTGGCAGGCACTTGTAGTCCCAGCTACTCCGGAGGCTGAGGCAGGAGAATGGCGTAAACCCGGGAGGCGGAGGTTGCAGTGAGCTGAGATCAGGCCACTGCACTCCAGCCTGGGCGACAGAGCGAGACTCCATCTCAAAAAAAAAAAAAACTGCACAGAAACAATAGGTAGTGAAAATCTTATTTTGAGATGGGGTCTTACTCTGTCATCCAGGTTGGAGTGCAATGGCACAATCTCGACTCACTGCAACCTCCACCTCCCAGGCTCAAGTGATCCTCCCACCTCAGTCTCCTAGGTAGCTGGGATCACAGGCGCACGCCACCATGCTTGGCTAATTTTTTGTATTTCTGCTAGAAACAGAGTCTTGCCATGTTGCCCAGGCTGATCTCGAACTCCTGAGCTCAGGTGATGCATCCACCTCAGCCTCTCTAAAAACCTCCTACTCTGCCAGAACTCTCTTCCATTAGGTCCTAGGGGATACCTCCAGTAGTTTAAGCTGGAAAAGTCTTTAATCCCAGTTACACGGGGGAAAATACATACACACCTCTTAATTTGGAATGGTTATCATATTTTCTCCTAGATATATTATAACATGAAGTGATTAAGTTTAATAGCGTTAATAATATTAATACTTGGTCAGGCACAGTGGCTCATGTCTGTAATCCCAGCACTTTAGGAAGCTGAGGCGGGAGAATCACTTGAAGCCAGGAATTTGAGACCAGCCTGAGTAACATAGCAAGACCCTGTCTCTACAAAAAAAAAAAAAAAAATTATTCCAGTGTGTTGGCATGTGCCTATAGTGCCAGCTACTTGGGAGGCTGAGGCAGAAATATTGCTTCAGCCCAGGAGTTCAAGGCTGCAATGGGCTATGATTGCAATACTGCATTGCACTCCAGCTTGGATGACAGAGTGAGATCCTGTCGCTAAAAAAAAATTATTTAATAGTCTGCTTTACTTATAACAGTATGGCTTAATTTTTTTTTTTCTTTTGTGGGATGGCTTAGGAACGTAGCCACCCTTTACAGATTAGTTCTATGATAAATATATTTGAAATTCCAAACTTTTATTTTTGAGACAGAGGTCTCACTATGTTGCCTAGGCTGGCCTTGAACTCTGGGTTCAAGAGATCCTCCTGGCTGAGCCTCCCAAGTAGCTGGAACTACAGATATACACTACTACTCCTGGCTTCAGGTTCCAAACTTCAGACTTGCAAATAAACTTTTCGAATATGACCCATTTATGTGTTGTATCATATATATATATATTATGTGTTGTATCATATATATGTATATAAATGCCTTAAATTAAAGCTGTGTACTCTGATTTGTTTGTTTTTGGAAGTGTAAATTTGAGTTTGCTTGACCTTAAGTTAATTGTGTCTCCTGAAATTGAAATAATTCAGAAAAAAGCAATATACAGTAGGGTATCACCTGGCTCTGTGTCTGCTTTATATAGGTTGAATACTCAGATAAAGGAAAATTTTTAAATTTAACAACATGCTCTATAAACTAATGCACCTTATATCTTTTCCAAACCATGTAAAAATTCCTGTGAGAGTTATATCAATTGATGAGAAATATTTTTTCCCCTTTTAACTTCTTGCCCATCTGCTACACATGCATTTGACTTTCTTTTAGGCACTATGATTGGGGATGTGGTTTAACACTGAAATGATTTAGGTACTACATGTAAAAATACTGGGGAAATACAGAAACTAAGTGTTACACCCTACCCTGAAGAGGATGTATTGTATGTCACTGTGGTTCACTATCCAGATCCTGATCTTAGAAGCCCAGGCTGAACTAGAATTCAGAGCTTAAAGTTCCTGCAATCTAAGGACAGTCATGATGACTGCTGCTTTCCACAAGAAGCCCTGGTCCCTTGCCATCATTGCGCACAGCTGGCCCAAGAGTTGCCTCTATTGGCAATCACTCTGTTAGACTTTAGGGATACAAAATGTCTATGATTGTAAGGAGTTCACAGATTGTTGGCAAAAGTCTGATTTTTTTTTAGGCAGCCTAAGGGATGAAAGAACGTCTGAATTCCTGGGAATATCCTGGAAATCCTTGTTCTTCTTGTATCTTGTTTCTTCTATTAGCTTTCCATTTTAGACATCATCATTGAAGCCACAGATTAGTCTGCCTACCATTGGGTGTTTTATTCTGATAGGTTGATCTTACCTGAGCTGGTCTCACTTGAAGGCTTTCATAATCATACTGGAGTTTCCTGAAATGTAAAATAGGAATGTTCTTATTCAGTGAAGCTTTAAGAATGTGAAGAAAATGATATGTCTTTTTTTCTTATGAGGAATCTGAAATAAATAATTAAAAGACTTGCCTGGGGTTATATGGTAAATGAAAGGTGAAAATGAAACCATAACTAAGAAATCTAACTCCCAAGCCTCAGCATAAATAATATAACCACCCTTACTTCTTCCGGAGACTTTGAATTTATGAAGCCCTTTTTTTTTTTTTGAGATGGGGTCTTGCTCTGTTGCCCAGGCTGGAGTGCACTGGCAAGATCTCAGCTCACTGCAACCTCCGCCTCCTGGGTTCAAGCAGTTCTCTTGCCTCGGCCTCCTGAGTAGCTGGGATTACAGGCGAGTGCCACCACACCCAACTAATGTTTGTATTTTTAAACGGGGTTTCACCATGTTGGTCAGGCTGATCTTGAACTCCTGACCTCAAGTGATTTGCTTGCCTTGGCCTCCCAAAGTGCTGGGAGTACAGACATAAGCCACACCCAGCCTGAAGCACTTTACTATATATTA
Organism: Piliocolobus tephrosceles; assembly: GCF_002776525.5. Lineage (NCBI taxonomy): Eukaryota > Metazoa > Chordata > Mammalia > Primates > Cercopithecidae > Piliocolobus > Piliocolobus tephrosceles. The sequence continues at coordinate 101,699,940 of NC_045439.1, read as the reverse complement.
TTTTAGTTATAGGCTAAGCATCCCAAATCTGAATTTTTTTTTTTTTTTTTTTTTTTTTTGAGACTGGTTCTCACTCTGTCACCCAGGCTGGAGTGTAGTGGTGTGAACTCAGCTCACTGCAACCTCTGTTTCCCTGGCTGAAGCAATTCTCCCACCTCAGCCTCCCAAGTAGCTGAGACTATAGGCCTGTACCACCATACCTGGCTAATTTTTTATTGCTTTTATCTTTATTATTTTATTTTATTTTTTTAGTTTTACTCTTGTTGCCCAGACTGGAGTGCAATGGTACAATCTCAGCTCACTGGAACTTCCACCTCCTAGGTTCAAGCGATTCTCCTGCCTCAGCCTCCTGAGTAGCTGGAATTACAGATGCCCTCCACCATGCCCAACTAATTTTTGTATTTTTAGTAGAGACGGGGTTTCACCATTTTGACCAGGCTAGTTTTGAACTTCTGACCTCAGGTGATCTGCCTGCGTCCCAAAGTGCAGTGATTACAGACGTGAGCCACTGTGCCCGGCCAAAAAAAAAAAATCTTTTTTTTAGATAGGGTCTCTGTTGCTCACGCTGGAGGGCAATGGCATGGGATCTTGGCTCACTGCAACCTCCGCCTCCTGGGCTCAAGCCATCCTCCTGTCTCACCCTCCCGAGTAGCTGGGACTCCAGGCTTGCACCACCATACCCGGCAGATTTTTTGGTGGGGGGGGAGGGAAGGTTTGGTTTTTTTTGGTACAGATGGGGTTTCGCCTTGTTGGCCAGACTGCTCTGGAACTCCTGGGCTCAAGCGATCTGCCTGCCTTGGCCTCCCAAAGTACTGGGATTACAGGCATGAGCCACCACACCCTGCCCCAAATCTGAAAATCTGAAATGCAAAATTTAAACCTTTTTGAGCTTCAACATGATGCTCAAAGGATATGCTAATTGGAGCATTTGGGATTTTGGATTTCTGGATTTGGGATACTTAACCAGTAAGTATATATAATGCAAATATTCCAAAATCCAAAAAAATCTGAAATTTAAAACACTTCTGGTCTCAAGCATTTCAGATAAGGAGTACTGAACCTGTAGTTATTTGATTAAAGGACTTAGTGTATGTGTAATACACGTAGCTCAGTGACTGGTCTATAGAAAGCACTTTGTGTTAGCTAGAATCTTCTCAATAACTATGTGTTAGTAAGGGCTTTTTCCTCCTTTCATTTTACAGGTTTATAGAAGTTATTTTACTCAAGTCTTTCTGGTGCAAGATTTCCTGTTCTTTTCACTATATCAGACTGCCTCAGGAACAAATTATTCCAATTTACATTTCATTTCTAGGGCACAGTATCATAGAGTTGGAAGGAACCTTCAGTATTTTATAGTCCAGTTTCCTCTTAGAGTTGATAAAATTGAGGACAAGAGTGACTAGGTAACATACTCAAGATTATACAGCTAGGAAGTCTCAGGATTAAAACTGAGTTTTTCAGCCAGGCATGGTGGTTCACGCCTGTAATCCCAGCACTTTGGGAGGCTGAGGTGGGGTGGGGGATCGCTTGAGGTCAGGAGTTCAAGACCAACCTGGCCAACATGGTGAAACCCTATCTCTACCAAAAAATAAAAAAATTAGCTGGGCATGATGGCACACACCTGTAGTCCCAGCTACAGGGGAGGCTAAGGCAGCATAATTGCTTGAACCTGCGTGGTGGAGGTTGCAGTGAGCCGAGATCACGCCATTATACTCCAGCCTGGGCGACAGAGACTGTCTCAATAAATAAACAAACAAACAGTGTCTTTCAACTTATGCAATACAGACAACTGCATGTCTGGAGTCCCAGATGGAATTCTAAATTCTGTCCTAGCTTGTCCTAAAAAGCTGAATGAGACTCACCTCTGGGTATTACCACCTTTACAATCTGTACTCTTACATTTATCTGTTATCTGCTACTTGTGGTTACTTAGTACTGTCTATAATATAAAGGTTTTGAAATGTGTAGTGTCTACCTTTATTTAATTCATTTGGTGAGAGCATTTATTGAGCATCTACCATTTGGCAGTCACTATGGTAGTGTTAGGGATACAAAGGCTGACTTGCCTTGTAACAGGGCTCTTTGCCAGATGGCTAGCGCATGTTCAGGTTTTCAGCCAGGAAGCACAGGGGATAAAATAACTCCTAAATCCCTGGGAATGCCCTGTGCTCTAAAGCCCAAAGGAAAATCAACAGCATTGTGATTATTGTTAAATGATAGTCAGGGTATCACTTAGTGGATGGTTTCTGAGGAAGCCCAGAAAAGGACATAATGTTCTTCTAGAAGCAGGTGTAGCCTGAAAGAGAGAGAGAGAGATAAAAAGACAAAGAGACACACACAGACTAATGTTAGATAGGAGGAGATTTAAGTAAACAGGGAAACTTGTTAGGCTGAAGCTAATTTTTCTCACAATCTTACTGTGCCATGGTCAGTACATGTATTCTTAACTTAATTGGACAAGTGAAAATACTGAAATCCAGAGAAATTGAATGACTCGCCCAGGTCATACAGCTAGTTAATACCAGAGGAGGGTGGACTAGAACCTGGGTCTTCTGACTTTTAGTCCAGTGCTCCTTCTGTTATGCCTGATTGCTGCAACAAATGAAAATGACAACATATTGAGAGGCAGTGGTTATGGGCATGGGCCTGTGGTATACTCAGCTGCCTTTGAAGGGGAAGACTCCTTGTTTTTTTTTTTTTTTTTAGTGCTGAGACTGAACTGAAGTATGTTTCTATTTTCAGCATAAGCATCACTATTGACTAAGATGAGACTTTTTGTGGGAGAAAGCAAACTGCCAAACTGTTCTCAGGCCAGACAGGTATTCTCTTAAGATTCTCCTAATGAGATGGATGGTTCCTAAGGCTGCTACCACTGAGCCAAACTCTATCCTGGTAGATCTGAGAAGAGGTCAGAGACCACATCAGTAATATACCTTTCATTAGGGTCACCTGGGATGGGAAGGGTGCTTGTTTTCTAAGTTTAATACTTAGAGAGTCATATAATAGCCTATGACCTTTAACCTTCTTAGCTGGTGATAGGGGCCCTTTGTCAGTAAAGCATTCATGTGGATTCTATTCCACTGTTGCAGGTCACTCCCCCTATTAAGTCTGAGGCAGCAAAGGAGTGTTGAACTGCTTTTCTCACTGTGAAGGTTCATGCATTATGCTCAGCCAGTTAACAGGTCAGAGGAATGGGTTTCCCACTGTGTGAAATGCCTTCCTTTATTGCATGTGTATATTCTTAAAAATTTGCCTTAGCATCGAACACCCTTAAAAATGTGATATTTCTTTTCTAGTAGCTACAAAATTAGAAATAATTAACTTCTTAGATTCTTAGGACAAATACTCATTGTATGCATTTGTGTATCCCTGTACAGTGTTCCCATTGCTTCCTTATTCTTACAGAATGAAACTCTGAAGTTTGGAAGTGTCTAAGTCCTGAAATAAGATAATTGAATGTAACAGGAACACAGTAACCAGAAGACCTGGGAGGCTACAAAAGATTTGCATTGCAAATACAAAAATAAATAATGAGACTTCTTTTTCTCCCTTACAGGGAAACTGGATTCCAAGATCCATCAAGGAGCAAAGAAGGGGTTAATGAAGCAGAATAAAGCTGTCTGACCTAGGAGAAAAGGAACTATACAGCATAGTGGAGTTTTATGTACTAAAATTGCTATCTACTGGTCCTTTGGAATTGAAGTAGTAGAAACCTAAAGGCTTGGCGTCAGGCTTGAATATCTCAGAACTTAAACTCTTACCAAAACCTGTATATTTTTCTTAAGGAGTGGGATTCCTACTTTATGTAATGGATCAAAATCTTTGAATACATTATTTATAAAAACCTATTTAAAAATTCTAAGTCTTTTGACATTTTTCTCAGCATAGTATCAAAAGAGATGGGAACAAGTTGGAAATTCCTTTCCTTTTCGAGACTTGTATTTGTAGTTAGAAAGTGTTTAACATGGCCGGGCGCGGTGGCTCACACCTGTAATCCCAGCACTTTGGGAGGCCGAGGCAGGCGGATCATGAGGTCAGAAGATGGAGACCATCCTGGCTAACACAGTGAAACCTCGTCTCTACTAAAAGTGCAAAAAAGTTAGTCGGGCGTGGTAGCAGGCGCCTGTAGTCCCAGCTACTCGGAAGGCTGAGGCAGGCGAATGGCGTGAACCCAGGAGGCGGAGCTTGCAGTGAGCCCAGATCCTGCCACTGGACCCCAGCCTGGGCGACAGAGTGAGTCTCCGTCTCAAAAAAAAAAAAGAAAAAAAGTGTTTAACCTAGGTTAATTATTTTTTTTGAGGGATCCTCTCAGATTTTAAAGTTTCTTATCAAAGGGATAATCTGGTAGAGTAATAGGATGTTTGAGGAATCCTGTGCTTAATACAAACCTGTGATGGGACAAAAAGGTTTGTAACAAGTTTTCTGCTTCAATCCAATGTCTCTTGAACAGTCTGAGTGAAATGTGAAAAGCTGAGTAACCCTCATTGGCAATTTTTTTTTTTGGAAGGAATAAGCTGAAGAAGTGCTTCCACTTCTTGGGTTTGAGAAGCCAGGATATGGATGGTTCAGACTGGGAGAAGATGGAGCCACCTGCTAAAGTAGCATGAAGCTGCCCTATTTATTTTGTTGGTATTGCAAAAGCATCACTTGGATGGGGCAATTAGAAACAAACTAAAACATAAAATCGCCTTAGTAAATGCATCCAAATACCCCCCAAATGCTGAAATCAAATCTTTTAAACCATTCACATCCCAGAAAGCTATATGCTTTGGAAAAAGAAGAGGTTAGTTTGAAATGAGGTTTTTGCTTGTCAGTCTGGCCGTCCTTAGTGAAACACTTTGTGAGGCTGTTCTGAAGAGCTGTCAGAATCTCAGTTGCTGGCATCCTGAGGAAATTCATGGTCTTAAATGTGTATGTTCTGCTTTTTATAAAACACCACCACCACACTGGGGAAGTTGGACTCCCTCCAGCAGTTGTGTGCATGACTTAAAAAAGAGAGAGCAAGGGAGAGAAAAAAATGTGCCCTGTGTTATGAAAAAGATTAATTTCCCCTTTCTTTAATCCTTCATATTCAGCATTTATTTGCATTGAAATGCCTCCACTCATTATGCATTGATGTTCACTCAACTGTGAACCCTGCTTGTTGCATAGCTCTAGGCATTGGTTTTGCAGGGCCTGATCACTCTGGATTCCCAGGGAAAACCCACCCGATTCTTGTTCCCGTGATGCAAACGTGTAGTATTCCCTTTTTCTGTTTAACCTCTGGAGAAAGAGGAAAGGACTGCTAATGTCCACTTCTTTGGCGGGGGGCATGTCCGGGGAGTCTCTTTCTGGCTTCCTGCAGACCCTACTATTAATGAAGCCATCCTGGATTCACTATGCAGCTAATAGTTTACCAAGCAGTAGCACCTTGAATTCTATGCTGGAGTTGTCTGGCTCTCTTAATACCAAAATAAAACTAGAAGGCAGGAGGTGAAGAGCCTAGGGAGGGAGGAAAAATGTTTATTTGAACAACAGCCTGAGCATAGAGGTGTCTGGATTGATTTTTTCATCTGGATAGACTGTGTGCATGCCGAAAGAAAAACATCAGGAGCTGCGACAGATCAGGTTATGCAACCATTTTGTGTGCTGAGATAAGACAGTTTACAAGAACTTTACAAGTTTACAAGAACCCACCTTAGCATCCAAAATATGCAACTGGAACCTCATTAGTAAATGGCAGAATAACATGGAAACTTCTCCTTTTCATGGTTAGACTGTGAAAGTCTGTCTTTAGTTCATATGGTGGTGGTAGTATAAGGTCTCTCTTTTATTTGTGGAGACACCAGGGAGGAAGTGTGGGAGAAACTTGGGGGTAGATGGCCTTCAGTTGCTCAGTGATGAATAGCACAATTTAAAGCCTAGTGGAAATTCTTAGCAGCCTGAGTGCAAACTTGCCCAGGAATAGCCTTTTAGTACTTTACAACACTTTGCTCTGACTGTGTAACTCTGGGACAGTGTGGCCTAAAGGAAGTTTCACATTTCTGAGCTGGGTTTTTGTTGCAGTCCTGTACCCCCTTTTGAATAGTTGGGTTCAATTGCTGTCGATTTCTCAGCTTTTTGGGTTTTTTGTTTTTGTTTTTCCAGGCACGACTCAGTCTCATTTATATAAAGTCAGAGTAGGCGATATATGAAACTGGAGACTTTCTCTGACAGGGTTTAGGAAGCCTTGGCTTTATTGCTTCTTGGCCTTTTGGCTAAGGTCAAATGTAGGAAGCCTTGGCTTTGCAGTTAGATGTTTGGAATAGAATAAGGGTTTTTGTTTGTTTCTTGGTATAGCTAATCTGGAAAAAGAAAACTAGGTATCCCCTCTTTTAAGTCAGAAGTTTACATAAATTCATTTTTTCCTAGGAAGTGTGAAAAATTTAGACTTCAAAACCATTTTTACAAATAATTACAAAGTTACGGCTTCTTTGAATTATAACCTGTAATCTCTTTCCACTTTATTGTCTCTACTAAAGCCCATTATTGTGGATTTCATTTAATTTAGTAAATTTGAAAAATGCACCTAGCCAAGATCAAGACAGTATGGGGTTATTCTCAAAAAGCCAGCTCAAAAAGACCAGTAAAAAGCAAGCATCTCTTAAACTAAAGAAATTAGTTAACTTCAGTTTGTTAGGCCTGGTGAGGGACAGAAAATCCAATGATGAAGGAATTTTTTTTCCTAGAGATTCAAATAGCAAGTATACATCTGCTGCTCTTAGCTTTTGTGAATGCGTTCAGAGGGAGGTGATCCATACCACAGGCACCAGCAGCAACAAGGGATCCAGCATGTGGAGGACTTTTCTTTTTTTTTTTCTTTTTTTTTTTTGAGACGGAGTCTCGCTTTGTCGCCCAGGCTGGAGTGCAGTGGCCGGACCTCAGCTCACTGCAAGCTCCGCCTCCCGGGTTCACGCCATTCTCCTGCCTCAGCCTCCGGAGCAGCTGGGACTACAGGCGCGCACCACCGCGCCCGGCGGTTTTTTGTATTTTTTAGTAGAGACGGGGTTTCATCGAGTTAGCCAGGATGATCTCGATCTCCTGACCTTGTGATCCGCCCATCGTGGAGGACTTTTCTACTTCTCGCATGCAGAGAAGAAAGAATACAGCCTCAGTGCCATCCTCTGACACAAAGAAACTTGTGTAAATGTCCATTTATGTGTATGTACATAATGTGGCTTGATTCATAGGGTGACAATTGATAACCTGATCCATTTTCAGACTTCATTTGTAACAATGGAGAGTCCAGAGAGACAACCTAGTAAGTGTACCCTAGCTTGAGGTCAGAAAAATGGATGTGTATATAGTGAGTGGGACTGTGGAACAATGGGGTGGTGGGGAGTTCCTGAGAATCCATAGAGGAATGTCACAGGAAGGGAGTAAGATTGTGGCATAAGGAGAGAAAAAAGCATCAGTACAAAATACTTAAGAGTCTAGAGCCGTACTGTCTATCATGGTAGCCACTAGCCACTTGTGGTTATGAAAATTTTAATTATATGAAATTAAGGATTCAGTTATTCAGTCACTGTTGACCATATTTCAAGTGCCCAAATAGCTACATGTGGCTAGCGACTTTTGCATTGGACAGCACAGATATAGAACATTTCCATTGCTCCAAAAAGTTATGCTGGATAGTGCTTATCTGGAGCAGGGGTTGGCAAACTTTTTCTGGAAAGGGTCAGATAGCAAATATTTTAGGCTTTACACAGGCCATGCAGTCCTTGTTTCAACTGTTCAACTCTGCTGTTGTAGTAAAAATGCATCTATAGATGATAATGTAAATGAATGAGCTTGGCTAGAGCCAAAAAAACTATTTTTTGTTTGTTTGTTTTTTGAGACAGTTTCACTCTTGTTGCCCAGGCTGGAGTGCAATGGCGCGATCTCAGCTCACTGCAACCTCCACCTCCTGGGTTCAAGTGATTGTCTTGCCTCAGCCTCTCGAGTAGCTGGGATTACAAGCATGCGCCACCAGGCCCGGCTAACTTTGTACTTTCAGTAGAGATAGGGTTTCTCCATGTTGGTCAAGCTGGTCTCGAATTTCTGACCTCAGGTGATCCACCCGCCTTGGCCTTCCAAAGTGCTGGGATTACAGGTGTGAGCCACCGGCCCAATAAAACTATTTACAGACACTCAAATTAGAATTTCTTTTCTTTTTCTTTCTTTCTTTTTTTTTTTTTTTTGTGAAACAGGGTTTTGCTCTTGTTGCCCAGGCTGGAGTGCAATGGCGAGATCTTGGCTCACTGTGACCTCCGCTTCCAGGTTCAAGCGATTCTGCTGTCTCAGCCTCCGGAGTAGCTGGGATTACAGGCATGCGCCACCATGTCTGGCTACTTTTGTATTTTTACGGGGTTTCTCCATGCTGGTCAGCCTGGTCTCGAATTCCCAACCTCACGTGATCAGCCCGCCTCAGCCTCCCAAAGTGCTGAGATTACAGGCGTGAGCCACCGCACCTGGCCTGAAATTTGAATTTCATATCATTTTCACATTATGAAATAGTTTTCTGATTATTTAACTGTTTAAAAATGTAAAAATCATTCTAGCTCATGGGACATACTAAAACAGGTGGTGAGCCTGATTTGACCTGTGAGATGCAGTTTGCCAACCCTTGGTCTAGAGGAACAGTAAATAAAAACTTAAGATTTGTTTACTATGTAGGACATCTGATCACTTGAAAATTTTTAGTGGTTCTTCCAGGCTTGAGAACTTTCTCTGGCTAAAACTTGGAGTTCACTGCAGGAATGTTTACTTTCCTTTATTCCCTATTTTTGCAGTCTAGTTCTCTCCAGTGGCAGAGTCATGCTCCTTCAGTGGGAGATGACTACTGGAATGTTTAATCCTTAATTAAATCACGCCTAAGTCTAAAACACTAATTCCTTCTCTGTCTCCACCTGCTAAGTAGCTGAATCCTCACTTGTAACTTTGTCTAGTATACATTGGAAGTTCACTGTCACCTGGGATCAGTTCTGCCCCTGTACTGTCTAACAACGTGACTACTGGTCGACCAAAGAGAGATTATTTTTCCTAGACCAGACAGGTTTAGTTTTTATCTTTAGCTATCAACCCCTCCCCCCTCTTTTTATGACCTCACTTTCTCTCCAAGTCACATGCTATCTTGAGTGGCACTGTTGAAGGATGCCTCAGGATAGGGGAAAAAAAGGTAAGATAAATGCAAAGCAGAATAAAATGGTCAAGGACACAGGAAGGACATAATAGGGGCTAGGATGTGGGAGGCCTTGAGAATTAAGGTAAATTTGTTTGCTATGGAATGAGGTGGAAGTCTTAGGAGGTCGTCATGAATAGATGTTTCACAAGTGAGAGCTGGGTGGGAGGGCTCACTTAAACATGGACTGAATGCCTACTGTGCACTAGATAGTGTGCTGGGCAATCAGAGATGAATGGCAGATAAGGAAAGATAAAAGCTACAATCCTTAGAATGGTGGGTTGGAGAAGGACAGAATAAGACTTTTAGATGATAAAAGGCAACAAGATTTAGTGATATAGGATGGTGAGGGGGAAAGGGATATATAGAGGGATTAGAAATGGGTGCTTTGGGGAGAAAAGTAAGTGGTAATCCTAAAAGAAAAAGCTGGAGAACAAAGGATAAAAAATTAGGAGGTTGGTACTTCACTGAACTAAGGGCTAAAATGGATGAAACCATCAGGAGCTGTGATTGTTCTTCTGCTCTTTGTGGATGCCCATGTTCAGACCCCCTACGGCCCTTTCCTCTCTGTGGTTGAAGGACAACTACAGAAGAGGTGTCTTCTGTATCATAAGGTGCAATACTCCGCCCAGAGACCTCTCTATGAGGAAGTCTGATCCAGCGAGAGTTCTACTGCCCAAGAGGGGACAGCGTTAGGTTCGAGCTCTCCAATCCATGTTTCTTTGAGTTTATCTTGGTTCTAACCGGCACGCCGGGTTTTCCAGCATTCCCTGAGCTAAGACTCCCTAATCTGGGCTCCCGGTGAGCGCACATTCCAAGACCCAGGATTTCGCTCTTTCATCCAGGTTCCGGGTTTCCACTGCGCTCACCCGCTCCTGACTCCACACACGCGCAGAATCCGGATCCGAGGGCCTGGTAATCCAGTGTCCGTGTCTTCCGGGTGACTCTGGTTGTCCCGGATCGCGGCGGTGGCGGCGGTGGCGGCGGCTGAGGGACCCGCGGCCCCGGACACAGCGGCACCGGCCGGGCGGGGCGGAGCGGCGCGGGGAGGGGGCGGAGAGCCGGAGCCGGGGTGGGGTGGGGGGAGGGGCCGCGGGAACGGATGGCGGCCTGGGCCCCGTAGCAGCGGCGGCTCTACGGCCCGGGGCCCCGGGCGGGCGGAGGTGGCGGCTCCCGGGACCGGCCGCGCGGTGAGTCCGGAGCTTTGTGTGGAGCCGGGACTGGGGGAGGAAAGAGGCGGCGGCACCGATGGGGCGCGGGGCTGAGGGGAGCTGATGGGGGCTGGGGGCGGCGGCGCTGCCTGACGGAGGAAGTGGGGGTTGGGGGGGCTGGGGCGGAGCGAGGGGAAGGTGTGTAGGGGGGGGTCGTTGCGTGGGTGGGGGAGGGGGCGTCGAGGGGCGCTGGGTGAAGTTCAAAGCGTGGACAGGGCCGGTTCAGGCTGAGGGTAGGGGTGCACGGGAGGGGATTAGGGTCTGGCTAGGTTATGGGAGCAGGCCAGAGAGTTTCCGAGGCGAGTCTGGGTACGTTGAGGGCGCTCAGGGCGACTGGGGCCAGTCAGGGAGTTGGCGGGGTGGGGGGGAGGGCGGGGGTTGTTCAGAGCATAGGGTCGGAAGCAGGACGTGTGCGTGACCCAGGAGTGGGGAGCAAGGTGGCTGGGATTGTGCAGTAAGAAGGTTGTGGGTGTGTGCCCCTAACAGTCTTCAGGTCACATTTACTCCTGTCCTTTTCTTCAAGATGGAGGGATCCCTGGGCCTGGACCTTAACTGCTATCCTTGTACCCCCGGGAGGGTTTGTGACCCTATCCTGTTTGGAAAATCCATGCTGCCCTCTTTTCCCTTTATGTGTAATTACGGTTGGATCATCTCTGTGCTTTGCTCAGATTCTCCTTCCTCCCTCTGGGGTTGAGGAGGAGGAGACACATCTGACCAATTAATGTGTGTTTGTGAAACAGGCAGCAGCAAACAGTCATTTCAGCTTCTAGGAATTAGGCTCACACAGGGTGGAGAGATCAGAGCCCTTCAGGGGGAATATTTCTGAACAAATCACAGATGATTAAATTCTCTAAGAAACAGCTCCCTACCTAAATCAGAGTGGGAAAGATGGGGAAAAAAGCCTGTCTGTTTCCAGCCATGTGTCCAGAGCCTCAGGGGTTGAGGAGAGTCCCCAAGCCCCTACAGGCCCCCTTTTTCTGTATTAGGCTTTGCTCTGCATCCTTGAGTTAATTTCACCCCTGCTGCTTTGTCTTGGGGGAGGGAGTGCTGGTTTAGGCTGTTGTGAGGAGATGACTATTCTGCTGCCACACACAATAGTCTTGTCATTTTATCGGGAGTGCTACCCCATGGCTGAGAACTGCTGCAGCAGAGATAAACCGGTCCCTCTCACCCGCCTATTGTGTACACAGTGAAGGTCATAGGTTCAAGTCTTGTCTGAGAGCTTTGGATATGCTCCATCTCCCAGGCTCCTCAGTGCCATTTTCTTCCTTTTTCAGACTGGGGCTTGCCATTGGAGGAGGCCAGACAGAAAGGCTCTTCTTTTTGAGTGAGGAACAATGCAGAGCTCATTGGCACACATTTTTCAGAAGAATAGGGGATGCCAGCCATGTTGTGCCTGCCTCTTTGGCTAGCCTGTACTAAGTTGTGAAGGAATAGTGTCCGGTAGACTCAACTGTGATGTTTGTTTCAGACCCTTAAGGAAGAAGACTTCAAGGGAAGGTTCTACTCTTAGTTGAATCATCATATTTAATTCTTTTATATAAATGGAACACTCATGCAGTGATTTTTGTTTGTTTAGGAATACCACTAAAAACCTGTGCAGGGTTAAGATGGGGAGTCAAGCCCAGGTGCGGAGGCTCATGCTTGTAATCTCGGCACTTTGGGAGACTGAAGCCAGAGGATGGCTGGAGCCCAGGAGTTCAAGACCAGCCTTGGGCAACAAAGCAAGACCCTGTTTCTTTAAAAGTAAAAAATAAAAAAGTCAAGAACCAAGTACCTTTTTAATGGTGACTTCCTGGTCAATAATAATAGCACAATAAAAAAGCCACAGAATTTGCCTGTCTGGGCAAGGGCTGTGGGAACAAACCTTTCAATATTTATTTTAACTCTAATGAAAGGACATGACTTGCTCATTGTGCAAAAGTCTGTATCTACCTCTCTATTAAGAAGAAATTTGCCAAAGAAATAAACATTTTTGAAAAAATGTATAGGTCTTAGGGATAATTAGAGAAGTATGAGAACAAACTAGAAGGAATCCTATTGTACATATCTGATAGAAGTGCCCAAATAATGTTTATGTACTATTAGTTGTGTAAAAAATTATTTGGGCCGGGTGCGGTGGCTCAAGCCTGTAATCCCAGCACTTTGGGAGGCCGAGACGGGCGGATCACGAGGTCAGGAGATCGAGACCATCCTGGCTAACATGGTGAAACCCCGTCTCTACTAAAAAATACAAAAAACTAGCCGGGCGAGGTGGCAGGCGCCTGTAGTCCCAGCTACTCGGGAGGCTGAGGCAGGAGAATGGCGTAAACCCGGGAGGCGGAGCTTGCAGTGAGCTGAGATCCGGCCACTGCACTCCAGCCTGGGTGACAGAGCGAGACTCCGTCTCAAAAAAAAAAAAAAATTATTTGGGACCAGGCATGGTGCACACACCTATAATCCGAGCACTTTGGGAGGCTGAGGCAGGAGTATCACTTGAGCCTAGGAGTTTGAGAATGGCCTGGGCAACATAGTGAGAACCCATCTCTACAAAAATTAAAAAAAATAAAGCTAGCTGGGCATAGTGGTACATGCCAGTGGTCCCAGCTACTCAGGAGGCTGAGGTGGGAAGATGGCTTGAGTTCAGGAGTTTGAGACCAGCTTGGGCAACATGGCAAAACCCCATCTCAACAAAAAATATAAAAAATACTAGCTGGGTGTAGTGGCATACGCCTGTGGTCGCAGCTACTTGGGAGGCCGAGGTAGAAAGATCTCATTGAGCCCAGGAGGTTGAGGCTGCAGTGAGCCGTGATTGCACCGCTGTACTCCAGCCTGGGTGATAGACCAGGACCTTGTCTCAAAAAACAAAAACAAAAAATTATTTGGGCCTGGAAAAGGGGTTTCCATTTAGAACATTAAGTACAACTTTTCTTTAAAAAGAGATGAGAAGTAAAAATCATTTTGAGTGGGGAATTGTATATAATATACTGTGTACACAATAGCCAACCATTTCCCATAGGATATTGTTGAATAAGAACTTTAGCCTTTGGTTTTGGTAAAGGTCTTTCTGAGGCAGTGAGTCTGACTATGGTGCCTCCCTTATCCCTTTATTTCAGTGAGTTTCTTTAAATAATGCCCTGGCACTTAGGTGTTGGGCCTTTGATAGGAGGGAGCAGGTTGTTCTGACCTTTATGTATTTTTCGATAACAGAACTGTCTTCAGGCCTTACTGGTGGTGTTGTCTGTCTTTAGACTATTTCCAGCTCTGTGTTCTAGGCATATTTGAGTGAAGCCTCAGCTAAACTGAGTCCAAAGCTTTTTGCTCTTGGGCCCTTAGCATTTATTTCTGAATGCTGTCAGGTGACAGTGAAGGCAGAAGCCTCAGATTAAATTTGTCCTGATTAGATTTAGTGGCTTCAGAGTTGGGCCCTTGCCACAAGGAATCTCATGTGAGTTTTCTGATTGTAACCATCATTCAAAGAGTGCTTTGGATTCCCCCCCAACCACCCCTCCCTGCTTCTTAGTAGAAAAAAATTTCCCTGTGATAGAGGTCTAGAAAGTTGGACAGATTAGTGCTTATTTTGTGAGGATATGGAAGCATAATTTTGGCTCCTGGTAGCAATTATGTAGCAATTAGCATATAGCAACTAAATGACTGGAACACGATAATTTGTTGAGGGGTTTACTGATTGCTCTGTCAAGTGGAAGTGCCACTCCTTATTTATTTGACTCAACACTATTGCCTGAGCTTAGCCATGGAGACTAAGTATAGCAATGATATGTGTTCTCCAGAAGTTCCCACTCTGCTTCCTCTTTGTATTTACTTCTTTGCCAGGTACCTTAGTACTTGTACTGCCCTTTTCTCCTACTACGAAGCAATTGTTACTTCCCTCATGGAAAACTGGTCATGGATAGGAATACTGTCAGGCAGATGGAACTAGCCTGAGATAAGGTAGCCTTATATTGTGTGGGAAGTTTCAGTCAGTTAATTCTCTCTTCTACTTGATTTTTCAAAATCAGTTTCCTTTAAAAAAAAAAACAAAAACCCCACAAAATGCAAAATATCGTAGTGTATTAAATACGCCTTCATGATACCTTCCTTATAAAAGTCTGTGACAGACAAAATGAAGATAGGTGATGTTGATTGGCAGGTTCTGGGTCCACTAAGTGTCAGTGAAGGACTCTTTTCACAAGGGAACAGGTAATTCACCAAAGCACCTGCCTAGCTGGGCATGTGGAATTGGGAGCAGCTGTGCAGCTGAAGAGGGATTACTGAGCAGGTGGTTGAAGAATCACATGCCACAGTGACAAGAAATATTTGGTCTTCCGTGGTTTAGGTTCAGTTTGTATGTGTGAAATTGCACTTTGTTTCACATTTCTTAATGCTTGTTGATTTGTTAGTAAGATGGTAATAGAATAGAGAAAGAGATTCTTCTGTATCTGGTTTTTTAGATCACTAAGTAGCATGCCCTAGACATGGCCCTACACTGCTCTATTGTATTTATGGGAGTTCTGGCTTGGGAGGGAATGGGGAGGAAATAGTGGTAATTCAGTGTTTCTAGTACTTGTTTATTAAAGGGAAATGGGAAGGAGAACATTCCTTGCTTTCAGTGTGGTGAAAAAGATTTAACCTACTAGGTGGATACCTAATAGGTTTTATGCAAATGATGTAATTGATTTTTTGTATAAGTGTTCCTGACATGCCTTACTCAAGACATTTGCATGTGTTTTTATATTATGAATGTATTTCCCCATGTGAAGTTTGCATCTCTTCAGTTTTTTGTGGTTTTTTTTTTTAGACGGAGTTTCGCTCCTGTTGCCCAGGCTGGTGTATAATGGTGCGATCTCGGCTCACCTGGTTCAAGCGATTCCTTGGGTCAGCCTCCCGAATAGCTGGGACTACAGGCGCCCACCACCAAGCCCAGCTAATTTTTGTATTTTTAGTAGAGACAGGGTTTCATCATGTTGGCTAGGCTGCTGTCGAGCTTCTGACTCAGGTGATCCACCCGCCTCGGCCTCCCAAAGTGCTGGGGTTACAGGTGTGAGCCATCACGCCCTGCCAGTTTTTTTTTATTTTTCAATTTTTAGTTTCTCCCAGCACCTTTGTAACTCTTCCCTGACATTGACATTAACATCACTTGTTAGAACCAACTCGTCACCAGAACAAATAATGTTAAGAAACATCACCACTAAATATTTATCTTAAAAACGGATATAGGGCCGAGTTCGGTGGCTCACGCCTGTAATCCCAGCACTTTGGGAGGCTAAGGTGGGTGGATCACGAGGTCAGGAGGTTGAGACCATCCGGGCTAACATGGTGAAACGCCGTCTCTACCAAAAATACAAAAAATTAGCCGGGCGTGGTGGCGGGTGCCTGTAGTTCCAGCTAGTTGGGAGGCTGAGGCAGGAGAATGGTGTGAACCCAAGAGGCGGAGCTTGCAGTGAGCCGAGATTGCTCCACTGCACTCCAGCCTGGGCAATAGAGTGAGACTCCGTCTCAAAAAAAAAAAAAAAAAAAAAGAATGGATACAGGCTGAGCGCAGTGGCTCATGCCTGTAATCCCAGCACTTTGGGAGGCTGAGGCGGGCAGATCATCTGAGGTCAGGAGTTTGAGACCAGCCTGGCTGACATGGTGAAATTCCGTCTCTACTAATAATACAAAAATTAGCCAGGCGTGGTAGTGCACTCCTGTAATAATTCCAGCTACTCGGGAGGCCGAGGCAGGAGAATCGCTTGAACCGGGAGGTGGAGGTTGCAGTGAGCTGAGATTGCGCCATCACACTCCAGCCTGGTCAACAAGAGTGAAACCCTGTCTCAAAAAAAAAAAAAAGTTGGTGGGGAGTATAGCATTTCCTATAACTTGGGAAAAGTCTATTTGAGGTTTTCTGATAATTCAGATTTTTTTTTCTAGATTATCACCTTCTGTTAATATGATTTTCTCTTTCATATGTTCATGCCACCAATAGGCAATGCCATAGAGCCTAAAACTTATAAGCAAGTAACTTTGTGCTTATTTTCTGACCTTTTTAGTGCCTTCCATTCATTTTCTATATTAGGCCAACAGGTTGTGTGCCCCTTCTCTTGAAACATACACACAGGACCTAATGGAATTCACAGGGTACTAATTAACGGGTGATTGAAGAGAAATGAGCCATATGAACTGTTTTAAAGTTCAGAACTCTCTTTCCCACAGCACAAGTGGAGTGAAGGCTCTTTGAGGGAAAGTGAGGCCAAACTATGACTCAGGTCAGGGCCTATGGAGCACTGTGTAGACGGGACATTTGCAGTAATCTACCTAAACCTGGTTTATAAACTAGCTTTAAGTGGAAGCCTAGTGACAGCAGTTAGTTGTTTAGTATTCACTTCTAGGAAAGAATGTCAAGTTCTTGATTTCCGCATATGAAGCTATGGCAGTTTTTGTGTTTGTTTTATTAAAACTGTTCACAAACCACTTACCCTTTCCTAGCACTCTCAGTAGTTTGCTTCCTTTTACCTCTCCCCCACCCCCATCTCTTATCCCACTTCTCTACCCTGAAGACTTCTTCTCTAGCAGCTTGGAAACACTAATTACTGTAGCTATTATAGTCACAACCCAGATCCTCCACCTCCTTCTCTCTCACCCCTTTCTTTCTTCCCCCCTCCCCTTGCTCTAGCAGCAGGAGTTGAGCTGCAGTCTCATGAGCCCAGTCAGATCTATGAATGAGCTTTATATCTTGTCAAGGCAGAACTCCAGATCCAACAGGGCTAATTTTTCATGGTTCTCTTGCTGTTTGTTCTTGGATCAGAGTCCCAGAAATAAGAGATGGCAAATACCTATCAGGTCATATCTAGTCCATCACTCAGGGACAAACCTAGGATTTTTCTCTTGTCTCTGAGAACTTTTTCCTTCTTTCTTTTGCAGGTGAGAGCTGTCTGATGCCAAGCAAGCTCTGAAACTGCCTTCTTTTTATTGTGTTCTCTGGTCATTAGTGTCTGGCCAACTACTTTTTTTTTTATTCCATTTTCAGGAATACTTGCTCCCAGCAATATCTCTACCCCTTCTTCAGTCCTTTCTTCTTGATTGTTGGCATTCACCTTTATGGATTCCTTTTGTACCATCAGTTATCTATGCCAGAAGTATCACTTTTCTGATCTTTGCCACAAGTGTCACTGTGGCCTGCTTTTAAGGAGGTAATTTGATGGAAACACAGGACATAAATTCTAGCAGGTGGTAATTAATAAAATACTTTAGAAAATATGTGCCTCAGCCAGGTGCGGTGGCTCACGCCTGAAGTCTAAGCACTTTGGAAGGCAGATCATGAGGTCAAGGAATCGAGACCATCCTGGCCAACATGGTGAAATCCCGTCTCTACTAAAAATACAAAAATTAGCTGGGCTTGGTGGCGCACACCTTTAGTCCCATCTTCTCGGGAGGCTGAGGCAGGAGAATTGCTTGAATCTGAGAGATGGAGGTTGCAGTGAGCAGAAATCATGCCATTACACTCCAGCCTGGCAACAAAGCAAGACTCTGTCAAAAAAAAAAAAAAAAGAAAGAAAATATATGCCTTAAGTAACCCCTGTACTATATGAACAAATGTTGCTTCTTCTGTTCTAACACTTCTCTTTATGTGGATGAAATTTTATTTTTCTGTGTCTTTGTTACAGTTAAGATATTGTATAAGAGTATTATGTTTTCTTTACTAGTATGCCTTTTTTTTTTTTTTTTTTTGAAACAGGGCCTTGCTGTGTCATCAGGCTGGAGCATAGTGGCACAATCACCATCACAGCTCACTGCAGGCTCAACCTCCTGAACTCAAGCAATTCTCCCACCTCAGCCTCCCAAGCATTTGGCAGTACAGGCAGGCGCCACCACAGCCAGCTAATTTTTTTTTCCTCCCTCCCTTCCTCCCTTCGTCCCTCCTTTCCTTTTCCTTTCATTTCCTTTCCTTTCCTTTCCTTTCCTTTCCTTTCCTTTCCTTTCCTTCCTTTCTTTTCTTTCTTTCTTTCTTTCTTTCTTTTCTTTCTTTCTTTCTTTCTTTCTTTCTTTCTTTCTTTCTTTCTCTCTCTCTCTCTCTTTCTCCTTCCTTCCTTTCTTTCCCTTTCTCTGTCTCTTTCTTGCTTTCTTTCTTTTCCTTCCTTCCTTCCTTCCTTTCTTTCTCTTTCTCTTTTTCTCTCTTTCTCCCTTTCTTTCTTTCCCTCCCTTCCTTCCTTCCTGCCTGCCTTCCTTCCTTCCTTCCCTCCTTCCCTCCTTCCCTCCTTCCTTCCCTCCTCTCTCCTCCTCCTCCTTCTCCTTCCTTGAGACAGGGTCTCACTCTGTTGCCTAGGCTAGAGTGCAATGGCACAATCACAGCTCATTCCAGCCTCGACGCCACCACACCTGGCTCATTTTTTGTGTGTTTTTTGTTTCACTGTGTTGCCCAGGCTTGTCTTGAACTCCTGGGCTCAAGCTACCTTCCCACCTTGGCCTCCCAAAGTGCTGAGATTATAGGTGTGAGCCACTATGACCAGCCCAATTTTTAAATTGTTTTTGTAGAGATGGAGTCTTACTACGTTGTGTGCCACTACACTCCAGCCTGGTTGTCCAGGCTGGTCTTGAACTCCTGGACTCAAGCCACAGGCATGAGCCACCATGCCTGGCTAGTATAGCTTTTCAAAGAATAGAGGGGAAAAAAATCATAGAATTGAGAGTCATAAAACTGAGATTCTGATCATTACTATGCCTCTAATTAGCTCTTTGACCTTGTGCAAGTCATGCTCCTGTTTTCATGTGCCTCATCTGTAAAATGAACACATTAGACAGGATGATCACTGCGGTTCCATTTAGCTGTGGAATTTCACAATACCAAGATTGAGAGTCGGGTTGACACCTATAGTCCTAGCACTTTGGGAGGCTGAGGCAGGAGGATCACTTGAGCCCAGGAGTTGGAGACCAGCCTGGGCAACAGAGAGGCCTCATATCTTTAAAAAAAAAAAAAAAAAAAAATTCAGCCTGGCCAACATGGAGAAACCTTGTCTCTACTAAAAATACAAAATTAGCCAGGCATGGTGGTGCATGCCTGTAATCCCAGCTATTTGAGAGGCTGAGGCAGGAGAATCACTAGAACTTGGGAGGTAGAAGTTGCAGTGAGCCAATATCAAACCATTGCACTCCAGCCTGGGCAACAGGAGAGAAACACCGTTTCAATAAATAAGTAAATAATTAGCCAGGTGTTGTGCACTGTGGTCCCAGCTCCTCAGGAAGCAGAGATGGGAGGATCGCTTGAGCCCAGGAGGTTGAGGCTGCAGTGAGCTGTGATCTCACCACTGCACTTCAGCCTTAGTGACAGAGCAAGACCCTATTTCCAAAAAAAAAAAAAAAAAAAAGATTATAGATTATGGTGGAAGAACAGGACAAAAAGTTTTCGACATAAGTGAGCTTTTTTTTTTTCTATTGCTGTGTCAAAAATATAGCCAGTATTGTATTCAGAAGGGCTAATGAGTGCAATTTCAGCTTCCTGGGGCTTGACTCTCACTACTCTTTGATTTGTTTGGAAAGCTGTACTTTTTATTAGGCCATCTTTTTTTGGAGGGTTTTGTAGCCGCATTCTGCAGGCTCACCGACTTGCCACATATATCTTTTTCTAGTGTGCTTAAGACATAGGAGTGGAAATCAGAAAGCTGCAAAAAAGACTGGCCTGGCATGGTGGCTCATGCCTGTAATCCCAGCACTTTGGGAGGCCAAGGCGGGTGGATCAGCTTGAGGTCAGGAGTTGGAGAAAGCTGCAGAATAGGAACCTTAGCTTGTGAGAAGAAAGTTGTACCTGGAAGGATTGCCATCTATCAATAAGAAGTAATTTTGTAAGTTGAGTCAAGGATCTAATAATCTATTATATCTGAAATCTGGGAGCTAAATTGGACTGATTATGGAGGTTAGTTGGGTATTTTTCCACTTTTGACTAGTCAGTAGAAACTCCACTTTGAATTAACTTCTTGGGACTGAGTACAAGTTGAGTTGCCCACAGTGTTTTGTTCAGAAAATAAAATTATGTTGTTATTTATATATTTTTGACAGGGTCTTACCCAACCTTGACCTAGTGGGTTCACCTCAGCCTTCCAAGTAGCTGGGACTACAAAAGTGTGCCACCATTCCTGGCTAACTTTTGTATTTTTTTGTGTAGAGATGATGTTTGCCATGTTGCTCAGGCTAGTCTTGAACTCCTAGGCTCAAGCCATCCTCCTGCTTCAGCCTCCCAAAGTGCTGGAATTACAGGTGTGAGTCACTGCACCCAGCCAATGACGTTATTTTTAATGCTGAAAATGCACATTGATGACATTTGGTGACATATGACGAACAAGGGGTACTCTGAAATACCCTTCTAAAAGAGACGAGAAATTAAAAGCTGGTTGGTTGGTAAGTGTTTCAGGAACTTTCAGATTGAGAGTAATGTTAGGAAGTATTTGCTTTCAAGCAGTTTTTTTTTTTTTTTTTTTGAGACGAAGTCGCTCTGTTGCCCAGGCTGGAGTGCGTTGGCACGATCTTGGTTCACTGCAACCTCTGCCTCCTGCGTTCAAGCAATTCTTCTGCCTCAGTCTCCTGAGTAGCTGGGATTACAGGCGTGTGCCACCACGCCTGGCCGATTTTTGTATTTTTAGTAGAGACGAGGTTTCACTATGTTGGTCAGGCTGGTCTCGAACTCCTGACCTCATGATCTGCCTGCCTTCGCCTCCCAAAGTGTTGGGATTATTGGCGTGAGCCACTGCGCCTGGCCGCTTTCAAGCAGTTTTAAGGAAATGAAATTACACAACCAAGTTGTTAATTCTCCGTGTTAGGATTTTTATTGGCGTTTTCCAGTTAATTCTTTGATACAGGACTTTGAGTAGCAGCTATTAATACTTTTTGAATGGTAAGAGGATGCTGGTCTTTTAGTCTGTTGTTGTTGTTAACATAGCAGAATCACAGGTTTAATCTACCTTTGAACATTGGAAATAATGTTCACTGTTTTCAGATTTGTACTTAAAACATCTGTTGGTCCAGGCACGATGGCTCACACCTGTAATCCCAGCACTTCGAGAGGCCAAGGCTGGCAGATCACTTGAGGCCAGGAAGAGACCAGCCTGGTGAACATGGTTAAATCCCATCTCTCCTAAAAATACAAAAAAATAAGCTGGGCGTAGTGGCATATGCCTGTAATCCCAGCTACTGGGGAGGCTAAGGCATTAGAATCATTTGAACCTGGGAGGCAGAGGTTGCAGTGAGCCGAGATTGCACTACTGTACTCCAGCCTGGGTGACAGCAAGATTGTGTCTTAAAAAAAAAAAAAAAAATTCTGTTGGTCTGGAGTAGAAAAGTTTGGTAGACAAAACTATTGTTTGTTTTGGATCATTAAAAAGTCCTGAGAGTGGGCCGGGCACGGTGGCTCACACCTGTAATCCCAGCACTTTGGGAGGCCAAGGTGGGCAGATCACGCGAGGTCAGGAGTTTGAGACCAATCTGACCAACGTGGAGAAACCCCATCTCTACTAAAAATACAAAATTAGCCAGGCCTGGTGATGCATGCCTGTAATTCCAGCTACTTGGGAGGCTGAGGCAGGAGAATCGCTTGAACCCTGAAGGCGGAGGTTGCCGTGACCCGAGATCCTGCCATTGCACTCGAGTTTGGGTGACAAGAGCGAAACTCCATCTCAAAAAAAAAAAAAAAAAACTTGAGAGTGCCTTGCTTTGTTCCCAGCCATCTGTAACACATTGCTAATTTTTAGGTTATCTAAAAGTTATTTGGGGAAGTGTTCCACTTGAATGTGAGATTTTAGAATGATTTATATTAGAAAGATGGCCGGATGCAGTGGCTTGCGCCTGTAATCCCAGCACTTTGGGAGACCAAGGCGGGCGGATCACCTGAGGTCAGAAGTTCAAGACCAGCCTGACCAACATGGAGAAACCCTGTCTCTACTAAAACACAAAAACATTAGCCGGGCGTGGTGGCGCATCCCTGTAATCCCAGCTACTCGGGAGGCTGAGGCAGGAGAATCGCTTGAACCCCGGAGGCGGAGGTTGTAGTGAGCTGAGATCGCACCATTGCACTCCAGCCTGGGCAACAAGAGTGAAACTCTGTCTCAAAAAAAAAATGATTTATATTAGAAATATAAGTAGTTTTCTTCCCCTGCCCCCCCCCCCCCCAGGTGGAGTTTCGCTTCGTTGCCCAGGCTGGAGTGCAGTGGCACAATCTCGGTTCACCACGACTTCCACCTCCCGGGTTCAAGCGATTCTCTTGCCTCAGCCTCCTGAGTAGCTAGCGTCAAAGGCATGCGGCACCACGCCTGGCTAATTTTGTATTTTTAGTAGACGTGGGGTTTCTCCATGTTGGTCATGCTGGTCTCGAATTCCCAACCTCAGGTGTTCAGCCAACCTCAGCTTCTCAAAGTTCTAGGATTACAGGCATGAGCCACCTCACCTGACCAATATAAGTAGTTTTTTTGTTTGTTTTTGTTTTGTTTGTTTGTGACAAACTGTTGCTCTGTCGCCCAGGCTGGAGTGCATTGGTGCAGTCTCAGCTTACTGCATCCTCAGCCACCTGGGTTCAAGTGATTCTCCTGCCTCAACCTCCCGAGTAGCTGGGATTATAGGTGTCTGCCACCACGCCCGGCTAATTTTTCTATTTTTTAGTAGAGATGGGGTTTCTCCATGTTGGTCAGGCTTGGTCTCAAACTCCTGATCTCAGGTAATCCACCCTCCTCGGCCTACCAAAGTGCTGGGATTACAGCTGGGAGCCACCGCGCCCAGCCTATAAGTAGTTTTTATAGATGGTTTAACAAAAAGTGCGAAGTGCAGCATAGGGGTTGGATTGCAAAGTAGCCAAAGTGGGTACCACGAAACCTTTGGCTATCAGACCACAGCGTGAAATCCAGATTGGGCAGTTAGTCCACATTTGCTGGTACCACATTTCATGCTGGTATCTATAGAAAGTTTCTTAGACTGTAGTTCAGTATTTGTGGCAAAAGATAGCAGTGTCTGCTCTATCCTGTGTACAAAGTACAGCTAGTGGGGTCTTGGGATATTAGCAGCAGCATACCTAGCAACATTCCTAGGTGGGCACTTTGTGTCCAATTGAGATGAATTTTCATTCATATAAACAGAAGTGAATGTTCATAAATATAAGACAGGTGCGGTGGCTCTTGCTTGTAATCCCAGCACTTTGGGAGGCCAAGATTGGAGGATCACATGAGCCCAGGAGTTCAAGGCCAACCTGGACACATAGTGAGACCCCATCTCTACCAAAAATTTGAAAACTTGCCATGGTGGCACACTCCTGTAGTTCCAGCTACATGGGAAGTGGATCACTTGAGCTCAGGAGGTTGAGGCTGCAGTGAGCTGTGATCATGCCACTTTACTCCAGCCTGGGCAATAGTGAGACCGTGTCTCCAAAAATAATAATAAAAAATAAAGACCAAGAATGTACCTTGTAAATTTCAGTTACAAATTCTGAAATTCGGTGTAAAACTCAGCATTTATCTTTGTTTTGGAACGGATGCTTCTAGAGCAGAGTTCTAAAGAATGGTATCAGAAATGAAACTATAAGAAAAGACATGGAATTGTGAAGCTTATGAGATGTATATCTGAAGGGTATATAGGGAAGGGAAGAAATTTGTTTCTACTTGACATATGCTTTCAGATGTACTTCCAGTTCATAATTTGAAACCTGTCTATGCTTTTCTCTTTGAAGCACTGCTGTTCTTCCAGTTGCTTTGGCTTAAAACTTTTGACTCATATTTGGTTCTTTTGTTTTGTTTTGTTTTGAGATGGAGTCTTGCTCTGTCGCCCAGGCTGGAGTCCAGTGGCATAGTCTTGGCTCACTGTAACCTCTGCCTCCCAAGTTGAAGTGATTCTCCTACCTCAGCCTCCCAAGTAGCTGGGATTACAGGTGCCCATCACCATACCTGGCTAATTTTTGTATTTTTAGTAGAGACAGGATTTCACCGTGTTGGCCAGGCTGGTCTCGAACTGCTGACCTCGTGATCCGCCTGCCTCGGCCTCCCAAAGTGCTGGGATTACAGGCATGAGCCACCGCACCTGGCCTCATATTTGGTTCTTTTTTTCTTCCTCACCACCTCATTTGAATCATTCACCAAATTAAGTATCTAAGGATTCACTAATTGGATAGCCTGACATTTAGCCTCTTTCTTTCTTTCTTTCTTTCTTTCTTTCTTTCTTTCTTTCTTTCTCTCTTTCTTTCTTTCTCTCTCCCTCTCTCTCTCCTCTCTCTCCTCTCTCTCTCTCTCTCTCTCTTTCTTTCTCTTTTTTTTTTTTTTTACGTAGAGTCTTGCTCTGTCACCCAGGCTGGAGTGCAGTGGTGCAATATCAACTCACTGCAACCTCCACCTCCTGGGTTCAAGCGATTCTCCTGTCTCAGCCTCCCAAGGAGCTGAGATTACAGGTGCGTTTCACCACACCCAACTAATTTCTCAGTCTGTCACCCAGGCTGGAGTGCAGTGGAGTGATCTCAGCTCATTGCAACTTCCGCCGCCCAGGTTCAAGCAATTCTCTTGCCACAGCCTCCCGAGTAGTTGGGATTACAGGCACCTGCCACTGCACCCGTCTAAGTTTTGTATTTTTAGTAGAGACGGGGTTTCACCATCTTGGCCAGGCTGGTCTTGAATTCCTGACCTTGTGATCCACCCGCCTTGGCCTCCCAAAGAGTGGAGATTACAGGTGTGAGCCACGGTGCCCGGCCTGTTTTTGTGTTTTCAGTGGAGACGGGGTTTTGCCATGTTGGTCAGGCTCGTCTTAAACTCCTGATCTCAGGTGATCCTCCTGCCTTGGCTTCCCAAAGTGCTGGGATTATAGGCGTGAGCCACCACACTCTGCCTAGCCTTGCCTTTTTTTTTTTTTCAGACTGAGTTTTGCTCTTGTTGCCCAGGCTGGAGTGCAATGGGACAATCTCGGCTCACTGCAACCTCTGCCTCCCAGATTCAAGCAGTTTTCCTGCCTCAGCCTCCGGAGTAGCTGGGATTACAGGCATATGCCACCATGCCTGGCTAATTTTGTATTTTTAGTAGAGACTGTCTCAAACTCCCGACCTCAGGTGATCTGCCTGCCTCAGTCTCCCAAATTGCTGGGATTATAGGTGTGAGCCACGGTGCCCGGCCTGGCCTCACTTTTTAATCTGACCTAGTTCAGGTCTTCATCTTCTGTATATTATTGCAATAACCTCATGGTTAATGCCTCTTTCTGTATTGCATACTACATATAGCTGCTGTATTTTAGTTTTTATTTACTCATTTAGGTAATATTTATTGGGCATTTATATGCCAGGCCACACATGGTCTTGTCCTGTTAGGACTTGTAGTCTAGTGGGAGAGACAATTAGTGAATTTATGATTATGAACTAAAGTGCTCTGAAAGATAAGAATTTTGTTCTAGAAGAGTGTGTAGCAAAGAAAGCCAGCATGGACCTTTAAAATTACAGTTCCGACCATTTTGCTTCTTTTTATAAAACCTTTGATGGTTCCCATTGCCTATATAGGTCAGTATTCAAGGTTCTTTATGATTTGACCAAACCTGGCCTTCCTCAACCTTATTTCATATTTTTCATTGTATCCATATCTTTTTTGTTTGTTTTTAAGATGCAGGCTTTTGCTATGTTCTCAGGCTGGCCTCAAACTCCTGGGCTCAAGTGACCTCCTGCCTCAGCCTCTCAAGTAGCTGAGTTTACAGGCCTGCGCTAGCATACCAAGTTTATCCTTTTTTTTTTTTTTTTTTTCTTTTCTGAGACGGAGTCTCGCTCTGTCACCCGGGCTGGAGTGCAGTGGCCGGATCTCAGCTCACTGCAAGCTCTGCCTCCTGGGTTCCCGCCATTCTCCTGCCTCAGCCTCCCGAGTAGCTGGGACTACAGGTGCCCGCCACCTCGCCCGGCTAGTTTTTTAGTATTTTTTAGTAGAGACGGGGTTTCACTGTGTTAGCCAGGATGGTCTCGATCTCCTGACCTCGTGATCCACCCGTCTCGGCCTCCCAAAGTGCTGGGATTACAGGCTTGAGCCACCGCGACCGGCTTCTTTTTTTTTTTTTTTTTTTTTTTGAGACGCCAGGCTGGAGTGCTGTGGCCCGATCTCAGCCCACTGCAAGCTCCGCCTCCCAGGTTCACGCCATTCTCCTGCCTCAGCCTCTCGGGTAGCTGGGACTACAGGCGCCGCCACCTCGCCCAGCTGGTTTTTTGTAGTTTTTAGTAGAGACGGGGTTTCACCGTGTTAGCCAGGATGGTCTCGATCTCCTGACCTCGTGATCCGCCCCTCTCGGCCTCCCAAAGTGCTGGGATTACAGGCTTGAGCCACCGCGCCCGGCCGCCTTTTTTTTTTTTTTTTTTTACTGCTATGCCTTCAAGTTACCCTGCATTTTTCAGTCTCCATATCTTAGGGTTTTTTCCTCTTCTGTTCTGTTGGAATGCACTACCTTGCTTACAGGACACTTAACTCCGAAATCTAACCATTCCTTCAACCCAGCAAAAAATTTCCTTCCTGAAGCCTTTCTTATCCCACTTCTTCCTATCCACCTATCTCCAGAATTGATTTCATCTTCCTCTGTATCTCTTTAACTTTTTCCTGGGATCTCTGTTGTAGTACTTTATCACATGTTGTCTTTTTTTTTTTTTTTTTTTTTCTCTTTTGAGAAGGAGTCTTGCTCTGTCATCCAGGCTAGAGTACAGCAATCTCAGCTCACTGAAACCTCTGCCTCCCAGGTTCAAGCAAGTCTCCTGCCTCAGCCTCCCAAGTAACTGGGATTACAGGTGCCCGCCACCGCACCTGGCTAATTTTTGTATTTTAGTAGAGGCGGGGTTGGATTTCACCATCTTGGCCAGGCTGGTCTCAAACTCCTGACCTCGTGATCCATCTGCCTCAGCCTCCCAAAGTGCTGGGATTACAGGCGTGAGCCACTGCGCCCAGCGCACATGTTGTCTTTAATTGTAATTATTTGTGAATATATTTTCTTCATCCCTCATTTTAAGCTCATGAGACACCTGTGTGTCCTCTGTTCCCTAAACTCTTAGCTCAGTGCTTCTTTGAGTATAACTTTATGCTTAATTAATGCTTGATGAATTGAATTAGAACTTGATTCTGAAAAAAAGAAATCATGATTTTTTTAGACTTCTTTTTATGCAAAAGTAACGTAACTTCCATTCAACACGTTTTATCCCAAATTGAACAAACTAGGAAAAAGGCAGACGGTGAAAGCCTTAAGAAATTGTTCAGATTCAAGGACAAGCATTTGTTGCCTTTACTGCATATAACTGTGCTGTGGTTCCATATATCCGAGCTGATAGAAAACTTGGAGGAGGGGGTCTAGTGGTGGTGCATGGCAGGTGGAGGTGAGGTAAATTAGTCACAGGAACCAAATTGGTTCTTTTACGGCAATATAGGCATTGTTGGGCCATCTGGTGTGGTTGACCTCTAGGAAATCTTTTTAGTTTTTCTTTCTCACTTCGTCCCATAAATATTTACTGGATGCCCTGTTCTAGTTAAGATCTATCAATGAACAAAATAGACAAAAAAAAAAAAAAAAAAATCAAACCTCATGGATTTTATCTTTGAATAGGAGATTGAAATAAACACAATAATGTATGAAATTAGGAAGGTAATAAATGATATGGAGAAAAGTACAACAGGATAAGGAGAATTGAGAGTGGAAGAGGGTTAGGTAAGAGAGGTGGGAGGGGTTGCAACCCTAAATAAGATGATCAAAGTAGAGATCCTCGAGAAATGTGTTACTGGGTTGTTAGGCACTTCCCTGAGGATAGTGGATTCTCTTCTGCCCAGCAGAGAGAAAGAGGCAATGTCTACAGTTGTTCCAGAGTCCAACTGACACTGAGGAGAAACAGCTACTCCTTATGTTCTTTTCTCCTGGCTGTTCCTCTGGCTGGCATCGCTGGAAGTTAACTGGGGTGAAAATTACAGTCAGTCATGTCTGGAAGACAGCAGGGGTGAAACTAGAGGCCTTCTAACCCAGTTCCCAGAGGGGTGGGATTTACCCTTCTGCTGACTGAGCCTCGGTTGCCTGGAGTGATGTGTGAGGTAGGCCTCTGACTTTTTTCCTTCCTCAAAGGGAGAAGCCCAGTATCATAACCTTCTCTCTTCTTAGTGAGGCCTCAGCAACTTTATTTCAGGTAACTCTTTAAAAATAAGCTTTCAAAGAGTGTGTACTATGCTCCTGACTTAAAGCATGAATTTTCAGGTTTTTGGTGCTTTGACTTCCTCTCAACACATTAGCTATGTTTTGGAAGTCTCAGTACCTAATTCAGCAGCCTAAAGTTGAAGTTTTCTTATGTTTAGATGCTCTCTTGTTTGAATTGTGCATTGTAAATTTATTTATTTATTCCCTTGCTTACCCTTTTCTTTTTTCTTTTTTTTTGGAGACGGAGTCTCGCTCTGTCATCCAGGCTGGAGTGCAATGGTGCAATCTCGGCTCACTGTAAGCTCTGCCTCCCCGATTCACACCATTCTCCTGCCCTCCCGAGTAGCTGGGACTACAGGCGCCCGCCACCACGCCCAGCTAATTTTTTGTATTTTTAGTTGAGATGGGGTTTCACTGTGTTAGCCAGGATGGTCTCTATCTTCTGACCTCGTGATCCACCCGCCTTGGACTTCCAAAGTGCTGAGATTACAGGTGTGAGTCACCGCGCCCTGTCTGCTTTGCTTACTCTTTTCTAACCCTTCTACTTCATTTTTTCTTGTTACCCCTTCCCTTTTCTCCTTTCATGAAGCTGATAGGAAACAGAAGTCCCTTAGGCCAGACAGCTATTAGGGTAATTGGCTAAAAGCTAAAGTTTATACCTAATATGCAAGCAATGGAATGGAATGTCTTATTTCCTTTGTTTTTTTTTTTTGAGACGGAGTCTCGCTCTGTCACCCAGGCTGGAGTGCAGTGGTGCCATCTTGGCTCACTGCAACCTCCAACTGCCAGATTCAAGTGATTCTCCCACCTCAGCCTCCCGAGTAGCTGGGATTGCAGGTATGCGCCACTATACCCAGCTAATTTTTGTATTTTTACTAGAAATGGGATTTTACTCTGTTGGCCAGGCTGGTCTTGGAACTCCTGACCTCAGGTGATCTACCCACCTCGGCCTCCCAAAGGGCTGGGATTACAGGCATGAGCCACTGCGCCCGGCTGAATGTCTTATTTCTGTCTACATGTTACATTGGTTTCAGCTTGTGAACATCAAGCTCTTAGCCTGTTACACTGTATGCCATTTGATGTAGCTGAGGATATATTGGGACCTGTTTACTCTGTTTTTGGTTATTTATACCACCAGCTTGTGTAGTTGTAGTACACAAGAAGGCCTATTTGCCATTTTGTAAAAATGTGGTATTTTTCATATATAATTTTAGAATAAGGGTGTGTGTGTGTGTCTGTTTAAAGAGGTGGCGTCTTGCTGTGTTACCTGGGCTGGAGGACAGTGGCTATTCACAGATGTGATCATAAGTGTGCCATGGCCTCAAACTCATAGGCTTGAGCTGTCTTCCTACGTCAGCCTCCTGAGTAGCTGGGACTACAGGCACATGGCACTGCACCTGGCAGAATAAATGAACTTCTTTTTTTTTTATTTTGAGACAGAGTCTTGCTCTGTTGCCCAGGGTGTGGTGAATTGTTGCGATCTCGGCTCACTGCAACCTCTGCCTCCTGAGTTCAAGTGAGTCTCCTGCTGCAGCCTCCCGAGTAGCTGGGATTACAGGTGCCTGCCACCAAGCCTAGCTAATTTTTGTATTTTTAGTTTTTAGTAGAGACAGGGTTTCACCATGTTGGCCAGGCTGGACTCAAACTCCTGACTTCAAGTGATCCCCCTCTCCCTGGCCTCCCAAAGCGCTGAGATTACAAGTGTGAGCCACCACCTGGCCAGAATAAATGAATTTTGTAGTGAACTCAGATCCATACTAAGGAAAAATTTGTTACTTTTAAGCAGATAGAGTTCTAATATTTGGTGGTCTTCTGGGCAGATTTTATATTACCTTTGTCTGGGAGAGTTTGCTGTATATCAGACTTGAAGTCATACATTCTCATTACCTATGCTTAAGTAGCACTATAACATATTACTGATACTGTGAATTTTAAAGCCAGCAGCTATTAATCCAAGTGTATGTTGTTGTTTTCTTTAGTGGTTGAAAGAATATCAGTTTAACTGACCAAACTGTATTGCTTTTATTAGTAAGAGAACTTGAACATAGCTTGTTTGCTGCTGTTTACTTAATAATGTTTCTGTGGTTTGTGTTAGTAGGCCCTTGCAGTTGCAGAGCTAGAAATCTAGGCAACGTGGATTTCAGATGAGTTTCATAACACTATCTGACATAGTGGGAAGTGCAAGGAAGTATCTGGCAATATTATTTTTCTTATGGAGCCTTTCCATAAGAAAGAAATTCAGTTATAACAAGGTCATATTTGGGTAGGTAACATTTTTTGCCAATAACAAAACCTATATATTGTACCTGTGTGATCTTAAGCACTTGATATATTTAAAAGTGTTACCGGGACTAGGCGTGGTGGCTCACACCTGTAATCCCAGCGCTTTGGGAAGCCTAGGTGGGTGAATCACTTGAGGTCAGGAGTTTGAGACCAGCCTAGCCAACATGGTGAAACCACGTCTCTACTAAAAATACAAACATTAGCTGGGCATAGTGGCACGCACCTGTAATCCCAGCTACTCAGGAGGCTGAGGCAGAAGAATGGTTTGAACCCAGGAGGCAGAGGTCGTAGTGAGCCGAGATCACACCACTGTACTCCAGCCTGGGCAACAGACTGAGACTCTGTCTCAAATTAAAAATAAATAAATAAATAAAAGTGTTATTGGCCAGGAGCGGTAGCTCACCCCTGTAATCCCAGCACTTTGGGAGGCTGAGGCAGGCAGATAACCGTGAAGTCAGAAGCTCGAAACCAGCCTGGCCAACATGGCAAAACCCCATGTCTACTGAAAATACAAAAAAATTAGCCTGGCATGGTGGCAGGCGCCTGTAATCCCAGCTCCTCAGGGGGTCTCAGGCAGGAGAATCGCTTGAACCTGGGAAGCAGAGGTTGCAATGAGCCGATATTGTGTCACTGCACTCCAGCCTGGACAACAGAGCAAGACTCCATCTCCAAAAAAAACAGTGTGCCGGGTGCGGTGGCTCACGCCTGTAGTAATCCCAGCACCTTGGGAGGCTGAGGCGGGTGGATCACCAGAGGTCAGGAGTTTGAGACCAGCCTGACCAACATGGTGAAACCCTGTCTCTACGTTTTAGTATTTTACATTTTAGTATTTTTGTATTTTAACAAAAATTAGCTGGGCGTAGTGGCAGGTGCCTGTAATCTCAACTACTTGGGAGGCTGAGGTGGGAGAATAGCTTGAACCCAGGAGGCGGAAGTTGCAGTGAGCCAAGATCGCACCACTGCACTCCAGCCTGGACAACAAGAGTGAGACTCTGTCTCAAAAAAAAAAGTGTTACCAATAATTTAATTCTCATATGCTTGATGGAAGGAGACTAACTGTTGAGGTGTAGAGCTGCTGGGCTATATACTTCATAGGAATGACAGAGGCAGCAAGTGATTATTATAAGGAATAACAAGCAATAGTAATGTTAATTTTTTCCCTATAACCAGGGAAGTAGCATGGAAGCTTGAAAGGTTTAAATCCTTGCTTAAATAAAAATGTCAGTTCTGATCAGAATAATGTGACTGAACTTGAAATGTTAAAGGAGTTGGAGAAGCTGCTAAATTAGGTCAGATAGTAATACAAGGTTTATTTATACATAGGTTGGTTAAATTCTTCATTGAGAGCAAATGTGGTTTTGACTAAGATAAGCTACTCCCAACAATTGGCAGTTTTAGAACCTACAGAGGAAATAAAAAACCTGAATTTTACCTGGAGGAACAAATAAGAATTGATTCAGGTTTCTGTAGGTCAGGCATTATTTCATAATAATTATACCATGATTAAGTTCAGCATTCTTCAGAAAGGAGAACAAAATCTATCATACGAGGATTCATTTTTAGGAAATTGAACTATGATCACGTATATATTAGGGTGAGTGGAAAGATTTTAAAGAGAAACCTACTGGAAATTTAAAACTTAAAAATCATCATATTTGAAATACACATTAAAAGAATGCAAGAGATCAAAAGGACCATACAAAACAGATGGTTATTTGGCATAGGCTTAGAGGCTGTGGAGAGAAGAAAGGCATCTTTCTTTTTTTTTTTTTTTTTTTTTTTGAG
>NC_045439.1:101566206-101667290 GCF_002776525.5 Piliocolobus tephrosceles | reverse complement strand
TTTTTTTTTTTTTTTTTTTTTGAGACAGAGTTTCACTCATGTTGCCCAGGCTGGAGTACAATGGCGCAATCTCGGCTCACCGCAACCTCTGCCTCCCAGGTTCAAGTGATTCTCTTGCCTCAGCCTCCCTAGTAGCTGGGATTACAGGCATGTGCCACCATACCTGGCTAATTTTGTATTTTTGGTAGAGACAGGGTTTCTCCACATTGGTCAGGCTGGTCTTGAACTCCCGACCTCAGGTGATCTGCCTGCCTCGGCCTCCCAAAGTGCTGGACTTACAGGCATGAGCCACTGCGAAGAAAGGCATCTTTCTAAGAATAAGGCATCTCTAAAATATTAGAAATGTTTTCAGTCAAGGCCAGAGAAGCCCACAGAGTGATTAGGAACAACCTAGAAATTAGGTGAATAAAAGACAGATTCAATAAACCTCTTTGTACAAGTGATTAGGTATGATATTTTATTTGTTTTTTTTGTTTGTTTTTGAGATGGAGTCTCGCTTTGTTGCCCAGGCTGGAGTACAGTGGTGTGACCTCGGCTCACTTCAACCTCCACCTCCCGGGTTCAAGCGATTCTCCTGCCTCAGCCTCCAGAGTAGCTGGGATTATAGGCGCACGCCACCACACCTGGCTAATTTTTATATTTTTAGTAGAGATGGGGTTTCACCATGTTGGTCAGGCTGGTCTCGAACTCCTGACTTTGTGATCCGCCTGTCTCGGCCTCCCAAAGTGCTGGGATAACAGGCGTGAGCCACCGTGCCCAGCCTTGTTTTTGTTTTTAAAAAAGATCTGTTATAATGAAAAGGGCACCCAGAGAATTGGTAAGACTACTTAATCATGGTGTGAAAGATCCATTATTTGAGGATGAAAACATTAGAGAATTTCCATTATTTCTTTCCAACGGATTAAAGTTTCTAGTACAAATGATGATAGATGCTTAACTTTTTTAAAAAGTTTTTTCTGATTAGAACATGAATAAATCCTCTAGAAAGTACAGTAAAATATGTAGAAGTCCCAGGAATTATCCCAGAAATGTTAACATTTATTTAATATTTCCTTCCCCTTTTTTTTTTTGGAGATGGAGTTGGAGTGCAGTGGCCGGATCTCAGCTCACTGCAAGCTCCGCCTCCCAGGTTTACACCATTCTCCTGCCTCAGCCTCCTGAGTAGCTGGGACTACAGGCGTCCACCACCTCGCCCGGCTAGTTTTTTGTATTTTTTAGTAGAGACGGGGTTTCACCATGTTAGCCAGGATGGTCTCAATCTCCTGACCTCGTGATCCGCCCGTCTCGGCCTCCCAAAGTGCTGGGATTACAGGCTTGAGCCACCGTGCCCGGCTACACTTTTTTTTTCTAGCTGCCTAGATTAAATCAGTAAACTTGATGAGCTTAAATTTATCTACCCAAGAATTTAGGAAGAATTCAGAGATAACCTGTGGAATGCTTAGTGAAAGTATATCACCTTAAGTTGTAAGTGGCGTCGTCACTATACTAAGGAACTGGTGTAGATTTCAGATGTGGTTCTGTCCATAAGAAGGGTTCAAAGTGAAGGGACTAAAAACTATACCATATTAGAAAGTTGGTAAATGTAGATTAAAGATTGAGATGAGTTGGTGCCATTCATATAATTTGTTGGCGTCAAGGCAATGGGTTAGTTTACATAAGGAAAAGTCACATATGACAAATCATTAATACTTTTGTGTGAACACAGTTGTTATCAGTGGACATTGTTTAGTTTGAAAAGACTTATACGGTAAGGAAGGTCAGACCAAAGACTGCTTAAAAACTTTAGTCATGGAAAATTGTTTTGTTGTGAATTAGCAAACTGATTTTCTGATAATAAATACTTCCCTAGGTCTACAGTCCCTTTTCTTCAGTTCTAAAAACCTCCAAAAGCTCTGAAAACTTTTTGGAAAGATATGCACAAATCTGACTTCAACTAATAAAAGGCTATAGTCTTTTTTATGTAAAGTAAATATTCGTATTGCTGGAGGAATGTTAACGAGTTTGATTACAGGATTCTGTTTCAGTTTTTTCTTTCTTTTTTTTTCCCTGAGAAGGAGTTTCACTCTTGTCACCCAGGCTGGAGTGCAATGGTCCTGGGTTCAGGCGATTCTCCTGCCTCAGCCTCCTGAGTTGCTGGGATAACAGGCATGTGCCACTATGCTCGGCTAGTTTTGTATTTTTAGTGGAGACAGGGTTTCTCCATGTTGGTCAGGCTGGTCTTGAACTCCCAACCTTAGGTGATCCGCCCACCTCAGCCTCCCAAAGTGCTGGGATTACAGGCGTGAGCCACCATGCCCGGCCTCTTTTTTTTTCTCTCTTGAGGCAAGTTCTTACCTGTTGGCCAGGCTGGAGTGCAGTGGCAGAATCATGGCTCACTGCTGCATCAGCCTCCTGGGCTCCAGTTATCATCCCATCTCAGCCTTCTGAGTAGCCGGGACTACAGATGCACACCACCACGCCTGGCTACATTTCTTATTTTAGTATAGACAGGGTCTCGCTATGTTGCCCAGGCTGGTCTTGAACTCCTGAGCTCAGATGACCGTTCCACCTTGGCCTCCCAAAGTGCTGAGATTACAGGTGTGAGCCACCATGCCCAGCACTGTTTCAGTGTCTACTGACAGCATTACACTCACTCTACTATATAAGGTGTATTATCTGAGTTGGCCTTGAACTCCTGGGCTCAAAAATCATCCTCTTGCCTCAGCCTCCAGAATAGTTAGGACTATAAGCACACATCATCACACCTGGCTATTTCAACTTCTTACAGATGAAATAACTGAGGCCCAAATAGCTGTAGTGACTTCCCAATGTTATTACACATCTAGGGAGAATGAAGAGTAGAATTGAGTTTTTCTGCTTGCTTACTTGGTTTTGTGGGGTTTTTTTTTTTTCCCCATTGCACTGTGCTGCTTCCTTGTTAATCAAATATTAACAAGTTTGATTAGAGGGTGCTGTTTCAGTTTCTCTTTTTTTTTTTTTTTTTGTCCTGGTGACATTGCCTCCAAAGACCATCTTGATGATAACTTCTATGTGGAAGAGTTCAGTGACATTCATCTTATTTGACATTTTAATAAATGTTTCACATAAGTGAAATATTGAGATTTTCCTATGACATTAAACTCTTCCAGGTAGTTAGGTCCCCAGATTGTTGAGATTATGCTTCAGGAATATCTTGACTGATGTGAAGCTTCAGTGTGGATAAGATTTGCATTTAAAAAGAGGGAGAAAGTCTAAACTACTTTGTTAGGATGTGTAATTTTTAGCTATCAATTGCAGCCCCCAGTATAAACTAAGATTCTTGGCCAGGCACGGTGTCTCATGCCTGTAATCCTAGCACTTTGGGAGGTAGAGATGGACGGATCACGAGGTCAGGAATTCAAGACCAGCTGGGCCAACATGGGGAAACCCTGTCTCTACTAAAAATACAAAAGTTAGTTGGGCGTGGTGGCAGATGCCTGTAATCCCAGCTATTTGGGAGGCTGAGGCAGGAGAATGGTTTGAGCCCGGGAAGTGGAGTTTGCAGTGAGCTAAGATTGCGCCATTGCACTCCAGCCTGGACAACAGGGTGAGACTCTGTCTCAAAAAAAAAAAAAAAGTAAAAAGAAACTAGGAATCTTGGTAAGGTATTCCTCGAAAAATTAACTCAGTGTACTGCCAGGGAAATCCTAGGCATCATTAGGAAGAGAATCAGTACCATATAAAGATAAAAATACACTTCCATCTGTGTAAAACCAAGGTTTGTTTATATTTATGATACTGTGTATTCTGTTGACCCTGAAGAAGTATTTACCATACACAGCTGATGACCAAAGAAGGTGAAGCCTTTAATGAATATGTGGAAAAAAATTTTTTTTCCGCTTTTAAAGACAAAGGGAATATTATCAAACCCTGTCAAGTGATGAAAAGAACATATAGTTCTCAGGATCCTGTATTAGATATAGAACACTCAAGTTAGAAGTGATTTTAGCTTAATGATTGGGCTACTCTTATAAATAGTAAATAAATAAAATATGTTTAACGGTGGCAGAAATTTAAAAATGGAAGATTAACAAAGTGCATGTTTTTTTAATTACACTTTTTATTTTGAGATAATTATAGAGTCTTATGCAGTTGTAAGAATAATGCAGTGGGACCGGGTGCAGTGGCTCATGCCTGTAACCCCAACACTTTGGGAGGTTGAGGTGAGAGGATCACTTAAGTCCAAAAGTTCATGACAAGCCTGGGTAACATAGTGAGACCGTGTCTCTACAAAAAAAAAAATTTTTTTTAATTCACTAGGCATGGTCATGCACCCCTGTAGTCCCAGCTATTCTGGAAGCTGAGAGGATTGCTTGAGCCCAGGAGGTAGAAACTGTAGTGAGCCATGATAGCGCCACTCTACTCCAGCCCCGCAAAAGAGCAAGACTGTCTCAAAAAATAGTAATCATGATGCAGAGGGATCGTTTGTACCATTTACCTAGTTTCCTCCAGTGGTAACATCTTGCTAAAGTACAATATCATAATTTTGACATTGATATAAGGCATCTGTCTTGTTCAGACCTCCCCATTTTACTCATAATCAATTTTGTATATATGTGTTTTCAGTTCTGTGCAGACTTAATCATGTGTAGAGTCGTACTGTTTTCACCACCACAGTCAAGATACAGAACAGCTCCATCATCACAAATGTCCCTCATGTTGTCCTTTTATAGCCACACCCACATCCTTTCTACTGTCCCCTTCTCCCATCTCCCACAATAAGATTTTTGATAAATTGTTGGATTTTATAATTTATACATTTTATACATTTTATAATAACTTGTTAAGGGAATCCAGGAGTATTTGAGGAATTATATCCTTGACTTTTCATAAAATTATTTAAAATTTATTTTATCGGCCAGGTGCAGTGGTTCACACCTGTAATCCCAGCACTTTGGAAGGCTGAGGTGGGCGAATCACTTGAGGTTAGGAGTTCTAGACAAGCCTGCCCAACATAGCGAAACCCCGTCTCTACTAAAAATACAAAAATTAGCCGGGTGTGGTGGCATGCACCTGTAGTCCCAGCTATTCAGGAGACTGAGGTAGGAGAATCACTTGAACCCAGGAGGTGGAGGTTTCAGTGAGCTGAGATCACACCACTGCACTCCAGCCTGGGTGACAGAGTGAGACTCTGTCTCAAAAAAAAAAAAAATTTTATCTATCCAAATAGAAGATAAATTATTTTTGTTTTCCTATGAACTTTGTATTAAAAGTCAAATAGTGGGGCAGCTTTTTTTTTTTCGAGACACAGTCTCACTGTGTCACCCAGCCCAGGGTGCAGTGGCATGATCTCAGGTCAGTGTAGCCTCTACCTCCCAGGTTCAAGCGATTCTCATGCCTCAGCCTCCTGAGTAGCTGGGACTATATGCATGTGCCACCATGTGATGTTAATTTTTTGTATTTTTAGTAGAGGCAGGTTTTGCCATGTTGGCCAAGATGACCTGAAGTAATCTGTCTGCCTTGGCCTCCCAAAGTGCTGGCATTACAGGTGTGAGCCACCATGCCTGACCTTTACTCCCATTTTTCTAAATAATAATGTGTTCTCTTACTGCTCTTCTGTTCTTATCAAATCATCCCAATATAGTTGTGTCACAGTTTTTGGTTAGGTCGATATTCATTATTGTGCTGAGTAAATAGTGTTTATTATTGAGCCATCTGATACACTACTATTACATTTTTGGTGCAACTTTCCCCCCCCAGGATTTAATATCATTACTTATTTTTTTTTTGGTTTGTTGTTATATCCGTATTTCTGATTAATTTTTTTCAGACTCTCCAACAGATCTATAAATCTCATAGTCAAACATCAAGTAATCTGTAAGTTAGTTTCTTACTGTCTCCCTTCATCCCTCCCTTCCTGTTATCCCTCTAAATAGCCTAACCTGTGACGATTAATGGCATGATTCCCTTTACATGTGCTACTGCTTTAGGATCAGGACTGTGTTATAGCAAGACAATCCTCTTGTTCGTAGGTATTTATTCTTTTACTTTTTAAAAAAGTATAATATGTATGTAATAAAGTACAGTAAGTGCACGAATCTTTTGCACAACTTAATTTTTCCATATGTATACAGCCATGTAACCACTATCCAGTTCAAGATATAGAACATTTATTTCCAGTACCCTGCAAGATTCCCTTGTGTTTCTTCCCAGTTGGTATCCCTCTCCCCAAGCATGACCACTTTTCATGACTACTTTTTTCACCTTTGATTCAGAGGTGTTCTTTTTTGTTGTTTTTTGCTTTAATTTTTTTTTTTTTTTTTTTTTTTTTCCGAGACAGAGTCTCACTCTGTCGCCCTGGCTGCAGTGCAGTGGCACAATCTCGGCTCACTGCAACCTCCGCCTCCTGGGTTTAAGCGATTCTTCTGCCTCAGCCTCCCAAGTAGCTGGAACTACAAGCGAGCACCACCACGCCTGGCTATTTTTTTTTTTTTTTGGTATTTTTAGCAGAAACGGGGGTTTCACCATACTGGCCAGGCTGGTCTCGAACTCCTGACCTTGTGATCTGCCTGCCTCGGCCTCCCAAAGTGCTGGGATTACAGGCATGAACCACCACGTCCGGCCGATTCATAGGTGTTTTAAGTGTGATACTTGAATGGTTTAAGTCTGATAGAAATTTTACATTTATTATACATTTAAATATATACCTGGGGGCGCTCAGGAGTTTGTGGACTAGCCGTTTTTTGGGAAGCGACTGTGCATGAATGAGACTGTTGCAAGGCTATGATAATACTCAGAAATGGTTAGGAATTTTAAGAAATATGGAAGCTGCTTTGTTTTCTTAACATTTCCCATAGATTCTTAATGAATCTGAATTCTTTTTCCTGGAGAAAGGAATCTACACTCTGATCTAGTAGAACTGAAGGCTGACTGCTAATTGAGAGAGTTTACAACTAGTGACAAATCAAGGTGAAGTAAGAATGGAGAGGAGAAATGCCAGCAGGGCATTGATATGATTCTGTTCATTGAGGAAAACAGTGTTCATTCACTCATTTGTTGACCAAAATACTTTATGAAGGTGGACTGTAAACCAAACACTGGTTCTTCAATGGTCAGCAAAAGAGAGACAGCCTCTGCCCTCAGGGTGCTTGCAGTGTAATGGAGGAAACAAATGAGACATCCTTGAAGCAAAATAGTGGCAGTTGTGACCATACCTCAAGGCTGGAGAAGTAATATTAGGTATCTTTAAGGATATTTATGTGGATCCCACGCTTTGTTATGGCTAATCTAGCTTTATTTATATGTTTTGATAAGGGAAGTTTTCTTTGTCCCCTCAGATTTACTGTAGCGCTTCTTGTAGAATAGATCTGGAAAGGGAGATAAGGTCTAGAATATAAAAAATGAAGGCAATTCCTTGTCTGTTCTGAAAAATGCTAAATGTTTTTTCCTTTCCCCGAGACTATGAATTTGACTATGTTTAGAGATGAGGAACTAGGCATGATGTAATCCCAACACTTTGGGAGGCCAAGGTGAGAGGATCTCTTGAATGCAGGAGTTTGAGACCAGTCTGGGCAACAGAGACCTTGTTTCTACAAAAAAAAAGGAAAGAAAGAAAAAGTTAGCCGGGTATAGTGGTGATGCAGGCCTATGGTCCCAGCTACATGGGAGGCTGAAGCAGGAGGAGGATCCCTTGAGCCCAGGAGGTCAAGACTGTAGTGAGCTTGTGTTTGCACCACTGTATTTCTGCCTGGGTGGCAGAGTGAGGCCCTATCTCAAAAAAAAAGGGCCAGGCGCGGTGGCTCAAGCCTGTAATCCCAGCACTTTGGGAGGCCGAGACGGACGGATCACGAGGTCAGGAGATCGAGACCATCCTGGCGAACACGGTGAAACCCTGTCTCTACTAAAAAAAATACAAAAAAACTAGCCGGGCAAGGTGGCGGGCGCCTGTAATCCCAGCTACTCGGGAGGCTGAGGCAGGAGAATGGCGTAAACCCAGCAGGCGGAGCTTGCAGTGAGCTGAGGTCCGGCCACTGCACTCCAGCCTGGGCGACAGAGCGAGACTCCATCTCAAAAAAAAAAAAAGGAAAATTCATGCTTCGACACAACAGTTCTGTGTGCAAACCTAGTTTGTTGTTGCTTTTTTGTTTTGTTTAAGTTGGAGTCTCACTCTCTCGCTCAGGGGAGTGTTACAGTGATGCAATCTGCTCAGGTACAGTGGTGCAATCTTGGCTCACTGCAACCTCCACCCTCCAAGTTCAAGCGATTCTCCTGCCTCAGCCTCCGAGTCGATGGGATTACAGGCGCCTGCCACTGTGCCCGGCTAATTTTTTTTTTTTTTTCAGTAGAGACGGGGTTTCACCACCTTGGCCAGGCTATTCTTGAACTCCTGGCCTCGTGATCCACCCGCCTTGGCCTCCCAAAGTGCTGGAATTACAGGCTTGAGCCACCTTGCCTGGCACAAGCCTAGTTTTTTAGATGTTTTGAATGCTACCATCTCCACTATTCACTTTTTGTTTTTTTTGTTTATTTGTTTGTTTTTTGAGACGGAGTCTCGCTCTGTCACCCAGGCTGGAGTGCAGTGGCATGATCTCAGCTCACTGCAACCTCTGCCTCCTGGATTCAAGCAATTCTCCTGCCTCAGCCTCCCAAGTAGCTCGGATTACAGGTGCCCGCCACCATGCATGGCTAATTTTTGTATTTTGAGTAGAGACAGAGTTTCCTCATGTTGGCTAGGCTGGTCTCGAACTCCTGACCTCAGGTGATCTGCCCGCCTCGGCCTTCCAGAGTGCTGGAATTACAGGCATGAGCCACCACGCCCAGCTACTTTTTTTCTAACAATTTGAAGTCACCTTCTTAGCACAAAAAATTTAGTTCTGGGGGTAAGAACTTCTAAAGGGCTACATAGCCATCCAATTATGAGGGGAAGAGGCATGGCAGAGCTTATTTTTAAATTTTTAATTACTTGTTTATTTTGAGACAGCATCTCACACTGTCACCCAGGCTGGAGTGCAGTGGCATGATCACAGCTCACTGCAGCCTCAACCTCTTGGGCTCAACCAATCATCCCGTCTCAGCCTACCAAATAGCTGAGACTACAGGCATTCACCACCATATCTGGCTAATATTTTATTTTTATTTTTGTAGAGACAGGGTCCCATTATGTTACCCAGGCTGGTCTCAAACTCGTGGGCTCGAGTGATCCTCCCGCCTCAGTCTTTCAAAGTACTGGGAGTACAAAGGCATGAGCCACTGCACCCGGCCAGTAGTTTTTTTGTTTGTTTGTTTTTTTGAGATGGAGTTTTGCTCTTATTGCTCAGGCTGGAGTACCATGGCACAATCTCGGCTCACTGCAACCTCTGCCTCCTGGGTTCAAGCGGTTCTCCTGCCTCAGCCTCCCAAGTAGCTGGGATTACAGGCATGCGTCACCACGCCCGGCTAGTTTTTGTATTTTTAGTAGAGACAGGGTTTCTCCATGTTGGTCAGGCTGGTCTTGAACTCCTGACCTCAGGTGATCTATCCACCTTGGCCTCCCAAAGTGCTGGGGTTACAGGCATGAGCCGCTGTGCCCAGCCGCTGGCCAGTAGTTTTTAAAAATTGTTTACTTTAGATCATCTGCCTCTGCTTTTTGCCCTAGCTATACACAGGCTTTGGTAAGGGTTTTCTATGTGGATCACTTTCACCAAATGAATTTCTATAGGTTCAGGACTGAATTATTTACAAATTCAGTATACCATTTACCCTATTGTGGGATGTATGCTGGCACAGAGCAGTAGTGACAAACACCAAGGATCTAAACCTGAACCTAGTTGAATTGCTATGTGCTGGTGGAAGAGTCAGTTGCTTATGTGAAATGAAACAGGTCAAGCCTTGTAATCTTTTTTGGAGAATAGCAGCCTGTGAGGACTATAAAACTATTGATGAGTTGCAGCATATAAAGACTTAGGGACTAAGAGATGCTTCTGTTTTGCTCTCCTGTCCTTACGTGACACATGGTCAGATAAGCCCTGTTGAATTGGATCTGTCTTCTCAAATGGGCTCTGTTAGTCTGTTCTTTATCTAATCTCCGTTGGAGATATAAGCTGAGAGCTATGGTACTTGAGGAGATGACACAGTTCCTTTGTTACAGTAATTAATGTAATAAATTAAGGGAGAGGCCCAAAGGGAAGGTGATTGTTTCTCGTTAGAGCCCTAGGTGGAAATTAATTTGATTAGCAAGCTCCCATGAAGTGTGGCAGGTGGAGAGGGAGATGCCTGTTTTTATAATTGGGTAAGCTGAGAGTCACTGAGGATGGTTTACACATTGTACTAACCATACTGAAGCTGGCTAAGTATGAATTGATTTCAGGGCAACATCTAGAATTCAGGGAAGATGGTATAATATGGTTACCTTCTCAGCAACTTTGTTGTATCCCATTAGTTTATTGACAGTTCCCTGAGACATCAAATTCTGTAAACCTCACACAGTTTATATTCGAAGGCCTATCCTGTCAGTGGAATCAACAACTTTGTGGGTTAGAACAATTGGCAAAAGAGGTAGTACAGATGTTAAAACCATGAGTCTTGATGGGTGCGGTGGCTCACGCCTGTAATCCCAGCACTTTGGGAGGCCAAGGTGGGCAGATCACTAGGTCAGGAGTTTGAGGCCAGCCTGGCCAACATGGTGAAACCTTGTCCCTATCAAAAATAAAAAAATTAGCTGAGAGTGGTGGCGCCCCCTGCAATCCCAGCTACTCAGGAAGCTGAGGCAGAAGAATCGCTTGAACCCGGGAGGTGGAGGTTGCAGTGAGCCGAGATCGCGCCGTTGCACTCCAGCCTGGGCGAAAGAGCAAGTCTCCATCTCAAAAATAAATAAATAAAACCATGAATCTTGAGATTGGTACCTTGTCCCTGAGAGATTTCTGAAGCAAGATGGAGTCTGTCAGTCACTACAGTGTATGGCTTTAGGAGCCACATCTAGCCGGGCGGGGTGGCTTGCGCCTGTAATCGTAGCACTTTAGAAGGCCAAGGCAGGCGGATCACCTGAGATTAGGAGTTCGAGACCAGCATGGCCAACATAGCGAAACCCCATCTCTACTAAAAGTACAAAAAATTAGCCAAGTGTCATGGCACATGCCTGTAGTCCCAGCTACTTGGGAAGCTGAGGCAGGAGAATTGCTTGAAGCCGGGAGGCGGAGGTTGCAGTGAGCCGAGATCACATTACTGCACTCCAGCCTGGGGAGACAGAGCAAGACTCTGTCTCAAAGCAAAAAAAAAAAAGCCACATGTGAAGGTAGGCATAGCCTGAAAG
Source organism: Piliocolobus tephrosceles (assembly GCF_002776525.5). Taxonomy (NCBI): domain Eukaryota; kingdom Metazoa; phylum Chordata; class Mammalia; order Primates; family Cercopithecidae; genus Piliocolobus; species Piliocolobus tephrosceles. The sequence goes on along the minus strand of NC_045439.1, from coordinate 101,656,045 downwards.
GAAAACTGTAATCACTGAGTTCATGGAAGAAGAAAAGATTGCCATTTCCTTTCATAGAACTCAAATGGGTATTGGTACAACCTGTAATTTAATTTGTAAAAAAAAAAAAAAAAAAAATTTTAACATTTCCGTTATTTTTCTTAATACTTTAGATGCCTTGTAAAAGGTAGAACCATGAAACAGTTCCCCCTAAGTTCAGACTAGAACCTTGTAAGAGTAGTTGGGTCATATATTTTCAAGTTGTCTTTTTTCTTTTTCTTTTTTAAATAAATAGAGATGGGGTCTTGCTATGTTGCCCAGGCTGGTCTAGACCTCCTGGGCTCAAGTGATCCTCTCACCTCAGCCTCCCAAAGTGCTGGGATTACAGTCGTGAGGTGATATACCCAGTTTTGACTTGTCTTACATTTTTCAGATTTATATCCTCATGATATGCTTAGAATGTGATAGATTCTTCCTCCATCTTATAATGAGAAAATACTTAATGAAGCAGCTTAGCTAGTGTCAATGGAAATTTGAGTCCAGAAATGACATCTCCTGACTCAGAGTTCAGTGTTCTTTTTACAACACCATGCTACCCTCCTCGAATTGAGTATAGCATTTTAACTTTGGCATGCAGCTTTTGGAGGGGGATACCTGGCTAGACAGATAGCCCTAATATCCATATTTTATGTGTGACCTGTGTGGTCTCAAGCAGATTATAATTCATATATAACTGTCACATGCTCAGGCCAAAGCCTATAAGAGGATTGATCCAAAATCCATAAGAAAAGGAGAGGACAGATAAATTTACAGTAGAACAGTATTAGACAATTTACTGCTTATACTGGATTATCTGTGGGTAGTTACCAATTAAAGGAATTGGCTCTTTGAAGCCCTCTTGGATGGATACAGAGATCTCTCTGGGGTGAAAGAAATGTAGTGTTTCTTGTTATGTTTGGATATGAGTGGGGTCCAGTTGCTGTTTTTGCTCTCTGAGCTGGGACAGAACCGTCACATGAAAACTCTTTTTCATTCTTACCCTTCTGGAAGGAGAGGCCTTGTTCATTCCTGAGGTAGAAGAGTGGTATGGTCTCTGACATATGTCCTTAAAATTGCAATTAATGACCTGAAATGTATAATTTACAAATGTACAAGCCTGTGGGCTGGGAGTCAAAGAGATGGATGTTGTTATGATACGTTTTTTAAGCAGGAATGGTTTGGGTAAATACAGGGTATGGAAAGTGGTTGTCATGACCTATCTTGGTCCCTTAAACATGTCCATGTAGAGAGGAGTTTCTTAACGATCAGGTGTAGGAACAAAACACAGATAGTACCGACAACTCATGGTGGACAAGCGATTCCAGAGGCTGTTGAGTTGCAGTCCTAAAGAAAGAAGTGGAGTACAATTAGGCAGAAGGAGAGAAAAGAGAGGAAAATTATCACAGAAGCTTGTGCAAGTTGTTAAATGCCTTGTGGTCTCTGTAAGATATTGGTTCTCCTGATTCCACACTTTCTCTGCCGTGAAAGCAAGAGGTCAGTACTTTTCGTTTCCCACTAGCATTTTGGTTACCCTACCTCCTGGGGTTAAACATCTCTGCAATGACCTGTCAAAGAGTTGATTATTAGCTGCATAAAGCCAGGGATGCTGTAGGGAGCAGATGGAAAGTGGTTTGGCTGCTGCAGCCAGGCTGATTGAAGAATCTTTGGCAATTTTACAGTGTATCTTTGGAAATGTACCACCAAAGTTACTATGAAGCCTGCTGGGTTTGGAAACCTAGATTTCTGAAAAGTCACCTGGTTGAAAAGTAGTACTTATGAAAACTCTTCACTCTCAAAAATAGGAATATAGGGACTTTCTAAAAGAACATCAGGACCACCAAAGATCAGTCCTTGGGATATGTTTTCTTTGCATCCTGGTTGTTCAGAAATTTTGGGTAGTTTTCTAGTAGGGAAAGCACTTTTTGATAGGTATATTAATAGAATTATAAATTTGAAAAAGGCCTTAGGCATGTCTAGACTAACCCTACCACACACAGAGGAATCTTTTTTTTTTTTTTTTTTTTTTTTTGAGACGGAGTCTTGCTCTGTCGCCCAGGCTGGAGTGCAGTGGCCGGATCTCAGCTCACTGCAAGCTCCACCTCCCGGGTTTATGCCATTCTCCTGCCTCAGCCTCCCGAGTAGCTGGGACTACAGGCGCCCGCCACTTCGCCCGGCTAGTTTTTTGTATTTTTAGTAGAGACGGGGTTTCACCGTGTTAGCCAGGATGGTCTTGATCTCCTGACCTCGTGATCCGCCCATCTCGGCCTCCCAAAGTGCTGGGATTACAGGCTTGAGCCACCATGCCTGGCCTCGAGGTATCATTTCATAAGAGATTGTTTCCTTTACCTTGTGGGTAACTTTTTTCATAGTTTCTACATCATATCCCCCACCCCCACTTTTTGCTCTTCTCTTATAAAGTAGGATCTATGTAGACTTGGCATTTACTAATAAATAGTGGTTGGTTGCTGTTAACACTAAGATCTCCACTTGGGTAATGGATATATTTTCTTTACACATCTACAACTAAACAGCAGATAAATGTGCACACCTCTTCCTCTTAAATTCCAGTTGCTAGAAGGCATTCACCTGGCTCCTCTCCTTTGTTCTCCTACTGTGACATCTTTTCTTGCCCCTACACCCTAGTTCTTCGACATTACTCTGAGGGAGTAGGTAAAAAAGTACAATTTGTCTTGTCTCTCTCCTATCTGTAGCATTTACAGATCTCTACAAAGTTAGAGATCCACTTTGCAGAATTCACTGTGACACCACTGGCTTGTTCTTTCTACTCAATTATCTTATAAAAATTACTTTTTGGCTGGACACAGTGGCTCACACCTGTAATCCCAACACTTTGGAAGGTCGAGGCAGGCAGATCACATGAGGTCAGGAGGTCGAGACCAGCCTGGCCAACGTGGCGAAACCCCGTCTCTACTAAAAATACAAAAGTTAGCCAGTCATTGTGGTGCATGCCTGTAATCCCAGCCTCTTGGGAGGCTGAGGTAAGAGAATTGCTTGAACCTGGGAGGCAGAGGTTGCAGTTAGCCAAGATCACGCCACTGCCCTCCAGCCTGGGCAATAGAACAAGACTCTGACTCAAAAAAAAAAAAAAAAAAAAAAAAAAATTAATGGATACAGAAAGATGGTGGACAGAGGAATAAGCAAGAACAGAACTCTTTGACTTTATCATAAAATAATACTGGATGGTATATGTTGACTGCCAGGTTTTCTAGATGGCATACTCCTCAAGTCTCGTTAGTCAGGAGATAGTGTAGACAGAGTCTTACTCTGTCACCCAGGCTGGAGTGCAGTGGCCTGATCTCAGCTCACTGCAACCTCTGCCTCCCAGGTTCAAGTGATTCTCCTGCCTCAGCCTCCTGAGTAGCTGGGATTACAGGTGTCTGACACCGCATCCGGCTAATTTTTGTATTTTTAGTAGAGACGGAGTTTTGCCATGTTGGCCAGGCTGATCTTGAACTCCTGACCTCAGGTGATTCACCTGCCTCTGCCTCCCACAGTGCTGGGATTACAGGCATGAGCCATGGTGCCTGGCTGTAAATTGCCTTTTTAATACCCCATCACCACCACCCCCTTTTGTAGCCAATCTCTGTTTCCTGTGGTGTGAGCCTGGTGTTTGTCAAAACAGTGCCGTCAATATTACATAAGAAAGTGAAGAGTTATCCTACATCCTGGTGTTAGGATTTTTAGTAGTGTCCAGTTTTTCATAGAGTAAACATTTTTCTTTTCTTTTTTTTTTTTTTTTTGCATGTCTTCCTATTTTAGTGGGAAAGGCCTCCTGTTGAGATATAATTTGAAACTTGGAGTTTGAGAAGGCTGATTTAGCTTCTCTGAACTTAAGCTGATTGGTTGAGTCCCCTCTGAGATTGTCCCTAGTTCAAGTCTTAGCCCCCTGTCCTGAAGTTGCATTTTCCCCAGTTCTGCTTGTTTTTCTCTTTTATTCTTAACCATAAGACTTTTCCTTCCCAGTAATAGGAAGAATCTATACTATTTGTGCTAGAGACAGACCCTGTTAGAGAGTTTTTAAAGCTTTTGCTAGATCATGTCCCGAGTCTCTGATAATGTAAGAAAAAGCAAGGAGAAATGGGGGCATGAGTAAAGTTGTGCTGGAGCTTGAATCTATGATATGCCAGGACCTGTGTTGATTGAGGAAGGATTGCCAGCTGACAGGGGTAGTAGAAATAGTTCTCTTAGGAATGGGAAATTAACTCTAGAGGACTCCTAGTTAAGACTTACCATGGAATCTCTGGGCAATTGGAAATACTGTACTTTCCCCTAGGGAGATGGAGTGGGAATTGATTTTTCCTTAGGTCCATTGTAACACGGTTAGAAATACAATTGAACCTGTTTGTCCTGTCTGTTATGATATGATAGCCCCATAGGAAGGGTCTTTTTTTGTGTGGGAGTTTATTTCCGGCGTCTTTTGCCTGTATTGTTTCCTTTAACAGCTTTTTAAATTTTCTTTTTCCAGCAATGATGTTGTCCACTGGGCATGTACTGACCAATGTGGCAGGTCTGAGAACATAGCTGAAGCTGAAAATAGGAAAGCTGGGGGCAAGGAAGAGCCTTGAATCTTGAGGTGGGACGTTGACTCTAAGATGTCCTTGAGCAGTGGAGCCTCCGGAGGGAAAGGAGTGGATGCAAACCCGGTTGAGACATACGACAGTGGGGATGAATGGGACATTGGAGTAGGGAATCTCATCATTGACCTGGACGCCGATCTGGAAAAGGACCAGCAGAAACTGGAAATGTCAGGCTCAAAGGAGGTGGGGATACCGGCTCCCAATGCTGTGGCCACACTACCAGACAACATCAAGTTTGTGACCCCAGTGCCAGGTCCTCAAGGGAAGGAAGGCAAATCAAAATCCAAAAGGAATAAGAGTGGCAAAGACACTAGCAAACCCACTCCAGGGACTTCCCTGTTTACTCCAAGTGAGGGGGCAGCTAGCAAGAAAGAGGTGCAGGGGCGCTCAGGAGATGGTGCCAATGCTGGAGGCCTGGTTGCTGCTATTGCTCCCAAGGGCTCAGAGAAGGCGGCTAAGGCATCCCGCAGTGTAGCCGGTTCCAAAAAGGAGAAGGAGAACAGCTCATCTAAGAGCAAGAAGGAGAGAAGCGAAGGAGTGGGGACTTGTTCAGAAAAGGATCCTGGGGTCCTCCAGCCAGTTCCCTTGGGAGGACGGGGTGGTCAGTATGATGGAAGTGCAGGGGTGGATACAGGAGCTGTGGAACCACTTGGGAGTATAGCTATTGAGCCTGGGGCAGCGCTCAATCCTTTGGGAACTAAACCGGAGCCAGAGGAAGGGGAGAATGAGTGTCGCCCGCTAAAGAAAGTCAAGTCTGAAAAGGTAAGAGGTGGCCGGATATGGCTGCCCACTGACTGCCAGTCACAACTGCCCTGGACTAACTGCCAAACACTATGTGTACTCTGTGGGAGGCTCATTAGTGTGGGTAATGACCAATTACAAGGTCAGAGCAGCTGGTAATGATAATGTGGTTTTGTTCCAAATTAGAGGATTCCCCTACAGACTCATTTACAGCAGGCCTGGACATTTTGGAACAGGATATTTGTTGTTGGGGGCAGCTACTTTGTAGAATGAACTTTCTGTAGTCTGAGTTGAGACCTTCCCACCTTGTCTTTGCCCAACTCAGACGCTTGTTGGTAGAGATTGGCATCAAACCTTTATTTGGTTCCCAGCTTGACTGGCATTTCATCATCAGACTCATAATAGTTGATAAACAATATGCCTTTGGTCATAATACAGATTGAGTACGGTTCTCGATGGGATAAATGGTGCTGTTGGGTCTCTGGTAGAACAAAGGGTTAAATTTCATGGCATATCTACCAAGTGTTCTATTGCTGGCTACCAAAGAGCAAAGGGGCACATTTTTGGGGCAAGAGGTACTCATTGTACTTTGAGGTACTTAGATCTTATGAGTTACTGTTGCGGCTGTGACAGTTTGGCCTAGAAAGAGATTCTTTGGCCACTAAAGGTGTAGCTTTGTGCCAGCTATCTCCCACAACTATTAGGAATCAAAGTCTCCTGGTGGTTTAATAGCTGCCAAACAGTGTAATGATACCTTGCCTTCTGCTTGACTTGAAAGGACAGGTGCCTGCAGCCCCAGGGGGGGTTAGAACTGGTCCCTCCTCTGGGAAGATGATCTTAGTTCATGCTTCAGGAAATGGAACTTGCAGGGCTGGAGGAGAATAGGTGTGAGTCTCAGGTCAGCTCAGGCAGCTTTAAAGTTCAGCAGCTTGTAATTTCCTGCAAAACAGTGGCCTTGTGGTGAGCTGTTCATTGGCTCTTGATTTTCTGCTCTGTGCTCTGCTCACCCTGTGCTTTCAGCTGATCCCAGCAGATGCAGTATAAATTGATTTCTCTGTAATTACATCAGCTGCAGCAGGGAATACCTATTTCCATATGTAAGTGTTAATAAATAAAGGCTGGATGTGTATGTTTGGGTGGTGGTGCCTGGATTCCAGTGGTAGCTCATGCTTTCTTTGCTATTGGTATTTTGGTCTTTGCCTCTGGCACATCTGTAGCTCTTAGCAACATCTGGGCCGCTCTGGTAACAGGGCTGTGAGTTTCTTCCACTAATAATACAGTGGCTCATTCCCTTTTACCAGTGGCAGCTGCCAGAGAGGCTGCCTGTGTTTAGGTGGCAGATGCTATAGTCCACTTCAGCAGAGTTAAGTTCCAGCTGGTTACTAGCTTGGCTCATCCTGTGCTGGCTGTGATTTGCTATTTTCTCTCGGGTACAGATGGATAATACTGTTTTAAAGAGGCTTAGGAGTACTAGCAGTTGTTGCTTCTGTTCCAGGCCCATTAGACTGTTCCCTACATCTGGCTTCAAGAAACTCTTGCCATATATCCATATTCATAATCATTATTCTTCCTGTACTAAAAAGTACTTCTGAGGATGACCTTCATTCTCCTGTCTAAATTTTAGAGTACTTGACTCATGTTGCAACCTTCTAAGCCCTGTAGTAGTCTGTGGATGAAAGGATTAATATTGCTTAGCTTTGTATTGGATTTAAGTGTAAATGTCCATGATTGTCTCTAACAGAGAAGCAAATGGAACCCATTTTCTCACATATAGGTGCAGGGACTGATTGGGTGGCTGCCCTTCAGATTATAATTGAGCTAAAAGATGCAGTATATTCAGCTAAGAATACATCTTGGTGCCAGGGAATTTTGTTCCTTAATAATGCTGCTTTGTCATACAAGCTTTGCCTCCCAGGGAGACTGTGAGAATGGGACAGCAGAATGAGAAAGAAAAGGGAAAGAGACTGCACTTCAGTTTTTGAAAGAGAAAATTGCTGGCAATTACTATTAGAAGCAGAAAATTTGCTATACAGTTTCATGTAACCATAAGCAAGAACCTGCTTTCTCCATTCCTTCCCCTGTTCCCTCAACCCTTTTGGACAGTCTAGTTCTGGGGGTGCCTTTCCATATTACCTTTGGCTATTGAAATAAATAATTATTGAAATAAATGTTTGGAAGTTGCTAGGAGATTAAAACATGCTGTGCAGGGAGAGAACATTTCTGGACTGAGAGCAGCAGAAGAGGCAAGTTAAAGGAAAGAAAGTTAGGAACCATGCAGAGGAGCAGCTTTTGAGAAGCAAGAATCTCTCGGTTTGGGGCATAATAGGTGCTCAGTGAGTATTCGATGATTAGTACTATAATTTATAAGCAAAGTCTTTGAAAACTTCTTTAAAATCTTCTCTCTGAGAAATGGGCTTGCCTGTGGTTTGGGACGTTTCTATGTAGGGACAACCAATAGAACAAAAATAGCTAAACAGATGTTTTGATATAATCTAGAAATTGCATCTTCTAAACTGGGAGCTGTCATGAAGAGGAAGAACTCATAAAATTTGGGAAGTTTCTTGACTGAAGTCTGTGGTGCAGAGTAGCAATGTTGACTACTAGCCAATGAGGAAGATTTGAATATTGAAATTACTGGCTGGGCCTGGTGACTCATGCCCGTAATCCCAGCACTTTGGGAGGCCAAGATGGGCAGATTGCTTAAGCTCAGGAGTTTGAGACCAGCCTAGGCAACATGGTGAAACCCCATCTCTACAAAAACTACAAAAATTAGCCAGGCATGGGTGGTGTGCACCCGCAGTCCCAGCTACTGGGGAGGCTGAGGTGGAAGGATAGCTTGAGCCTGGGAGGTAGAGGATGCATTGAGCTGAGGTGACACCACTGGACTCCAGCCTAGGCAATAGAGCCAGAGAGAAAAAAAGAGAGAAAGAGAGAGAGAAAAATTATCTATCTCATGCTCTTCTCTCTTGTGAAGGTAGATATCTCAGGCTATGGCCTAGGAAATTTTCTATCAGATGAGGATGTGGATTTCCCTTCATGGGATCCCACTTTTGCTCATCATACCTTCCTCTGACAGGGCTCTCTCTGTGCTATTTCCCAGAGTTCTAGGAGAGACCAGAGATGGCTCTTAGCAACTGCTGCTGCTCTGAATTGTTATTGAACACTTTTGCCTCATACTTCCTGCCAGCTGAAGAGATGGGGGAGGGAATGTTGAGGAATAAACAAGACAGAGCCTTCTGGCTCCTGCCTGTTCCTTTGCCTTTGGTTTGATTGATGGGTTGTTAAGTTAGGGATGGAAGGGGAGGTAGGGAGGAGGGCAGGCGCCTGTCTCAGTGTCCTGAGCTTAGTGCTTATGTCGCCACTCTTGACAGGAAAGAAAAAAGGAATTTACAAACCACAGATGGCAACGATCTATCTGTGCTAACTTTGTCAGGGCTTATGACCAGGAGTTTAAGGTGAGACTCCTTCTTTTCCCCCGAATCATATAAAATAGCCAAGTAGGCTCTAGTAGTTAAAGAAAGGATCTAGAAGTTTCCAATCAGAAACTCCCCCTCACATGTCTTTAGCTGCTGCTTTTGATCTTGCAAGGTAGGAACACTGCACTTTGCTTTTCCCGTGTTTGAATGTCAGCTTCTGCTGCTTTCAGAATGCCGCATATATTTACCACTTCCCCCATTAGTTTAGGATACAAAGAAAACCATAAAATGTGCTCTTTGCTCTTTCAACTTCTGATCATGCGTGCTGTCATATCCTGTGTTCTTAAGAGCATCTTCCTTTGCCGTTGGTTTTGTATTCCTGCCCTAATTTGTGCCTTCTAGCTCAGTTCTCTTGTATTGCAGTCCCTCATTGCCCAACCAAGGTCAGGTCTCTTTTATTCCTTCTGATCCAAGGCTTTCTTAACGCCTTCTTCCACTAGCTGTTATTTCTCAGCTATTGATGGCATAGCAGTCAACTTTGCTTCCTGAAACCAAATGCCCTCAAGCATTTTCCTTCATGGAAAACATTAACAAGAAGTTGATATTTATGTCGGACAGAGTTGCATTCTGTAACTACAAGCTTAATTTATTTTTTCATTCAGAAACTGTTTTCCTTCTAGGTGTTGTAATTCAAGGTGGTCCCAGAGAAAGATTATCTTGTCCAATTTCCTCATTTTATAGAAGAAACTAAGACCAGTGAGGTCTTGTGACTTGCCCAGCATCTCACAGGTAGTCACTGGCAAAGCCAGGTTTGCAGACACCAAATTCTTATGGCATGTTGTGATTCTCCATTTTCCCACTTTATTTGTTATTTTCCTAGTATTATTATTTTTGAGATGGAGACTCACTCTGTCACCTAAGCTGGAGTGCAGTGGCACAATCTCGGCTCATTGCAGCCTCTGCCTCTGAGTTCCAGCGATTCTCCTGCCTTAGGTCACCGAGTAGCTGGGATTACAAGTGCGCACCACCATGTCTGGCTAATTTTTTTTTTTTTTTTAGTAGGGATAGGGTTTCACCATGTTGGCCAGGCTGGTCTCAAACTCCTGACTTCAAGTGATCCACCTGCTTCGGCCTCCCAAAGTGCAGAGATAACAGGCATGAGCCACCACGCCCAGCCTATTTGCTTATTTTTAAGGCAGGGTCTCGCTATGTTGCCTATGCTGATCTTGAACTCCTGGGCTTATGCACTTCTGCCTTGGCCTCGCGAGTAGCTGGGACTACAGGTGTGTGCCACCACACCCAGCCATTTTTCCAATGTAAAGACTACCTTGAAACATTAGATGAAAATGCTTACATACTCCAAAATTGCTTTTACCCCAAAACTGCTTTCACTTGTTTTTCACAGTGACGTTAACACTGTAGACACTCAATAAACAAAGGATCTTTGAGTTTAGGATTTTAGGTAAGGTAATGAATGATGTTTGCAAAGAATAACCATTACAGCTGGCACTGAACCTATCCTGTTATTTATAAAGAAGAAAAGTTACTTTAAAACTGCTACTTTGAGCTTGACTACTTATGATATATGTGTGTGTGTTCTGGAATATTTCATTCAGCCAAATTTTCATTGTAATAATTGAGGAATAGTTCTTTCTTTACTTGGCAATTGCAGATAAGAAAAAAACCCTGTTTTAGTGCTTCTTCCTTGGACACATCACTAATAGGCAGACCTTCAAATGTATCGTGGATATTACTAAGTATTTTGTAGAGAAGATATACTGTTGGATAATTGTTATCACTTTTCGTTCAGTCAGTACATTAATTGGATGCATTTTAGATACTAGATTTTCTACTTGGTGTTAGGCATACACTGGTGAATAAAACAGAAATAGTCTCTGCTTTTTGAGGGGCTTACAGTTTACCATCTAGAGCAGAGTTCCTAAAAGGGTGTCCCATAAAACCATGTACATCACCAGAGTATCAAAAACGCATATTCTTGGACCGTACCCCAGATCTGCTAAATAAGTTTTTGGGGTAAGGGCCCAGAAATCTGTACTTCCAGAAGTCTCTCCAGATAATTGCTATATACATCAAAGTTTGAGAACCTTTTGTGAATTTTTCTTTCAAGATAGGTATTGGGGGCCACTTCTCATTTAAAACACCAGCCTTCTAAACTTGATTTTCACATCAACTCTTATGTATAATTTAGTGACTAAGAGCATAAACTCTAGCCAGGCGTCCTGGCTTGAGCCTGGGAGGTTGAGTTTGCAGTAGTGAGCTGTGATCACACTAGTGCACTCCAGCCTGGGCAACAGAGTGAGACTTCATCTCAAAAAAATAATAAATTTTTTAAAAAGTGTGAACTCTGGAGCCAGACTACCTGGCTTTGTATCCTACCTTTGCACTTACTTACTGAGTGATCTTGACCAAGTTTCTTAATTGTTCTTCCTCAGTTTTCTTATCTGCAAAATGAGAGAAACAGCACCTACATAAGTTTGTATTTATTTATCTATTTATGAGGAGTCTCACTCTGCTGCCCAGGCTGGAGTGCAGTGGTGCAATCTCTGCTCATTGCAACCTCTGCCTTAGCCTCCCAGAGTAGCTGGGATTACAGGCATGCACCACCACGCCTGGCTAATTTTTGTATTTTTAGTAGAGACAGAGTTTCACTTTGTTGGCCAGGCTGGTCTCGAGCTCCTGGGCTCAAGTGATCCACCCACCTTGGCCTCCCAAAGTGCTGAGATTACAGGCGTGAGCCGCCACACCCGACCTTACTAAGTTCGTCTTTAGATTAAGTTAGCTAATTCATATAAGACACTTAGTGCCTGGCACTTGGGAAGCATTCAATAAATATTAGAAAAAAGAAAAATACAGTTTGAGTGGAAAGTGGTTTTAGTCTGTTTTAGGCAATAATGTACTGAAATACATAACATTCCACTTTACAGGAATCCCAGTATGAACAGATAAACATGTTAGCTAAGATTTTTAGCACTATGATCTGAAGAAGTTCAAAATCCAGGCCGGGAAATTTTCATGGTGGTGAGGTGTTCTAAAGCCCCTGATATTTATAGTTGGAGGTGGGGGGAAGACCAAAAATTAGCTTAGGGCATATTGAAGTGGCCTGTTGAATTTCAGACTTCATATGTTGAATTTCAGACTTCAATATGAATCGAGCTTCCTTTCTGGCCATATCCCTGGTGTGGGTTTGGGTATGTTGGATGGATGTTACTGTAGTTTTGCCAGCATATGCAATCTCATGGACACAGGAGTAGCACTAAGTGTTTTTGTTTCTACACAAGAGTGCGTGGAACGAAATCTAAGTCTTAGCCCTTAATCTTCCTCCCCCAGTGTGAACTTGTATTTTTGCCATTTGGGTATAAGAGCTTTTACCAGCAGAGCTCATCCAGGGAGGCAGCAGGGCTTGGGCTTTCAGGCTGGAGGTGGCAGTAACATACACAGCTGAGATCCTGCCACTGCTGGCTGTCTGAGCCCTCTCTCTGTGGTTTTCACTCTTCAAGCCATGCTTGAGTAACCCGCCTCCAGAGCTGCTGACAGGGCTGTGTTCAGAGGCCTTGGAAATTACACTGTTCATTTCCTTATCATCCCCTGACCTGCAGTGCAGAGCCTTCTGGTGCAGGAACAAGGCAGAAAAAATCCAGACGGCTCCCAGCCAGCATGTGTCAAGAGCTACAAAGAAGGAAATTGGACTTGCTCACTTAAAAACCATGGGGTTAGGCTTTGATTTTCAGTTCCTGTGGAGAGTTATTTGTGTGTATGAACATGTCCTATCTCTGTGTAATATGTATAGAATGAGTCTGTGCATGGCAAAGCTGTGGAGGAGGAGCATCTGAAAGTAGAGAGCAGAGGGAAGATGGCTTTTCTCTTCAGTTAATTTCCCAGTTGTGCCACTGGGGTGGGCCTGGAACCATTAGCATCAGGAAGGTGCCAGACCATATTAATATTTTAAAATATATTTCTCTCAGTACAGTTTAGTCATGGTTCAGAGCACCCACAGAAGAACCTTTCCTGGCTGACCAAGGAGACATTTTTAACAAATCCTATTCCCTAAAGTCATTCATCCTAGATGACATTGACATAATCAATATTTAAGCTGCCTAAGAAAGTGTAGACTTTGAGTCAGTCCTGGGTAAGAGCAATGGCTCTTTTGAGATGAAGGATAGTGTGATAAAAGAGAGACTTTTGTGATAGCTAAGGTGAACTAAGGAGGAATTTGGAGCATTTTGAGATTTTCTGTTCATAGGGCAAAGCTCTGTTATATTTTGAGAGCCTATCCTTGTTTTGGGGGTTGGTATTACAAAGGAATCTACTTTTCTTTTGGCATCTGTTGCTCAAGGAGGCCGAAAGGAAAGACTTCAGGCTGAAGTAAAATGTGAGCGGTAAGAAGTTCTTAGCAAAGTTTACAAACATTCTGTCCTTAATTTTCCTTTTTCTGGATTTCATGTACCTTCATGTTAGTGGTGCCATTGAACCCTTGGTGTGAAGTGGGGAAGAAAAAGAAAGAAATCTTTAAGCTTTCAGGCCCTGGAGGTGTTTTAAACCCTAAGTGTCTGTCTTGTTGAAAGTACTCTGTAGAGAAGTGTCTTCACATGAGGTGATAGCTAAGATGAGAGGGGATTCCTTTTCCCTTCATATAAATCAGTGGGCCCTGTATCAGCAGCATCTGAAAATTTGATAAAAATTTGGATCTCAGACCTCTTCCCAGGTCCTAAAGTTAGACGCTCTAGACTTGAGACCCAGCAAATTTTTTTTTTCTTTTGAAACAGGGTCTTACTTTGTTGCCCAGGCTGGAATACAATGGCACAATCAAGGCGCACTGCATCCTCAACCTCCCATGCTCAAGTGATTCTCCTACCTCACTTCCTACCTTCCCAGTAGCTGGGACTACAAGTGTGTGCCATCACACCCAGCTAATTTAAAAATTTTTTTAGAGACGGGGTCTCACTATGTTGTCCACGCTGGTCTTGAACTCCTAACCTCAAGCGATCCTCCTGCCTTGGCCTCCCAAAGTGTTGGGGTTACAGGCGTGAGCCACTGTGCCCAGCTGAGACCCAACAACTTGCATTTTAACATTAGCGGTCCTGTTGATTGTTATACACACTAAAGTTTGATATCTACTATTGTAGAGCACCCGTCCCTCTTAATAGTGAAATTGAAATTTCCAAAAACTTGAAAGGGTAAAATGTAACACTGGGCAGTAGGTATGGTTTTTTTCTCTTCTTTGAGTGATATCCGTATATATCTTTAACTCTTTGTGGATAAACTGACAGGAACCTAAAATTGGAATGAATATCTAAGGGTTTGGGACTTTCAGAGCAGAAGAGCAGAAAAGATATTAAAAAAAGACCCACTTTTCTCATCTCAATGGAGGAAGTAAATAATAGTACTGACTTCATAGGGTTATTGTGAAGATTAAATGAGATAAAAAGATGTTAAGCACACAGCACAGTGCCTAGCATTATAGTAAGTAACCAATAAATGTTAGTTGTTGCTAATGTTACTGTTCTTAGCTTTGAGGTGCGAGATCATTGTGAAATTGAGGAGAAAGGATATCCTTAGAGACTTTGAAGAATTAATCCTCTGAAGGCTTTGGAAAATAATGAATTTATGATAGCTAATATTCCAACTCCTACTGATTTCCAAGAAGGCTTGAGGGAGAGATTGATGCAGAGCATTTAGAGGCATTGAAGTTTGGGGTTTTGTTGTTTGGTCAGTTTGGAAGTGTTTGTTGGACTTCTTTTGGCAGAGGGCTGATCTCAGGTTGAGAACCATGGCCTTTGTTTATTCTCCATTAAGGTCAGTTTCTTTGAATATAACCAGCTTCTTCTGAATTATTTTCCTAAGGATTGAAATGAAGATAACATGATTGTTTTTGTATAGGAAGTTTCTTTCCTCTCTCTGCTAATCCTTGTAAGGTACAGACTTTAGCCTTTTGAAGGGATTAGCTGAAGTAGCCAGAACAGTTAAGAGAAGAATGAGGACTGAGGTACTGTAGTCCCCCACTTATCCTTGTTTTTGCTGTCTGTGATTTCAGTTACCCTCAGTCAACCAACATGTGACAATATTAAATGGAAAATTCCAGAGATAAATAAATCACTAAGTTTTAAACACTATTCACCCCATTTCATCTCATCACGTAGGCATTTTATCGTCTCACATCATCACAAAGAGGGTGAGTACAGAACAGTGTTTTGATAGAGAGAAAGAAAAAGACACCATATTGACACAACTTTCATTACAACACATTGTTATAATTTGTTTTTATAGTTTTAGTTTTTGTTTTTGTTTTTTTTTTTAACAGACAGTGTCTCCCTCTGTTGCCTAGGCTGGAGTGTAGTAGTACGATCACAGCTCACTGCAGCCTCAAACTCCTGGGCTCAAGTGATCTTCCTGCCTCAGCCTTCCAAGTAGCAGGGGCTGCAGGCATATATCACCACGTCGGGCTAATTTTTAAATTTTTTATACAGTTGGGATCTTGCTAGTTGTCCAGACTGGTCTGAAACTCCTGGGCTCAAGTGATTCCCCTGCCTCAGCCTCCCAAAGTGCTGGGATTACGGTGTGAGCCACCATGCTCACAACCTGTGTCTTACTCCTCACACCTGCTCTTACTACTGTGTCTAATTTATAAATTAAATTTTATTATAGGTACGTATGTAAAGAAAAAAACCTAGTGTATGTATGGTTCAATAATATCTGCCATTTCAGACATCTACTGGGCGTTTTTGAATGTATGTCCTGTGCTTAAAAGGAGGCTACTACTTTTTTGTGAGGAAATAAAAAAGACAGTTTTTAGATGTTTTGAGGTGGTCAGTTTTTACCCTGAAATGTTTGTTGTCCATTGGGACATGACAATTTGTGCACCTGTGAAATACTCTAATTGCTTTTTAAATTTAAGATTGCTGGGTTACAGCCCTGGTGGCAAATACTAGATTATGTTTTGATGAGCCAGACCTGGGCATTAAATCCTTTCTTGGGGTCTGTTTTCATTTGGTAATGAGTTCTTTTTTATTTTTATTTTTATCTTTTATTATTTTATTTCACAGGTTTCCACACAGCATTGATTGATTTTTTTTGTTGTTTTGTTGTTGTTGTTGTTGTTGTTTGGTTCCTTAACTGTAAAAAGGTTTTATAAACTGGTACCTAACTCACCCAGCTCAGAGTTGATATTTCCTGGCTTATGTGTCCCTTTTTTTTTTCTTTTTTGTTTCTTCAGAAGTCATACTTAGCTCTGCACTGAATCAAACCTTAGTGAAAGATAACAGAGTGTTGTAGAAAGGAGGTATAGAGGCCGGGCATGGTGGCTCACACCTGTAATTCCAGCACTTTGGGAGGCCGGGGAAGGTGGATCATCTGAGGTCAGGAGTTTGAAACCAGCCTGGCCAATACGGTGAAACTCCATCTCTACTAAAAATACAAAAACGTAGCCAGGCATGGTGGCGTGGTGGAGTGTGCCTGTAATCCCAGCTACTCAGGAGGCTGAGGCAGGAGAATTGCTTGAACCTGGAAGGAGGAGGTTGCAGTGAGCTGAGAACAGGCCATTGCATTCCAGCCTGGGCAACAAGAGTGAAACTCCGTCTCAAAAAAAAAAAAAAAAAAAAAAAAAAGAAAGAAAGGAGGTATACACAGTCATCATATTTAGATCAACCAAATCAGCACACTGTTATAGAAATTAACAGGTTGCAGAGTTTCTTGGTCGTGAGACATCTTAGCTTAGGGTGCATATCGGAGTCACTTCTGGAGCTTTTACAAAGTGTAAGTGTCCTACTGGATAAAATCTTTGGGGCTGGAGACTCCAAGCCTGTACTTTTTTTTTTTTTTTTGAGACGGAGTCTCGCTCTGATGCCAGGCTGGAGTGCAGTGGCGCAATCTTGGCTCACTGCAACTTCTGCCTCCTGGTTTCAAGCGATTCTCCTGCCTCAGCCTCCCAAGTAGCTGGGATTACAGGCACACTCCACTATACCCAGCTAATTTTTGTATTTTTAGTAGAGACAGGATTTCACCATGTTGGCCAGGATGGTTTTGATCTCCTGACCTCGTGATCCACCCGCCTCAGCCTCCCAAAGTGCTGGGATTACAGGCGTGAGCCACCGCATCCCGCTTATTTTTTTAATTTTTATTTTTTAAGTTCAACAGGTGCGTGTAATGTTCCTCTTAGTTAAAAATCACTGTCATGTGAAAAGGACTCTTCTTTTTCATTGCTCAGTCTACAGGATGCTTATGTTGGGGTCAGGCATTTTGGAATTCAACTATAATGAACCTGATTTCTCATTATGACCTTAATTAGGATAATTAATTATTGAATTTCTGACAGCCTTTAAGGTAGAGCATCCATATCTATGTTACTAATTCAGTTTTAAATTATTGTTTCAGAATTTTTAAGGCAAATTTAAGGAAAATTCTTATGAGTAGATGTATTTGCCACATATAGGCTATTTGTGCTTTTTTTCTATGTAGATTAGAAAGGGGCAGGAGACAGATTTGGATAATTAAAATTTATAGCTAATCCAAAACCAGTCTCTTTTCTCATTGGTTTGTAAATGTATTTCTGTGCTTATATTGGGTAATAGGTGTTCCTAATGTTCTGGAAATTCATGACATTTGAAAATAAAATAATGTAGCAATACAAAAAAGACTTTATTCCTGAGTCTGCTTCTGGATGCATTCAAAGTAAACATGCTGTTTTAGAAAGAGGAAATATTGCGTCACAGAAATAGAGCAAGTCCCTTATTTCTTAGTTCTTTGTTGTTGATTTTTTTAAAAATAAATACAATTTCTTTGAAATCAAAAAGAGCATTAATGTTTTGGGGTATAAAGTATTTCCTTGCTGAGATTTTAAGTCTTATGCCTGAAGAAGAGTAATTAGAATGCTAATTGTTATCAGCGATGAATACATGCCTAATTGTGCAGCAAACACATACTTTTTTTAAAAAAACCTTTAGGTTTAGGGATACATGTTGCAGGTTTGTTAGATGGATAAATTGTGTGTCACATGGGTTTGGTGTGCAGATTATTTCCTCATCCAGGTAATAAGCATAGCAAACTCATACTAGAAAACATTGTGGTATGTCATACTTTAGCCAAAATAATAATTACATAACCTTAAATTCTCATAAAATTTAAATAATAAATACTTTAACATAAAAATTTAGAAGTTTAAGTATAGTTTTTAGTACTGGTACATGCATTACCTATGTTCTCAGAATTTGTATTAATCTGTACTTTAGATGGTTTTTTTTAGGTTTTGGAGTATCTCAAATTCATATACCACTGTGAGTAGGAGGAGAAAAAATTGGCAAATGTGGGGAAAAACTCATCATACAAAGTGACTACACATTTATATACACCATATTAGACTAGATCTTAATTTCATCTCTATGCAGATTCTTAAACATCTGGTAGAGTGTCTGTTTTAAATAAAATATGCCATAAGGCATTTTTCATTTTGCTTGTACATATGTGCTTGGATTGAGAATGTAGGGATTTGAAATCAAACAAGCTGATTACTTATTACAATTTCAGAAAGAGACTGAGAAATTCTTTCATTTTTGTTGGCTTCTAGTATCTCTCCTATCCTTTCCCATCTCTTACAGGGATTAGGTTCTAAAGTCAAGATGTGAGGCACTCAGTCAGAAATTACCTGCAGAATTTCTTAGGATGATTTCTTGAAGATTGACATACAAGCTCCATGAATTGAACACAGTCAGTTTTTTCTTTAGCATTGAGACAAGCCATTATTTCTTCAGCTGAGGTCCCCACATAAGAGCCGACTTGTGTGAGAGCTAGACTATATTAATGAAAAATATGTATTTGTGAATACTAGAATCACCCTAAGCCTAGTAAAATGCTTATATTATGAGAGGCACATGGGAGTGGAAACCAGATTTAAGGAATTAGCCAATTGGCTGGGCATGGTGGCTTACACCTGTAATCCCAGCACTTCAAGAGGCCAAGGTGGGAGGATCGCTTGAGCTCAGAAGTTCAAAACCAGCCTGAGAAACATAGGGAGGCCCTGTCTGTACAAAAAACTAAAAAATTAACTGGGTGGGGTGATACGCGCCTGTGGTCCCAGCTACTTGGGAGGCTGAGGTGGGAGGATCACTTGAGCCTGGGAGGTTGAGGCTGCAGTGAACCATGATCACGCCACTGCACTCCAGCCTGGGCAAGAGCAAGACCCCCCCCCCCCCAAAAAAAAAAGCCAGTTCAAATCTCCTCTCTCTGGCTTCCTCCAAAGCATATACTCAAGCAGAACAGCTATGAGGCCCAAACCATTCAAATTGGTTTTTGTTCCTTCCTTTCTTTTTTTGCCAGTTACATATAGTTGATTTTATAATGTTAAATATTATCCATTTAGTATACAAAGGTATTTTATGACAATAGAGCAGATCTTAGGATCCAGATTCTCTATGTAGTGGAAGCTTTGGGTCCATGGAATGAATATAGCTTAATGTAATGATGATTATAGTATTTACATTTCAGTCCCAACCTTCATGTTCCTCACAGTGCCCACAAATTCCTTCCCTTTATTTCTGTATGGTAACCTCAGATCTTACCCTTGAATTGAACAGAACTATCATGTAGGCAGAGCTGTTCTCCTCTTACCAATATAAATATTTCTAAGCCTAGTTTCGCTTTCTTAGGCCCATTGCCTTTTGGTAGGTCCTTTGAGGTATACCTTTCACCTTCTAGCCTTTTCTCACTTTTACCTTTAGATTCTATCTAAACTATGCCCTTTTTTTTTAAGAGACTGGGTCTCACTACGTTGCCTAAGTTGGACTTGAACTCCTGGGCTGAAGCAGTTCTCCCACCTCTGCCTCCTGAGTAACTGGAACTATAGGCCTGCACTACTGAACCCAGCTTAAACCATGCTTGGTTTTTTCTTTTTTTTTTTGAGGCGGAGCCGCACTCTGTCGTCCCAGGCTAGAGTGCAGTGGTGCGATCTGGATTCACTGCAACCTCCCGGGTTCAAGTGATTCTCCTGCCTTAGCCACCCCAGTAGCTAGGATTACAAGCGTGTACCACCACACCTGGCTAGTTTTTGTATTTTTTGTAGTGATGGGTTTCACCATATTGGCCAGGCTGGCCTCGAGCTCCTGGGTTCAAGTGATCCTCCCACCTCGGCCTCCCAAAGTGCTGGGATTACAGGTGTGAACCACTGCACCCAGCCTTTTTTTTTTTTAATCCTGCTTTAATTTTTTGTTGTTGTTTTTATTTCTGAAATAACATTTTACATTTGCTGTTGGTCTTGTCTTAAGCAAATGGGATTATATTTAGTTATGCAGATTTAGGAAGGGCTCCTCCTTTCTTCTCAAATAAAAATAACCAGGAAAAAGCAGTCATTTTCATATGTTCTACCTTGGATATTCATTATAGTCTGGGTACAGCATTGTCTGTATCTTGAAAAACTACTATACTGCCTTTGATGGTGAGTGTTTTTTGTTTTTTTTTTTGACGGTGAGACGTTTCACCCATAGTTCAAAATTGCTGTTACTGCCTAGAGATGACACTGCTGTGAATAGTGTACCTCATTTGAAGGCTTGGTGCTTTTAGGCATGGACTGGTGGCATCTCTTGGACAAGGCCCTGGAGGACTGGCCAAACAGAAGTTTTCATGTTGAAAAGCTGAGTAAAAATGACTCTGGGTGTAGGCCAATATAGTATCACTCAGGAAAAAGAAAAGCACAATGCGCCTCTCCCTGGGAAGCAGTTTGGCCAGGGCAAAGCTCCCAGAAATTGAAATTTAAGCTTATTGATTTGGGAAACTCTTAGTATTTGCCCCTCACCCTTTGTGAAATGGATCTTCTTTTTAAAGCGGGGAGGGGTAGGATAGAGGAGACTTAAAGGCTTAAAATAATGTCCCCTCTGAACCATCGAATACCTCCTCAGAACTAAGCAGGTAAAGCCAGGCGCGGTGGCTCACGCCTGTAATCCCAGCACTTTGGGAGGCCGAGGCAGGCAAATAACCTGAGGTCAGGAGTTCGAGACCAGCCTAGCTAACATGGTGAAATCCCATTTCTACTAAAAATACAACAAATTAACTGGTCGTAGTGGCACGCACATGTAATCCCAGCTACTCTGGAGGCCTAGGCAGGAGAATTGCTTGAACCTGGAAGGCAAGGGTTACAGTGAGCTGAGATCATGCCATTGCACTCTAGCTTAGGCAACAAGAGCGAAACTCTGTCTCAAAAAAAAAAAAAAGAACTAAGCAGGTAAATGTCCTCATGTCACAGAAGAAAAGATCGACTTGTTTAGAAACCAAGTTAGGTAGGGCTATCTGTAGTTTGTAGTAAATTACCAACCTGAAGTGGCATTCAGGCCAGAGAAAATTCTGGGAAGATAGTTGGAAAATAAAACCCCAATGACATTTTCATATTTAACTAAAATTTTCAGATCTCTCATTGTTCTTATTCCTTAGTCATATTTCACCCTCCTTCCTGTTTTACATCTAATAACCTGAAGCAGAAAAGGGCCAGGCCAGTCCTACTTTAATCTCTTCCATTCCCCTGCCCCCATGGAGTATATTTCTTAGTTTTAAAAATTTATTTGTATTTGTTTTTTGTTTATTCAGTCTTGCTGAATTAAGCAGAAACCTCATAGAGGTGGGGTTTTTTTTGTTTGTTTGTGTTTTGTTTTGAGACAGAGTCTCGCTCTGTTGCCCAGGCTAAAGTGCAGTGGTGCGATCCTGCCTCTTGAGTTCAAGAGATTCTCCTGCCGCAGCCTCCCAAGTATTTGGGATGACAGGCATGCGCCACCACCCACACCCGGCTAATTTTTGTATTTTTGGTAGAGATGGGGTTTCACCATGTCGTCCAGGCTGGTCTCAAACTCCTGAACTCAAGTGACCCTCCTGCCTCAATCCTCCAAAATGCTGGATTACAGGTGTGAGCCACCATGCCCACCCAAAGAATACTTTTAAAGAAAACTTAGATTTTATTTGTGGTGCCACTATATACTGGGCATTCATTAAGAATATATATATTTGGCCAGACGCGGTGGCTCAAGCCTGTAATCCCAGCACTTTGGGAGGCCGAGACGGGCGGATCACGAGGTCAGGAGATAGAGACCATCCTGGCGAACACGGTGAAACCCCGTCTCTACTAAAAAAATACAAAAAATCAGCCGGGCGAGGTGGCGGGCGCTTGTAGTCCCAGCTACTCGGGAGGCTGAGGCAGGAGAATGGCGTAAACCTGGGAGGCGGAGCTTGCAGTGAGCTGAAATCCGGCCACTGCACTCCAGCCTGGGTGGCAGAGCGAGACTCCATCTCAAAAAAAAAAAAAAAAGAATATGTATATATTTGTTAATCTTGTATTGATCTTATCTTAGGGATGGTTCCTTATAATTGCATTTATCCTGCTTACGTGTTTCTATATCTTTCAGAACCATTTCCAGAATTAATCAGGCTACCGAACAGTAAGTCCAATCTTAGTTTATCAACTCGCAGGATGATTCTGATTTTAAAAAATTTCACCAGGTTCCAGCAGTCCCTTATACTATATCAATTTCTTCTCTCTTTAACCCTTACTCTGGAAACCTTTTACTTGATAATGTTTGTCTGGCTCTTCCTTATTTAATTGGGAGTTTTAAACTTCTTGCTTTAATAATATAGCATTAGCTGATTTTAAAATTACCTCTGGGCTGGGCACGCTGGCTCACACCTGTAATCCCAGCACTTTGGGAGGCCGAGGCAGGTGGATCACCTGAGGTCAGGAGTTCAAGACCAGCCTGGTCAACATGGTGAAAATCCATCTCTACTAAAAAATACAAAAATTGGGTGGGTGTGGTGGTACGTGCCTGTAGTCCCAGCTTCTCAGGAGTCTGAGGCAGGAGAATCACTTGAACCCGGGAAGTGGAGGCTGCAGTGAGCTGAGATCATGCCACTGCATTCCAGCCTAGGCAACGGAGGGAGATTCTGTCTCAAACAAAACAAAACAAAATTCCCTGTGATTCAACAAATCCTATATGGGATGCTTTATAACAAAATTAATGTTTTTCTGGACTTACAGGTTGGAGGGCTATCCTAGTCAAGCTGTTCAAGTTTATGGATTCTCATTTAGTTCATCCAACAAATAATTATTAAATAACTACCATGTGCTATGCAGTGTGCTGGTACTTAGGATAAAGAGTTGAAGCCAGGCATGGTGGCTCGCACCTGTAGTTCCAGCTACTTAGAAGGCTGAGTTGGGAGGTTCCTGTGAGCCCAGGAGTTCAAATCCAGCCTGGACAACATAGCAAGACCCCATCTTAAAAAAAAACAGAAGTTGAATGAAATGAATGTGGTCTCTGCTCTGTGGAGTGTGTGTATATATATGATACTTAAATTAAAAGTACACACACACACACACACACATATATATATATAAACACTTTTAGACACTCTGTCACCTAGGCTGGAGTACAATGGCACAATCTTGGCCCACTATAACCTCTGCCTCCTGGGCTCAAGTGATCCTCCCAACTCAGCCTCCCAAGTATTTAGGACTACAGGCGCATGCCACCACACCTGGCCACTTTTTGTATTTTTTTGTAGAGACAGGGTTTCACCATGTTGCCCAGGCTGGTTTCGAACCCCTGGGCTCAAGTGATCCACCCACCGTGGCCTTCCAAAGTGCTGGGATTACAAGTGTGAGCCATCATGCCAGGTTCCTGGAGTTTATATTCTAATGGGGGAGACAGATAAATTGGTTATTATAACAAACTTTGATGAATAATGATAACATAGGGTATTGTGGGTACACAGCAGTGGTGGCCAGAGTATAGTGTAGGATCAAGGAAGATCTCTGATCAAAAGAGGTGACAGAGATCTCTAACCTCTCTGATAGTTAAATAGAGACCCAAAGGGATAAGCTAGAATTAGACAGGTGATAGAGAGAGGGCAAAAGGCTTGTGCCAGGTGAGAGAATAGCATAATCAAAGGCTCAGTGGTAAGACTAATCTTGGGGCATGAGAAGAACTGGAAGAAGTTCACTGTGACTAGAGGAGGAGGAATACAGTGGTAAGATGGAGGCTGGAGTGCTGTGGGGTCAGATAGTAGAAGGCCTTAAAAGCCTTGTTAAAGGATTTGGATTTCATCCTAACATCTGCAGAAAAGTGTTGTTAGACTTTTTAGTAGATTACAGTGATTGATTTTTGAATTTTTAAAGAATTACTTTTTATGTCATCTGCAGAGGGGATTGGAGAGCAAGATTGGAGGCAGTTAAGAACCTGTTAGCATAGTTAGCATAGACCTATTAAGATTGGCAGACAGCTGGACCAGAATAGTATTAATAGGAAAGGAGCAAAGTGGGTAGATTTGAGAGAATAGAAGTTCAATTGATAGCATCTTGGTAATTGATACCATGTTGGGAAGAGATTGAAGGAGAAGTCAAGAGTCATGTCCACATTTTGGACATGAACCAAGTTGTTCATGGAACCACTTACTGATAGGAGGGAACACCGAAAAGGGACAAGTTTGCAGGGAATGATAATGAGTTTAACTTTGGACATGTTTTGAGGTGCTTGCGCTGCCTGTGCTGGGGATAATAATGGTAAGCAAAATAGATTTGATCCTGCTCTTTCTAGGGCATACGGTTTAGTAGGGGAGATAGAATGGAATCAAACAGTCATATGCACATCTATCATTATACACTATTAAAATTTTAAAAGTGAAAGTTACAGGGTGCTGAGAGCCTATAATTAGGAACTGACCCATTCTTTGGGGGCGAGGGGAGCTGGGTCAGGGAAAATATCCATTAAGAAGTTTGAGTAAATATCTGAAGGATGAATGGTAGTTAATTTGGAAGAGGGAGTTGAATGAATGAACAACCAAGTAGAAATGTCTCTTGAGGACTGGATATGTGAGAGAGAACTGGAAATCTAAAGATTTAAGAGTTATTAATGTGAACACATAAATGGTAATTGATGCCACAGAGGTTAGTGCACTTACCCAGGAAGAATGTGTCTGTGTTGAATGAAGGGGGCTCAGTATGGGTCACTGAGGAACGCTAAGAAGGTAGCTACCTTCGATGGCATATTAGGAACTGCTTCCTTGTGTCCCAGAGAGAATACAAAACCCACAACTGCGAGCATATGTCTATACAGACATTTTAAAATCCACTGAAAGAGGTTATAGCATTTGCTTGGTTTTGTAGTTAGAATTGGTTTTATTGGATTGAGGCACACTTTAAGGAAAAGTTCCTTTCTCATGCCACTTACGAACAATGAAAGCATTGCTTTTTATTGTAACCACTTGCCATATTTTCCCTGCCTGGCATCATTACTCTCAACTTTTTTAGTTTTCCTTTTTTCTTTTTTGACCTAATTTTCAGTTACTTAAACTCTCAACTTCTAATAGTATTAAAATGAAAGCATAGACATTGTAATCAGGCCTATGTTTGAATCCCAGCACTGACTGCCATTTAATATATATAGGATCTTCTGCATATTACCTCTCTGTATCTCATTTTCCTTAGATTTTATATGGTTTTAATTTAAAAGATCTAAAAGTACACTGTAAATGCACAGTATATGGAGGTTATAGTATGATAGTTATAGGTCAGCAACAAATGTTTGTTCTATTTTCCTTTCTCCTTGCAGCCTCTCTTGTTTTTCCAGGCAGGTGAGTAGTTTCATCTGTGATCATTTATGCTGTGTACCACCTCCTCATGGCAGTATGTTACAGCAGCTTTTCTGCCAGAGCAAAAGGAGTCTTGCATTTTTGTGGTAAAAGTCCTTTCTGGAGAAGCAGTACAGGAAGGTTTCTGGGTTGCTGTAACCAGGATTTTTCAACAACACTATTGACGTTTGGGGCTAGGGTAATTCTTTGTTGTTGGGGTTGTCCAGTTTATTGTAGGATGTTTCACAGCATCCATATCTTTACCGTATTCGCTCCAAGGTAAGACAACCAAAAATGTCCCCAGACACTGTCACATATCCCCTGGAGGGCAAAGTTTTTGTTTGAGCACTATTTGCTAAAATATTATTGTTGTGGATGCTATTTACATGACTGTGTGTTCAGTTTATGAAAATGCAGAGTTGTACATATATGAGATAGGTAGTTTTCTGTTGTGAATGTTGTTTCCATAGAAGGTAGAAAACCAAAGGCAGTTAGCCAGGCTCCCTAACCTGTGTCTCAGTTTTTATTCTCCCCAAATCTCTATTTTTCTTTTTATTTTTTTATTCACATTTTCTTAAATTTTTGGCTAATATTTCTTCCCCCACGCGTTCTGGTATTCTCCCCAAATCTCTAAAAGATGAGGTGAAATTAAGGGAGAAAAGAGTTCACGATAGAATGGGAAGACAGCAAAAAGTAGCCTGAGAGACTGACTTCCAAATGTCTCTTCAATTCCTAGCTGTTAGGATATGGAATTCAACCAAGGGAAATTTCTATTACAAGATTTCAGAAATAAGCTCTGGGTACAGGACAGAATTAAATTATCAGCCGAAGAGATTCTTTTTTGTTTGTTTGTTTTTTTCTTGAGACAGAGTCTTGCTCTGTCGCCCAGGCTGGAGTGCAGTGGCCGATCTCAGCTCACTGCAAGCTCCACCTCCTGGGTTCACGCCATTCCCCTACCTTAGCCTCCCGAGTAGCTGGGACTATAGGCGTCCGCCACCTCGCCCGGCTAGTTTTTTGTATTTTTTAGTAGAGACGGGGTTTCACCGTGTTAGCCAGGATGGTCTCGATCTCCTGACCTCGTGATCCGCCTGTCTCGGCCTCCCAAAGTGCTGGGATTACAGGCTTGAGCCACCGCTCCCGGTCGAAGAGATTCTTTTATTATCTTTCTTCCCACCTTCTCTGCTACACTGTGACAGCAAAGGAGAGGCTCACCTGATTTTGGTCGCTTCAGCTGCTATCTTTACCTGATGGCCACTGAAGTTATTTCTGAAAGTGTTTGCTTTTACTTTTAATATAAAATCTTTCCGTCCTTCTTTACTTTGTAAAGGTGGGTAGAAAGTCGTCCCATATTAGATAATGTTGACTACTCCCAGAGAAGTCCTTGGATAGCACCCAAGCTGGAAGCAACAGGTTAAGTAACCCACGTCCATGTCTTGAGAGGAGTCCAAGAAAAGATCCCTTTTTGAAGTTTGAAAGATCCTGTAAAGAGAGGGCAGACTTTGGGCCAAGCAGCCTTTGAGGTGGTAACCAGCTCATAAACAAGAGCTGGCATGTGCCAACAAAGTCTCTCATCCTGGCTCCAGAGTTGGCTGAGGAGAGAAATTTGTGGAAGCCTCTGTAAATGGAGGCTTGTTCTTGGCTTTGGCTTTTGTGTGGCTGAAAATGCAGTAGGGAGGGAGCTTGGACTTGATCTCTGGGGTGTAGGCATTTCCCTGAGAGGAGGATTTTTTTTCCTTTCCTTATTTTTTCCTCCCTGTCCTTCCCTTAGTGTTAACATTTCAAGGTACAGGAAATGATTGGATACTGAGTGTTTTACAACTCTTTTAAGACAGCCTATTAATATTCTGCTGCCAAGACGACAGCCAGGAGAAATTTAGGTAGAAGCAAGGCTTATAACCTTTACGAAAATACCCTAAGCAGGGAACTCTCAATTTATTTTGAAGTGTTTGAGTTTTACTAAAAGCCCATCATTGCCAGTGTGGTTTTTTAAAATGGACAGCCCTAATGGCTAAGGAGACCAGTAAGACCTGGAGTTGGCAGCAGAGTGAGCCATCTGAGGAAAATGGGAAGAGGAGTATTGGTGTGGGAAAGAGGTGCAACTGTGCCACTGGATCCCTGTCCCTTCATTATTCTTTACTGGCCCTGGCAGCTGTCAAAGTTTGCTTAATAGAGTTGTGGGCTGGAGATTGTTTCTTAATCTCCGTATAGGAGTACCAAGCTCCAGCTGTGTTATCTAGGCTCTAGGGCCCTGGCACTTGGCTAACTAATGCTGAGGCATCTGGTGACTTGAGACAAAAGCCTATTTTGTCAGAGAGAAGATTGGGCAAAGTGCAAGCATTGTTATCTCTAATGCCCCCAGGGCAAACTGTCTATTTGGCAAGTGAGAATGCCTTGATCTTGTGAGTTTACAGCAACCTGTCCACTTGGTTTTATGTTTCTTTGAGATTATTTTCTACTAACGAGGTTTCAGCATTCTGGCATTGAAATCTATAAGTGCTTTATTGTAAAGAATTTGGAAAATGCAGAAAAGTAAAAGGAAGAACATAAAAATTGTACTTCATTCTACCAGATTCTTAAGAGGAGAATTTCTTTAATGTTGTGGAACTGGCTGAGATTATTGGTTCAGGACTGGCTTGGGCATGATCTATACCTCGTGAATCTCAACCCTGTCGCTTTAAGCATCCTTAATTTTTCCATTAGAGATCTGACCTGGTTTGGCCCTGCTTTGCTAGATTTTCTTACAATTGATGTGATCTCACCGTGGACTATGAAACTTATCTTCTGTGTTTAGCTTTTTATAACTTGTCTCAAACCAATTTTTTATCTTTATTTGTGATTGTCTTCAGAAGTCTGGGTGTTTGTTTTTTTAAACTGATGGTGGTGAGTATGTAGGGGGAGAGTAGTTTTACAATTTTTAAAGACTTAATGTTGACCTGCTTTCTTCTCTTTGGAAAGAGATGTCTGTGATGTCAGTTAACATAATTTACTTTTGTTGATAAGCTTGCTCAATACATAAGCTTATGAGATTTCTAGTTGTATAAAAAGGAAAGGGCTGTCTTTCATGTTTTCTTTTCCTCTGCTGGAGTAACATTTTAGTTAAGGAAGTTGCACAAAAACAAACCCATCTTTTTTCTGTGTAATTTTCTATATGGATTTCTATGTTGAACAGCCTAGACCTTTTGTCTGTTCAATGTTTACATAGATGTTTAGATTTAACTTTTAATACATTTGTGGTTAAAAAAAAAAGGAAATTTTGGTGCAATAGAGAAATGTATTTTGGATTTATTTATTGTTTCTTTTAAATGTTAAAATGAGGCAGGAATACAGTACTTTCAGCCTATTATCTAAGAGTACTCTTTGACATTTATAATATCAGGTATAGGCATTTCCAAAAGAAATCTTCTTTAACATACCATACCCTTAATGATCTTTTGACAGGACAGAAATGGGGAGAAATGTTAGCAGGGTATATTTTAATTTATATTCTCTAAAAGTATACATTCTATACTATGACAAATTATTATAGATTTTATTTTCTTCTGTGTTTAGCTTTTTATAACGTATCTCAAACCAATTTTTTATCTTCATTTGTGATTGTCTTCAGAAGTCTGGGTGTTTGGTTTTTTTAAACTGATGGTGGTGAGTATGTAGGGGGAGAGTAGTTTTGCGATTTTTAAAGACTTAATGTTGACCTGGTCAAAACTTACCTCAAAAATTGGTTTGAGATTAGTTATAAAAAGCTAAACACTCCTTGCATAACTGGAGAGAAAGAGCTTCCAATTAAAGTAATTATGCTAGCAGCTCTGAGACTACTCTTTGGAACTGTTGTCAGCACTTTGGTTTGAAGAAATCAGACAGAATTGACTGCCTAATAGTAGGCTTTTACCAAGAGCCTGACATAAGAATTTCAGGAAATCTGGGAAAATCTTTGAAAATCTTCTATATTATAGGCTGGGCACAGTAGCTCAAATCTGTAATCCCAGCACTTTGGGAGGCTGAGGCAAGAGGATCACTTAAAGTGAGGAGTTTGAAACCAGCCTGGCCAACATGGTGAAACCCTGTCTCTAAAAATATAAAATTAGCCAGGTGTGGTGATGCACACTTGTAATCCCAGCTACTTGGGAGACTGAGGTGAGAGGATCGCTTGAACCTGGGAGGCAGAGATTGAAGTGAGCAGAGATCACGCCATTACACTCCAGCCTGGACAACAGAGCGAGACTCCGTCTCAAAAAAAAACAAGAAAAGAAAAGAAAATCTTCTATGTTATAAACTTAAATTTCATGTGAATGGAAGATTGAGAAATGATGGCTGATGGCCTAAGCTGTGGGTAGAATTTCAGCTTTTTGCATGTTTATCAGATGGCTTGAATGTTCCTGCCTTTTCCTGGTTATTATTTTAAAAAGTAGTGTTTCCAGAACCCATCTAACAACTGATAACTGGAAAATTTTTTGTGAGAGGTTAGCTAGACAGGTTATATGGTTTTTTTTTGTTTTTGTTTTTGTTTTTCCCTCATACAGTTTTTTTTAAAAATTGAGAAATCATGTTTTCTTTTTTTTTTCAGTATACAATTCAGTGGTTTGTACTATATTCACAAACTGTGTAACCATCACATCACGAATTCCAGAATATTTTCATTTCCTCAAAAAGAAATCCTGTACCCATCAGTAGTCACCCTCATTCTTCATTTTCCTCAGTCCCCGGCAGTCTACTTCTGTCTCTCTAGGAATTTCATGTAAGTGGAGTCATATAATCTCCGGGCACAATGGCTCACGCCTGTAATCCCAGCACTTTGGGAGGCTGAGGCGGGCAGATCATGAAGTCAGGAGTTTGAGACCAGCCTGACCAACATGGTGAAACCCTGTCTCTACTAAAAATACAAAAATTAGCCGGGCATGGTGACGCTTGCCTATAGTCCCAGCTACTTGGGAGGCTGAGGCAGGAGAATTGCTTGAACCGGGAGGTGGAGGTTGCAATGAGGCAAGATTGCGTCATTGCACTCCAGACTGGGCGACAGAGCAAGACTCCATCTCAAAAAAAAAAAAAAGTGGCCTTTTGTGTCTGACTCCTTTCACTTAGCATAATTCATTTTGTAGCATGTATCAGCAGTACTCCATTCCTCTTTATGGTTGAATAATATTCCATTATGTAGATACACCACATTTGTTTATCCATTCATCAGGTGATGGATATTTGGTTTTTTCCCTTATTTTGACTGTTATGGATAGTGCTGCTATGAACATTCATATACAAGTTTTTGTGTGGACATATGTCTTCAGTTTTTTTTCATTATATACCTAGGGATAGAATTGCTGGGTTATATGGTAACTCTTTGTTTAACTTTGTTTGGAGCTGGCAAACTGTTTGCCAGAATGTAAATGACTGTGCCATTTTACATTCCCACTAGCAATGTACAAGGATTCCAATTTCCCCATACTTTCAACAATACTTGTTATTGTTCATTTGTTTAATAGCTATCCTGGTGGGTGTAAAGTGGTATCTCACAGTGGTTTTGACTTGCATTTCTTTAATAACTAATGATTCAGAGCATCTTTTCATGTGCTTATGGGCTTGTATATCTCCTTTGAAGATACCTGATTCTTTGTCGATATTTTAATTAGGTTGTCTTTGTAAGAATATATTCTGGATATTAGTGTCTTCTAAGATTTTTATGGTTATAGCTCTCACATTTAGGTCTTTGATCCATTTTGAGTTATTTTTTCTATATGGTGTGAAGTAGAGATCCAGCTTCATTCTTTTACATGTAGATATGCAGTTTTCCTAGCACCAGTTGTTGAAAAGACTATTCTTACCCTGCATTGGATTTTCTTGACATCCTTGTTGAAAGTTAATTGACCATAAATGTATGGGCTTTTGTCTAGACTCTTAGTTTTGTTTCATTGATCAAAGTGTCTATCTGTATGGCAGTATTATAATCTTGGTTACTCATCTTTGTAGTAAGTGTTGAGAATTGTGAGTCTTTCAACTTTATTCTTCTTTTTGAGATTGTTTTGGCTATTCTGAGTCCTTTGCATTTCCATATGAATTTTAGGATCAGCTTGTCAATTTCTGCAAGAAGCAGGCTGGAATTTTGATGGAGATTGTATTGAATCTGTCAGTTTGGAGAGTTCTGCAACTTAACAATATAAAATCTTCCAATCCATGAACATGAGATGTCTTTCCATTTATTTAGAACTTCTTTAATTTCCATCAATGATGTTTTGTAGTTTCAGTGTATAAATCTTGCACTTTTTTTTGAGACAGAGTCTTACTCTGTCCCCCAGGCAGGGGTACAGTGGCACAATCTTGGCTTGGCTCACTGCAACCTCCACCCACCAGTTTCAAGCAATTCTCCTGTTTCAGCCTCCCGAATAACTGGGACTACAGGTGCCCGCCACTACGCCCAGCTAATTTTTTGTATTTTTAGTAGAAATCGGGTTTCACCATGTTGGCCAGGCTGGTTTTGAACTCCTGGCCTCAAGTGATCCGCCTGCCTTGGCCTCCCAAAGTGCAGGGATTACAAGCATGAGCTACTGTGCTCAACCCTGTTTTTTCTTTTCTTTTTTTTTTTTTTTAAGCCAGTCACATTTAGGGGTTGTATACCAAAATCTTGCACTTCTTTTGTTAAATTTATTCCTCAGGATTTTATTTTTTTAGTTGTTATTGTAAATGGAATTGTTTTCTCAATTTCATATTTGGATTATTCATTGCTAGAGTACAGAAATACTATTGTTTTGTCTATACTGATCTTGTATCTTACAACCTTGTGTAATTCATTTGTTGACTCTGATATGATTTTTGTGCATTTCTTAGGGTTTTCTATATATGAGATCATGTTATCTGCAAATTGAGATCGTTTTACTTCTTACGTACAATCTCGATGTCTTTTTTCTGTATTTCTTGCCTAATTTTTCTAACTATAACCTCCAGTACAATGTTGAATAGAAGTGGCAAGAGCAGATATCCTTA
Organism: Piliocolobus tephrosceles; assembly: GCF_002776525.5. NCBI lineage: Eukaryota > Metazoa > Chordata > Mammalia > Primates > Cercopithecidae > Piliocolobus > Piliocolobus tephrosceles. The sequence goes on along the minus strand of NC_045439.1, from coordinate 101,623,701 downwards.
ACCTCTTCACTGATTATAAGGAGTAACTTTCAGTCTTAATTATTAAATATGATGTTAATTAACTGTGGACTTTTTTATAGATGACTTTTATCAATATGGGATTTTTTTTTTTCTTAGAGATGGGGTCTTGCCCTGTCATTCACAGCCTACTGCAATGGCATAATCACAGTCCACTGCAGCCTTGACCTCCCAGGCTCAAGCAATCCTCCTACCTCAGCCTTGCAAGTAGCTGGGACTACAGACACATGCCACCACATGTGGCTATTTTTGTTTTGTTTTGTTTTTGTAGACACAGGGTTTCACTATGTTGCCAGTCTAGTCTCAAACTCTTGGGCTCAAATGATCTTCCCACCTCGGCAATCCCAAAGTGCTGGGATTACAGGCATAAGGCACCATACCCAGCCCAATATGAGATTTTGAAGGGAACATTTATACTGTAGTTTGAGATTTAAAGTATGTTGATATTTTTCAGAACAAGTTAATTATTGAGGGACAAGTGAGGAAGGAGGCTTGGAGAAACCTCTGGAATGTAAAGTACACAAGATTGAGAGCACCTAGCTTCTAGTGTCCATTCCCCTACTTAAGTTGAGTAACATTGGAAATTCTATAATTCTTTGTGCTTCCTTCATTCATGCTTTCTGTTCATCACATATTTATTGATCATCTAGTTTACCAGGTATTTTGAGGATGCAGGGTGAAAAGACTAACGGCTGTCTGAGTTGTTGTCCTCAGATATCAGTTACACTCCATTCCCAACAGTTTTCTTTTTTTTCTGTAAAGATGGAGGTGTTGGGCATATGTTGATTTGTGGGGACATGTTACAGCCCTGCTTATTTTCAGAGTTCAGTATATTCTCAGTGTTAAGACCAGCCGTACACGTAAGATAGCATGAGTACTACCTATGTGTCAGTCTCTTACACAATTATTATTTCAAACTACTGTAGGTATAGCAGTGACTCCCAAATATCCATTCCCTGCCCCGACATCTTTCCTAAATTTGACCATGATTTCCAGTTGCCTGAAAGACTTCCTTGCTTACTTGTCCCAAATGTACTTCAAATTCACAAAGTTCAAAGAAAAGTCATACTTTGTCCCTAAAGTCCTCCTCTCTCCATTCCTTTCTCTAGTACTTTCTCAATTTTAGTAGTGGGAATACTTCTATCCAGTCACCCAAACTAGAAATTTGTGAGTCATCCTTGATACCTTTCCCTCACTGCTCACATCTGGTACATCACAAAGGTTCTTTAAGAGATTATCTCCTGCTTGTCTCTTGTAACTTCCCCTCTTTATACTTGTTGCCACTTCCTTTGTTCAGACCCTCATCATTTTTAACGTGGACCAAACTCTACTCTTACCCCCTTTCTTTCCCACTTGTCATTCAGGATCCAACTTAAATATCACTTTCTCTTTACAGCATATTCTTGTTAGCCAGTTCCTCAGACTTCCAAATGAAATTAAACACCTATTAATTTTATAGAAATAGTGAATATTATATAGGGGTTAATAGCACAAATTATAGAATTATACAGGCCTGAGTTTGAATCCTGGCTCCACAGAGTGAGGCTCCTATCTCACTCTGTTGCCCAGGCTGGAGTGCGATGGCGTGATCTCGGCTCACTGCAACTCCGCCTCCTGGGTTCAAGCGATTCTGCTGCCTCAGCCTCCCGAGTAGCCAGGACTACAGGTGCTTATCACCACGCCCGGCTAATTTTTGAATTTTTTAGTAGAGACAGGGTTTCACCATATTAGCCAGGCTGGTCTTGAACTCCTGACCTCATGATCCAGAATCCTGGCTCTTTTTTATTGGTGGGGGTTTTTTAAACAATTTTTATTATTACTATTTTTAATTTTTATGGGTTTTTTAATTGTTTCTTTTTTTGTTGTTGTTTGTTTTTTGTTTTTTTCGCTGAGCACAGGGGACTTTATTGATGGTACATGACAAGGTAGGGCTCCCTAGGCCCCTCCCTCTCCAAGGGGTCTGCATGGAGACTGTGAGGAGGGGAGATTCAGTCTGGTAGGGGACTGATTGTGGCAGGGACTCCCCAGCAGTGAGTGCCTCTCTCTTCCTCTCGTGCTCTCGCTGGGCTGGTGGTCCAGGGTTCTTACTCCTTGGAGGCAATGTGGGCCATGAGGTGCACCACCCTGTTGCTATAGCCAAATTCATCGTCATACCAGGAAATGAGCTTGACAAAGTGGTCGTTGAGGGCAATGGCAGCCCCAGCATCAAAGGTAGAAGAGTAGGTGTCGCTGTTGAAGTTGGAGGAGACCACCTGGTGCTCAGTGTAGCCCAGGATGTCCTTGAGGGGGCCCTCCGATGCCTACTTCACCACCTTTTTGATGTCATCATATTGGCAGGTTTTTCCAGACAACAAGTCAGGTCCACCACTGACGCATTGGCAGTGGGGACATGGAAGGCCATGCCAGTGAGCTTCCCGTTCACCTCAGGGATGACCTTACCCACATCCTTGGCAGTGCCAGTAGAGACAGGGATGATGTCCTGGAGAGCCCTGCAGCTGTCACGTGACAGTTTCCCAGAGAGGCCATTTACAGTCTTCTGGGTGGCAGTGATGGCGTGGACTGTGGTCATGAATCCTTCTATGATACCAAAGTTGTTATGGATGACCTTGGCCAGGGGTGCTAAGCAGTTGGTGATGCAGGAGGCATTGCTGACGATCTTGGGGCTGTTGTCATACTTCTCATGGTTTGCGTACATCACAAACATGGGGGCGTCAACAGAGGGGACAGACATGTTGACCCTTTTGGCTCCCCCCTGCAAGTGAGCCCCGGCCTTCTCCATGCTAGTGAAGACACCAGTGGACTCCACGATGTACTTAGTACCAGCATCGCCCCATGTGATTTTGGAGGGATCTCACTCCTGGAAGATGGTGATGGGATTTCTATTGATGACAAGAGTCCCGTTCTCAGCCTTGACAATGCCATGGAATTTGCCATGTGTACAATCATACAGGAACATGTAGACCATGTAGTTGAGGTCAATGAAGGGGTCATTGATGGCAACAGTATCCACTTTACCAGACTTAAAAGCAGTCCTGGTGCACCAGGCACCCAGTACGACCAAATCCGTTGACTCTGACCTTCACCTTCCCCATGGTGTCACAGGGATGCACTGCCAATGCAAGAGAATATGCGGCTGTCTGCCAAACAGGAGGAGCAGAGACTTTTTTGAGATGGAGTTTCGCTCGTTACCCAGGCTGGAGTGCAATGGCACAATCTCGGCTCACCACAACCTCTGCCTCCTGGGTTCGAGTGATTATTCTGCCTCAGCCTCCTGCGTAGCTGGGATTACAGACATGCACCACCACCCCTGGATAATTTTGTATTTTTGGTAGAGACAGGGTTTTTCCATGTTGGTCAGGCTGGACTTGAACTCCTGACCTCAGGTGATCTGCCCTCCTCGGCCTCCCAAAGTGCCAGGATTACAGGTGTGAGCCACCTGGCCTTGTTTTTTTTTTTTTACACTCTGTCACCCTGTCTGGACTGCAGTGGTGTGATCTCAGCTCACTGCAACCTCTGCCTCCCAGGTTCAAGTGGTTCTCCCACCTCAGCCTCCCGAGTAGCTGGGACTACAGATGCATGCCGCCATGCCTGGCTAATTTTTGAATTTTTTGGTAGAGATGGGGTTTCATCATGTTGGTCAGGCTGGTCTCAAGCTCCTGACCTCAAGTGATATGCTTGCCTCTCAAAGTGCTGGGATTATAGGCATGAGCCATGGTGCTGGGCCTGAATCCTGGCTCCTAATAGCTGTATGGCCTTGAGCATATTACCTAGCCTCTGGGCCTCAGTTTCCTTTTATCTGTAAAGTAACACTGATAAAACTACTTCATAGAGAAGTGAAGATTAAATGCAATTACAAAGGTTATAATTATACTATCATGGCTACAATATATTGAACATACATTATTTGCTAATCACTGTGCTAAGTATAATACTTGATACTTACATGGAAAGTAGTTAGGTCAATGCCTAATATTTAGTAGGTATTCAGTAAACAAAAGCTAGTATTTTCTGTGTGGTCTTCTTCCATTCTTAGCATCTTAAGGGCAAGAACCATGTCTTATCTTTGTGACTGACAGTATGGTAGATAACAATAAACAGTTGTTGAGTTTGAATTTATTTAATGGGATTTGAGTAACTGCCAAGAGGTCTTCTTTAGTATAATATTCCCTGCTAACTTGACTGCAATTCCTTTGGAATTGAAGGTTTTGAGTTTTCTATTAAAGTACACATACCTCTAGAGAGAAGTAATACTTTGAGCTATTATCAACAGTCATCTCATGGGAATCAGTTGTTTATCAGCTGCTTTCAAATCTGAGAAAGATCTTGCAGGATGAGACTTGGCTAGGAATGAAAGAAGAGGGGAAAAAGAGACCTGAGCTCACAATATCATGTGGAACAAAATCACTCTTTTTTTTTTTTTTTTTTTTTGAGACGGAGTCTCGCTCTTTCGCCCAGGCTGGAGTGCAGGGTCTGGATCTCAGCTCACTGCAAGCTCCGCCTCCCGGGTTCACGCCATTCTCCTGCCGCAGCCTCCCAAGTAGCTGGGACTACAGGCGCCTGTCACCACACCCGGCTAATTTTTTTTGTATTTTTAGTAGAGACAGGGTTTCACCATGTTAGCCAGGACGGTCTCGATCTCCTGACCTCGTGATCTGCCCACCTTGGCCTCCCAAAGTGCTGGGATTACAGGCATGAGCCACCACGCCCGGCCCAAAATCACCCTTTCCTATTTGCCTCAGAATTACTCTTTTTCCTAATTTGTAATGTATATCATTCCATTTAACATACATATACTGCATTTAATAGCAATGACTCTCCTGTGGGACCATGGAATTAGATCAGCAGAAATGAGTTATTTCCATTACTTGAATTACTTAGGTTATTTAGCACTTTGTGATATTATGGGCCTGATGGCAGATTCACTCTCTATGTAGTCAATAGCTTTATATTAAGTACTGAGAGAGGATATTCTAGACCTGGTCCCTAATTTTGGCCAGCTATTTTGGCCAAATGAATGTCAGTTATCAGCTGCCGTATGAACTGCCCAGAGGATTGCTGAATACAAGATGAGATGATAAACGTAAAAACACTGAAAAGGCTACACAAATGCAAAATGGATTATTCCAGACATTATTATTATTATTATTATTATTATTATTATTATTATTATTATTATTTGAGACAGTCTTGCTCTGTCACCCAGGCTGCAGTTCAGTGGCGACAATCATGGCTCACTGCAACCTCTGCCCCCTGGGTTCAAGTGATCCTTCTACCTCAGCCTCCCAAGTAGCTGGGACTACAGATGTGAGCCACCATGCCCAGCTAATTTTTTCTATTTTTTTGTAGAGATGGGGTCTCCCTGTGTTGCCCAGGCTGGTCTTAAACTCCTGAGCTCAAGAGCCTCCCACCTCAGCCTCCCAAAGTGCTGGGATTACAAATGTGAGCCATTGTTCCCAGCCTTATTTCAGACTTTAACACATGAGCTTGGAAAACTCAATGTTGTGGGCCTCCATTTCCTTATCTCTAAAATGAAAGACTTGGGAAAAAATTACTTCCAACACCACTGTCAACTCTAACATTTTGAGAAATTCCATCCTCTCTCTTTCTTACTTATGTCCCTTGCTTCCATATAGTCTCTTCTTAGCACAGCAGCCAAAATAATTCTTTGAAACTTGTCCATTATCACTTCTTTGCTCAGAACCCTCCATTGGCTCTTAATTTCATTCAGAGAAAAAGTCAGTGATCCACATGATCTGTGCTTCTCTCTCTGCCATACCTCTGTGGCCTTATCTCCTATTTCTCCCTACTCTCATGCCCCTCCAGCCATACTGATTCTGCTGTTCCTTGAAATGCAGCTCCTCTTGCCTTGGGTCTCTTACATCAAAGGTTCTGGCTACTAGCATTCTTTTTTCACAGTTAAGTATGTAGCATGGCCAACTCCCTCATTTCTCTCAAGTATTCATTCAAATGTCAACCTATTTGAAATTGGCAACCACCTCTGTACCCTCCTTTTATCCTGTCCCATTATTTTTTCTCAAAGCACTAATTTTTTTAGTTTACTATTTGTATACTTTATTATGCTTATTGTTTATTATCTGTCTGCTAGAATGTAAGCTCTACCAGGGCAGAGATTTTGTTTTGTTTTGTTTTGCTTTGTGAATCTTTGTTTCCCAAGCACCTATAATAGTACCTGACCCAATAAATATTTATTAAACATATGAATGAACTGTGCAAAATGGTAAATACTAATCTCTTTTTTAGCTGATGTGAGCCTCAGTTGACTGATTTATGAAATGCTGGTTTATTCTCCATCTTTTTTGTTAGAGGCATTCCTCAAATGTCTGGTAGTGCTTGGTTGTCTGCTCATGTTTTAAACATCTTTAAGATGGAGCGCTGAAAGTTATATTTGAAGCTGTGAGTGCATTTGCAGGACATATTTATGGTGAGCTTCACAGCGCGATGACTGTTAAGTTGGGAAACCCCAGATGTCAAGATCTTTAGGTGTTTCCTCATAGGCTTACCAGATTTCTTAGAAAAATAACAAGCCCCTTCCAATCTTCCTGGAGAGTAAAGATTTCTTTGAGCTAGGTGAAAAAGAGGACTAGGGCTTCAGCCTTCAGCATTCAGTATGTTTAAATCTACATCTAATCTCCTTATTTTAGGTATGGTACTCATGTCCTCCACTATGTCTGGAGCACCCTGGTCCAGAGATCCTCTATTTGAGCTTTCTCTATTTGAGAAACTAGCATCTCTCGTTTTTGGGGTCAGGGGTGGTATCTGAGTGAGAAAAGGAATTAAATAAATAATTGCTGCCTTTTTTTTTTTTTTTCTTTAGACAGAGTCTCACTCTGTCACCAAGGCTGGAGTGCAGTGGCGCCATCTTGGCTGACTGCAACCTCTACCTCCCATGTTTAAGCGATCTTCCTGCCTCAGCCTCTTGAGTAGCTGAGGCCACAGATGTTTGCCACCACACCTGGCTAATGTTTGTATTTTTAGTAGAGATGGGCTTTCATCATGTTGTCCAGGCTGGTCTCGAACTCATGGGCTCAAGCCACCTTCCCATCTCAGCCCCCACAAAGTACTGGGATTACAGGCATGAGCCACTGTGCCCAGCCATAATTGCTTCTTATATAGTTTTCAGTCTGTTATTCATCCTAAATCATCGGTTTCACATCTTGAGTCATCTGGTACTGCCAGTTTCTAAGCTTTTAGGAGAAGATTCTGTAGTGTTGATTGGTATAGTTCAAAGTTTCTTTTTTTTTTTTTTTTTTGAGACGGAGTCCTGCTCTGTCGCCCAGGCTGGAGTACAGTGGCGGGATCTCAGCTCACTGCAAGCTCCGCCTCCCGGGTTTACGCCATTCTCCTGCCTCAGCCTCCGGAGTAGCTGGGACTACAGGCGCCCGCCACCTCGCCCGGCTAGTTTTTTTTTGTATTTTTAGTAGAGACGGGGTTTCACCATGTTAGCCAGGATGGTCTCGATCTCCTGACCTCGTGATCCGCCCGTCTCGGCCTCCCAAAGTGCTGGGATTACAGGCTTGAGCCACCGCGCCCGGCCAAAGTTTCTTTCTATTGCATGCTTATAATTCAATATAGCATTCTTAGGTTTGCTTAGTCAGTTATCCTTCCTTCGTTTGCTTTCCAAGTTCCAAAATATTGTTGTCTCCTCCTTAGTTCATCCCCCTACTTGTGGGTTTAAGTCTTTTAAAATTCTTTATTGTGTTAGTGTGGTTTTTGTCTACTCTATTTATTGAAACTATTTTCTTGTCTGCCATTTTTCTTGTTTGCTTTCAATTGACAATTTCAATGAGATAACTGTAGAATCACATGTAGTTTATAAAACAATACACACAGGCCGGGCGCGGTGGCTGAAGCCTGTAATCCCAGCACTTTGGGAGGCCGAGACGGGCGGATCACGAGGTCAGGAGATCGAGACCATCCTGGCTAACATGGTGAAACCCCGTCTCTACTAAAAATACAAAAAACTAGCTGGGCGAGGTGGCGGGCGCCTGTAGTCCCAGCTACTCAGGAGGCTGAGGCAGGAGAATGGCGTAAACCTGGGAGGCGGAGCTTGCAGTGAGCTGAGATCTGGCCACTGCACTCCAGCTCGGGCGACAGAGCAAGACTACGTCTAAAAAAAAAAAAAAAAAAAAAAATACAGAGAGATCCCTTGTACATTTTACCCAATTTCCTCCAATAGCAACATTTTCCAAAACTAGTATAACAACCAGGATATTGGTATTGATACAGTCCACCAATCTTACTCAGATTTGCCTTGTTTTGCTTATTCATGTCTGCGTATGTGTGGTTGTTTCTATACAATTTTATATCACGTGTAGGTTTCTGTATCCACACCACTGTCAAGACTGAACAGTTCCATCAACACAGCAATCACTGTTATTAACCTTTTTTTTTTTTCCTTTGAGACGGAGTTTCACTGTTGTTGCCCAGGCTGGAGTGCAATGGCACAATCTCAGCTCGCCGCAACCTCTGCCTCCCGGGTTCAAGCGATTCTCCTACCTCAGCCTCCTGAGTAGCTGGGATTGTAGGCATTCGTCACCATGCCTGGCTAATTTTTGTATTTTTAGTAAAGATGGGGTTTCACCATGTTGGCCAGGCTGGCCTCGAACTCCTGACTTTAGGTGATCCGCCCACCTCGGCCTCCCAAAGTGCTGGGATTACAGGCTTGAGGCACAGCGCCTGGCCGTGTTAACTTTTTTATACCATACCCACTTTCCCTGCATATGTGAATACAGTATTTTCCCACCTCCATCCCTAATCTCTTTTTTTTTTTTTTGAGACGGAGTCTCGCTCTGTCACCCGGGCTGGAGTGCAGTGGCCAGATCTCAGCTCACTGCAAGCTCCACCTCCCGGGTTTACGCCATTCTCCTGCCTCAGCCTCCCGAGTAGCTGGGACCACAGGCGCCCGCCACCTCGCCCGGCTAGTTTTTTTTTTGTATTTTTTAGTAGAGACGGGGTTTCACCGTGTTAGCCAGGATGGTCTCGATCTCCTGACCTCGTGATCCGCCCGTCTCGGCCTCCCAAAGTGCTGGGATTACAGGCTTGAGCCACCGCGCCCGGCCCATCCCTAATCTCTTATAACCACTAACCTGTTCTCCATTTCAAAAATTTTGTTACATAAAAACTGTTATTTAGGCTGGGCGCGGTGGCTTATGCCTGTAATCCCAGCACTTTGGGAGACCAAGGTGGGTGGATCACTTGAAGTCATAAGATTGAGACCAGCCTTCCCAACATGGTGAAACACCATCTCCACTAAAAATACAAAAATTAGCCGGGCATGGTGGCGTGCGCCTGTAATCCCAGCTACTCGGGAAGCTAAGGTAGGAGAATTGCTTGAACCTGGGAGACAGAGGTTGCAGTGAGCTGAGATGATGCCATTGTACTCTGCACTTCAGCTTGGGTGACAGAGTGAAACTCCATCTCAAAAAAAAAAAAAAAAGAAACCTGTTATTTATATATACATATATAAATATTTATATACGTAAAGTGAAACAGGGTCTGTCACCCAGGCTTCAGTGCAGTGATGTGATCATAGTTTACAATAATCTTGAACTTCTAGGCTCAAACTATCCTCCTGCCTCAACCTCCTGAGTAACTAGGTGCACGCCACCACCCCTGACTAATTTTTATAATTTTTGGTAGATATGAGGTCTCCCTATGTTGTCCAGGCTGCTCTGGAACTCCTGGCCTCAAATGATTATCCTGCCTCTACCTCTCATAGCACTGGGATTACAGTCATGAACCTGGACAAAAATGTTATTGTGTAAATTGAATCATACCATATGTAACCTTCTGGGATTGGCTTTTTCAATCAGCATAATTTTCTGGAGATTCATCCAGGTTGTTGCATGTATCAATAGTTCATTCCTTTTTGTTGCTGAACAGTAGTATTCCATGGTATGGATGTACCACAGTTTGTTTTACCGTTTACCTGTTGGAGGTCAGCTGGGCTGTTTCCAGTTTGGGACTATTATGAAACAAAAAAAGGCTATGCACATTTATATACAGTTTTTGTGTGTATTTGAATATAAGTTTCCATTTCTCTGGGACAAATGCCCAAGAGTGCAGTTGCTGGGTCATATGGTAATTGTGTTTAGTTTTTTAAGAAACTGGTTTTCAGAGTGGCTGTACCATTTTACATTACCACCAGCAATGTGTGAGAAATCTAGTTTCTTTGCATCCTTGCCAATATTTATTTTATCTCTATTTTTTATTTTAGCTATCCTGGCAGGTGTATAATGGTGCCTCATCGTGGTTTTAATTTGCATTTCTCTAATGATTAACAGTGTTCAAGTTATTTTCATGTGCTTGTTTATCACCTGTGTATTCTCTTCAGTGAATCGTCTCTGGATGTCTTTTGCCCACTTTCTTTTTTTTTTTTTTCATTTTTATTTTTTGATTAATTTTTTTCTTTTGCCACTGGAATAAAGACTCACCATTTTCTAACTGAGTGATTTTTTAAAAATATATATTTTTTAGAGACAGGGTCTCACTCTGTGGCACAGGCTGGAGTGCAGTGGCACTATCATAGCTCATTGCAGCTTTGAACTCCTGGGCTCAAGCTGTCCTCCCGCCTCAGCCTCATGAGTAGCTAGGATTACAGGCACATGCCACTACACCTGGCTAATTTTTTAATTTGTTTGTTGAGACGGGGTCTTGCTATGTTGCCCAGGCTGGTGTTGAACTCCTGGCCTGCAGTGACCCTCTCATCTCAGCCTCCCAAAGTGTTGGGATTATAGGCATGAACCCCTGTGCCCAGCCTATGGCATGATTTTAGAAGTGATTTATGACTGTATAGTCTCTTCCTGTTCTTGCTTGTTTTCTGAGCCTGATTCTCCAGACTTCCTGGGATTCAGTGAGTCACCCACTACTAACCTTTCATCTTTTACTTGAATCAGCTGGGGTTGGTTTCTGTATGCAGCTAGGGACCTTGAGTTATATAGTTTCTGAATTTTGAGAGTAAAATCCTCAATACATATTAAAGAAGTGCACCATCTTACCAGGGAGACAGGACTTAATGAAATACTAGAACTGGCCAGGCTCAGTGGCTCACGTCTGTAATTCCAGCACTTTGGGAGGCGGAAGCAGGAGAATCACTAGAGCTACGGAGTTCGAGACCAGCCTGGGCAACCTAGCAAGACCTTGTCTCTACTAAAATTCTAACCCCCCACCAAAAAAAAAATTAGCTGGCATGCAAGGTGGCATGCGCCTATAGTCCCAGCTACTCTGGGGGCTGAGGTGGAAGGATTGCTTGAACCCGGAAGATTAAGGCTGCAGTGAGTCCGAATTGTGTCACTGCACTCCAGCCTGGGCGACAGAGAGAGACTCTGTTTCCAAAAAGAAAAAAAAAGGAGGGGGGGGCCAGGCGCAGTGGCTCACGCCTATAATCCCAGCACTTTGGGAGGCCAAAGTGGGCGGATCACCTGAGGTCAGGAGTTTGAGACCAGCCTGGCCAACATGGCGAAACCCCATCTCTACTGAAAATATAAAAATTAGCCAGGTGTGGTGGTGGGCACTTGTAATCCCAGCTACTCAGGAGACTGGGGCAGGAGAATCGCTTGAATCTGGGAGGCGGAGGTTGCAGTGAGTTGAGATCGTGCCACTGCATTCCAGCCTGGGTAACAGAGTGAGACTCGCTGTGCATGGTGGCTCACGCCTGTAATCCCAGCACTTTGGGAGGCCGAGGTGGGTGGATCACCTGAGGTTGGGAGTTCGAGACCATCCTGACCAACATGGAGAAACCCCATCTGTACTAAAAATGCAAAAATAGCTGGGGTGGTGGCACATGCCTGTAATCCCAGCTACTCCAGAGGCTGAGGCAGAAGAATGGCTTGAACCCGGGAGGCAGAGGTTGCAGTGAGCGGGAGGTCGCGCCATTGCATTCCAGCCTGGGCAACAAGAGCGAAACTCTCTCTCAAAAAAAAAAAAAAAACAGAGTGCGACTCCATCTAAAAAAAAGAAAAAGAAAGAAATACTCGAACTGTATTACACAGAAATGCGATAGCTTATCTAACACAGATAAGTGATATAAATAAAGGGGAAATTAATAGCTGGAGCATGTGGAACAGGTTTATAGAAAAACTGGATGCAAAAATTTACACAGAAAAAAGAAGTGTTTATATTCTGTGGCCCTTTGGCAGAACACAAACTGTAATATGATTGTTTTGCCCCCTTAGGAGCACTGTCTTCATTGAAAATGTATATCCTAGGATATTGTTCTAATTAGGTTAATCTCTTTCCTTTGTTGCATTAGGAGGTGAAAAAAATTGTTACATGGGTTAGATTTCCCTCAAAAATATTTCTAGTGATAAGATCTTCAAATAGTATATTGGGGTCTGCTGCTAAATCAAAAAGTCAGTTGCTAAGAGACTTGATTGTCACAAACTGTTACCATCCTGGCATTTTAAGCTTTTGAGAAGTGTAAAATAATTATTCTCCACCAAAATGTTTGAGGCTTTTGCTTTAGTTTATAGACTGGTTTATTATACAGTTTATTTGTAAATTTGGCTCATCATAGAATGTATTAGTAAATTTGTCTATAGGCAGAAGCCAGAGAGTTTGGTTTTTAAAAATATTATCTGTAAAGTGAGGATTTTTGTTTGGTTTTATTTATTTTTAATTTTTAATTTTTTGGGATGGAGTTTTGCTCTTGTTGCCCAGGCTGGGGTTCAGTGGGGCAATCTTGGCTCACCGCAACCTCTGCCTCCTGGGTTAAAGCGATTCTCCTGCCTCAGCCTCCTGAGTAGTTGGGATTACAGGCATGCACCATCACACCTGGCTAATTTTGTATTTTCAGTAGAGACGGTTTTTCTCCATGTTAGTCAGGCTGGTCTTGAACTCCCGACCTCAAGTGATTCACCGCCTTGACCTCCCAAAGTGCTGAGATTACAGGCATAAGCCACTGCACCAGGCTGGTTTTATTTTTTTATACAGATCTGTCACGCAGGCTAGAGTGCAATGATGTGATCATAGTTCACTGCAGCCTGGAATTCCTGGGCTCAGGCAATCCTCCCGCTTCAGTCTTCTGAGTAGCTGAGACCACAGGCATGCACCACCATGCCTGACTGGTTTTTTTATATTTTTCTTTTGAGATGGAGTCTTGCTCTGTCACCCAGGCTGGAGTGTAGTGGCGCGATCTCGGCTCACTGCAGTGTAGTCATCTTGGCACACTGCAACCTCCACCTCCCAGGTTCAAGTGATTCTCCTGCCTCAGCCTCCCAAGTAGCTGAGACTACAGGCACCCACCCCATGCCTTTATTTATTTATTTATTTATTTATTTATTTATTTATTTATTTATTTATTTATTTTTATTTATTTATTTATGGGACGGAGTCTCTGTTGCCCAGGCTGGAATGCAGTGGCACTATCTCGACTCACTGCAAGCTCCGCCTCCCGGGTTAACGCCATTGTCCTGCGTCAGCCTCCCGAGTAGCTGGGACTACAGGCGTGTGCCTCCACGTCCAGCTAATTTTTTGTATTTTTAGTAGAGATGGGGTTTCAGTGTTAGCCAGGATGGTCTCGATCTCCTGACCTTGTGATCCACCTGCCTCGGCCTCCCAAAGTGCTGGGATTACAGGCGTGAGCCCCCGCACCTGGCCATTTTTTTTTTATTTTTGAGACAGAGTCTTACTCTGTCACCCAGGCTGGAGTGCAGTGGCACAATCGCAGCTCACTGCAGCCTCCGCCTCCTGGGTTCAAACAATTCTCCTGCTTCAGCCTTCGGAGTAGGTGGAATTACAGGCGCCTGCCACTATTCCCGGCTAATTTTTGTATTTTTAGTAGAGACAGTGTTTCACTATATTGTCCAGGCTGGTCTCAAACTCCTGACCATCCACCTCAGTCTTCCAAAGTGCTGCGATTACAAGCTTGAGTCACTACGCCCAGCCTGCCTGCCTAATTTTTATATTTTTAGTAGTGACGGGTTTCGCCATGTTGGCCAGGCTGGTCTCAAACTCCTGACCCCAGATGATCAGCCCGCCCTGGCCTCCCAAAGTGCTAGGATTACAGACCTGAGCCACCACGCCCAGCCTATTTTCTTTATTTTTGTAGAGATAGGGTCCCATCATCTTGCCCAGGCTGGTCTCACACTCTTGGGCTCACGTGATCCTCTTGCCACACCTCCCAAAGTGGTGGGATTACAGGTGTGAACTAGCTCACCTGGCCAAGAGTTTTATTACTAGCTGGTTTATGATGTTAGCCTGTTGTGTATCTTGTATACTTTATGTTAGGATTCTTTTCTCCCATCTTCCCCACCTTCATCTTTTCTTCCCCACAGCATATTCTTGGAGAGAAAGAAGTAGGCAGGAGTTTGCTATTTGAGGGCAAGTGAGGAGAGAGATGTGGGGAGGCTGGTCAAAAGAGGAAACTCAAGTTTAAAGCAATGAAACACCAACAGTAACTACTTTTCTTTTTCTAAGTTGCAGATGGCTTTGTGTTTAGTAATCCAGATTAGGTCATGAATCTTTTGATACAGATAGGTTTTTTTTTGTGTTTTGATTTTTGTTTTTTTGTTTTTGTTTTTGTTTGATACAGAGTCTCACTCTGTCACACCCAGGTTGGAGTGTAGTGGTGCAATCTCGACTCACTGCAACCTCCGCCTCCAGGGTTCAAGTGAGTCTCCTGGTTTAGCCTCCCAAGTAGCTGGGACTACAGGCCCGTGCCACTGTGTCCAGCTAATTTTTGTATTTTTAGTGGAGATGGAGTTTCACCATGTTGACCAGGCTGGTCTTGAACCCCTTACCTCGTGATCTGCACCCCTTGGCCTCCCAAAGTGCTGGGATTACAGGCATGAGCCACCGTGCCCGGCCACAGATAGGTTTTTAAAATGTAGATTAAAATAACTTTTGTGTCTGGCCAGGCGCGGTGGCTCACGCCTGTAATCCCAGCACTTTGGGAGGCCGAGGTGGGCAGATCACGAGGTCAAGAGATCGAGACCATCCTGGTCAACATGGTGAAACCCTGTCTCTACTAAAAATACAAAAATTAGCTGGGCATGGTGGCGTGCCCCTGTAGTCCCAGCTACTCGGGAGGCTGAGGCAGGAGAATCGCTTGAACCTGAGAGGCGGAGGTTGCAGTGAGCCGAGATTGTGCCACTGCACTCCAGCCTGACCACAGAGTGAGACTCTGTCTCAAAAAAAAAAAAAAAATTGTGTCTAACAGCAAAGCAGAATCCATCTTTGTTTCCTTCATCTTCTCCATCAAATAGGAAATATGGAAAAGCAGAAAAGAATTGCATTTTTCTGAAAAGAGAATAATTGGCAGAGTAGAACGCTTGCTAGTGAATTACAATGAGACTATAACTGATTTTATAGAAAAGGAATTATTGTTCAAGTAGAATTCCTTCTCTTGCCCTTCCCTTTTGGCTTCTACAGTTTACTTAACTGAAACTTAATGGGTCCATTTTTTCCTTTCTCTTCCTTCTCTTTCTTTTCAGTGGATCTATTTCTTCCCTTTAAAAATTAGGTTGAGTTGGGCGTGGTAGTATAGACCTGTAATTCCAGTTATTCAAGGAGGCTGATGCCAGGAGTTTGAGACCAGTCTGAGCAACATAGGGAGGCCCCCATCTCTCTCTCTCTCACACACACACACACACACACAGAGAGACACACACACAGAGTAGGTGTTTCTGAGAAAGTTGAACCTAAAACCAGTAGATATTTTTATGCTGTGTGAGAGTAAGGAAGCTTAGAAAATGACCTAAAACCATTTTTTCTCAAACTTTGAACTTCGCATACAATATTTATGGGCCTCTTGGGCAAAACTATAGACATAATTTTACCTGAATCCATTTGGATTATTTTTCAAGTAGTTAATGTGAGGGAGAAAGGCAGAAATGATAACCTCTTCCAAGGCCACTTTTTTCTAGAACTTCCTTCTTGACTTAAGATTTCTCTGTGTTATTTTCTCTCATCATCAAATGGAACTTCACCTTTCAAATTTCTGTGCACTACAGTATAATACTCACTATATTTTAATCAATGCATCTAAAGTTTTTACCGTTCAACCTAAACCTGATTGTCTAGTGATATTCCGTATCTTACTGATGGTTAATGCACCAACCACTGAAATGCTGAGGCTGAAACAGAGATCATCTTAGACTCTCTTTTTCTTTTTTTTTTTTTTTTTTTGAGACGGAGTCTGGCTATGTGGCCCAGGCTGGAGTGCAGCGGCCGGATCTCAGCTAACTGCAAGCTCCGCTTCCTGGGTTCACGCCATTCTCCTGCCTCAGCCTCACAAGTAGCTGGAACTACAGGCGCCCACCACCATGCCCGGCTAATTTTTTGTATTTTTTTAATAGAGACAGGATTTCATCGTGTTAGTCAGGATGGTCTCAATCTCCTGACCTCGTGATCTGCCCGTCTCGGCCTCCCAAAGTGCTGGGATTACAGGCTTGAGCCACCGTGCCCAGCCCGACTCTTTCCTTTTCACTTATTCAGAAGTCACACGTCCTGCAGATGATTCTTCTTTTTAACAATATCCACTCTCCTTCTCTCCATCCCCACTTTTTCTGCCTTAGTTGGACCTTAACACTTTTTACCTACATCATTCAGGTTGGGCTCCCGGCTTCTGGTTCTAGCATCTCTCCAGTCCATTCTCTACATTGCTGCCAGGTTATCTTTCTAAACATTCTGGATTAAATTCATATAACATTGTAGATTAAATTCCAGTTCCATTGAGAACACATGGACACAGGGAGGGGAACATCACACACTGGGGCCTGTCAGGGGGTTGGGGGCAAGGGGAGGGAGAGCATTAGGACAAATATCTAATCCATCTGGGGCTTAAAACCTAGATGATGGGTTGAGAGGTGCAGCAAATCACCGTGGCACATGTATACCTATGTAACAAACCTGCACGTTCTGCACATGTATCCCAGAACTTAAAGTAAAATTTAAAAAATTTAAAAATAAATGTAAAAATTCCAGTCTCTTAATTTTAAGACGCACAGCCCTTCAGAATTCCATCCCAGTCTGTTTTTTTTTTGTTTTTGTTTTTTTTTTTTTTTTTTGAGACGGAGTCTCGCTCTGTCACCCAGGCTGGAGTGCAGTGGCGTGATCTCAGCTCACTGCAAGCTCCGTCTCCCGGGTTTACGCCATTCTCCTGCCTCAGCCTCCGGAGTAGCTGGGACTACAGGCGCCTGCCACCTCGCCCGGCTAGTTTTTGTGTATTTTTTAGTAGAGACGGGGTTTCACCGTGTTAGCCAGGATGGTCTCGATCTCCTGACCTCATGATCCGCCCATCTCGGCCTCCCAAAGTGCTGGGATTACAGGCTTGAGCCACCGCGTCCGGCCTGTTTTTTTTTTTTTTTTCTAATTTCATCTTCTACCATTCATTCTTTATTTCAGCCATACCAAAGTATGACAGTTCCCTAGACATGCCATGGGGGTTTATACTTTCTGTTGTTTCATATCATTGTGCCTTTGCATATATATACTTTTTTCTCTGCTTAGAACACCTTTCCCTGCCTTTTTGTTTGTTTTTTACTTTTCTTTTTTTTTGAGACGGACCCTCCCTCTCTTGTCCAGGCTGGAGTGCAGTGGCGCAATCTCGGCTCACTGCAACCTCCACCTCTGGGTTCAAACGATTCTCCTGCTTCAACCTCCTGAGTAGCTGGGATTACGGCACCCGCCACCACGCCTGGCTAATATTTGTATGTTTAGTAGAGATGGGGTTTCACTATGTTGGCCGGACTGGTCTTGAACTCCTGACCTCAAGTGATCCACCCACCTCAGCCTTCCAATGTGCTAGGATTACAGGCGTAAGCCACCACGCTCAGCCTCTGTGCCTTTTTAAATCAAAAACTAGTTCTTTTTTAAGAATTAATCAAAGTTTTATGCTGATGAATTTTTGTTTCCCAGAACCTCATATATATTTGTGTCATAGTATTTATGACGCCGTACAATGTGATCTAATTCTTTTCCACCTAGACTGGAAGATCTTTTTGAAGGCAGGGCTTGTGTTGTCTTTGCCTTGGGCTAAGTGTTACGTAGCACAACCCCTAGTAGTAGCTGTCATAAATGCTCTTTGAGTGACTCTCATTTATGTTAAAAAGAAAAAAAAATCCATACAGCAGAATGTTTTTCAACTTTGAGGCCAGGCACGGTAGCTCACAGGTATAATCCCAACACTTTGGAGGCCAAGGAGGACAGATCACCTGAGGTCAGGAGTTTGAGACCAGCCTGGCCGACATGGTGAAACCCCATCTCTATTTCAAAATACAAAAATTAGCCGGGCATGGTGGCATGCACCTGTAATCCCTGCTACTCAGGAGGCTGAGGCAGGAGAATCGCTTGAACTTGGGAGGCAGAGGTTGCAGTGAGCTGAGATCATGCCACTGCCCTGAGCCTGGGTGACATAGTCAGACTGTCTTAAGAAAAGTTTTCAACTTGAGCACTGGACTCATTTATTTTAAGTAATAATCATTAAAACCAAAGCCCAGCAAAATCAAATAATTTGAAAGGACTTCAGAGCTGTAATATAATTTGATGGGCTTTATAAGTTTGAAAGTTTTTGGTAAGCAGATCTATGCAGAATGTGATTAAAATAATTTTTTGGCTCACAGTGTCAACCAGACAGATGATGTTGAGGTTAGTTGCTAGGCTGGTTCTCCTTCCTTTATGTTGAAACAACAGGCAGCATTCATTGTAGCTCATGAGGCAGACCTGGTTTCTTCTACAGCCTTATCTGAAATGCCTTTCCAAAGCCAGCAGTCACTGTCAGACTGTCCAGAGTTCTTTCAACAGGAAAACCAGGACTAATCCCTTCTCTTAACTCCTCTAAGCTGTCAGCAAGCAAACTGCTTCTTACCAATCTAGCATGAAAGCCATGAGCCAGGAATACAGGGCAGATACATTGATTGTTAAAGGGCATTTGGCTTTCAGTCTCTGGATTCCAAGTCAGTGCCTTCTCCTCTGCTGTCAGACCATCAAGTTGTAGGTAGGTGTTGTGCTGCATGTTTCAAGGTGGCCCTATAGATGCTGGACAATTCCAGAAAGCAATGGTTTCCCTATTATGAGAAGACTATGTACCTGTCATTTCTGCCATTCTGTTAAGCAGATAAAAGAGATTAAGACGGGCTATTTAGCAATACTAAATGAGACTAGTACCCTACTTCTTTCTTGAAGCCTTTGTGTCTCTCCTGTCTGTACATTTAGACCTTTCTTTTGCAACCAGATCTACTTGTTAAAAGGTGGGGAATGGGGTTGGCATGATGAGAAGAGTATGCGGTATACAGGATTTTTTTTTTTTTTCTTTGAGACAGGGTCTAGCTCTGTAACCCAAACTGGAGTACAGTGGCACGATCTTGGCTCATTGTAACCTTCGTCTCCTGGGCTCAAGCCAACCTCCCACCTCACCCTCCCGAGTAGCTGGAACTATAGGCTCATGCTACCATGCCCAGCTAATGTTTGTAGTTTTTGTAGTGATGGGGTTGCACCGTGTTGCCCAGGCTGGTCTTGAACTCCTGAGCTCAAGCAATTCACCTACTTCAGCCACCCAAAGTGCTGGGATGACAGACATTAGCCACCACGCTTGGCTAGGATTTTTAATAATACATTCATCATCATCGAAGCATATATCTGTATAATAAAAATCACTGATTTTGAGTGTACAGATTAATGACTTTTGTGAAATGGATGCATCTGTTTAACAACCCCCAAAACCAAGATGTGGAACATTTTAATTTCCCCACCAAGTTCCTTTGTGTCCCTTTACAGTTTTCTCTCCCTGCCACCATTGCAATCAACCACTAATCTTACTTCCAGTATTTGCTTTGCCTGTTCTAGAATATGTATAAGAGAAATCATACAGTGAGTACTTTTTTGAGTCCAGCTTATTTCACTAAATATGATCTCCTTGGAAGTTGTCTATGTTGTTGCCTTTATCAGCAGTTTGTTTCTTTTTATTGCTGAGTACTATTTCCATTGTATAGATATACTGCATTTGTTTACCTACTTACCAGTTGGATCATTTCCAACTTCTGGCTGTTACAAATAAAGATGTGAACATTCATGTATACAAGGTTTTTTGTGGATAGAGGGTTTTATTTTTCTTAGATAAATACATAAACATGAAATTACTGGGTCATATGGTAAGTGTATATTTACCTTTATGAGAAAGTGGCAAAATGTTTTCCTAAGTGGTTGCACCATTTTATACTCTTACCAGCTATGTATGAGAGTTCTAGTTGCTGCAAATCCTTGCCAATACTTGATATTGTCTGTTGTTTTCATTTCAAATGGCTATACATCTTAGTCACTGTGAAGGAGTACATATCTCATTGTGATTTTAATTTTTCTTTTTTCCTTTGAGACAAGATCTCACTGTGTTGCCCACATGGGAGTGCAGTGGCATGATCACAGCTCACTGCAGCCTTGACCTCCCAGGCTCAAGTGATCCTCCCACTTCAGCCTCCCAAGTAGCTAGGACTACAGGCATGCACCGCCATGTCTGGCTAAGATTTTAATGTTTCATGTTTCTTTCTTTCTTTTTTCTTTTGGAGATGGTGCCTTGTTCTGTCACCCAGGTTAGAGTGCGGTGGTGCAATCAGGGCTCACCGCAGCCCCAACCTCCCAAGCTCAAGCAGTCCTCCTACCTTAGCCTCCTGAGTAGCTGGGACCACAGGTGCATGCCACTATGCCCAGCTAATTTTTAAAATTTTTCTAGCGATGGGGTCTTCCTACATTGCTTAAGCTTTTCTTGAGCTCCTAGACTCAGGCAATCCACCTGCCTATGCCTCTCAAAGTGCTGGGATTACAGGCATGAGCCACCACAACCCAGCCAGTTTTTCATGTTTCTTTTTTTTTCTTTTCTTTTCTTTTCTTTTCTTTCTTTTTTGTTTTTGAGATGGAGTCTTGCTCTGTCGCCCAGACTGGAATGCAGTGGCGCAATCCTGGCTCACTGCAAGCTCCGCCTCCTGGGTTCACGCCATTCTCCTGCCTCAGCCTCTGGAGTAGCTGGGACCATAGGCACCCACCACCATGCCCGGCTAATTTTTTTTGTTTTTAGTAGAGACAGGGTTTCACTGTGCTAGCCAGGATGGTCTGGATCTCCTGACCTTGTGATCCACCCACTTTCGGCCTCCCAAAGTAGTGGGATTACAGGCGTGAGCCACCACATTTGGCCCAGTTTTTCATGTTTCTTGATGCAAATAGTATTTTTAAAATATCATTTTTAATTTGTTTGCTGCTAGCATATAGAAATGCAGTTGATTTCTGTGTATGACCTTGTATCAATGTCAATTAGCCCTTATTTCTAGCAGTTGTTTTGTTTTATTTTAGATTTCCTAGGCATTTTGGAGATAGTCATGGTGTTAATACTGGACTTACTCAACTTTAGACAGTGAGAATAAGATCCACATGATCTAGATGTTTGGATCTTTTGGCTTTCTGGATATTTGAGAGCCTTATATTGATAGGTGCCTGCATGCATGTTAGGATGACATAATTGAAGTAAACCATGAATATAAAGTGGAATGAATACAGTTGCAATAATAATTCTATGTAGAATTGACATGCTAGATGGGAAACAAGGCTGCTTTGCCCTCTGGGCTTTTGAAAAATTGGAAAGTAGGCCCTGTGCTCTGAAGAACAATAAAATTTGGCTGTGGCTCCTAAGAAGTACTTCCTAAAACCAGGTTACTCAGAAGGATGATGGAATTACCTCTAGCCATTTGTAAAGCCACTTACCAATTTATTTTTTTGGACAAGTATTTCATTAGTGAGTCCCCACCAGTGTACCAGGCACTGTTTTAGTGCTTGGGATACACCAGTGAACAAAACAGTAAAACAAATAAACAAATAAAAAAAATCTTGTTTAAATTACATTCTAGTGGGGGGAATACATAATAAATATTAAGCATGAAAATACTGATTTTTTGTTAGTGGTGAGAAGGGCTCTGGAAAAATATGAGGCAAAGCAGGAGGATGGGGGTGTAGAGAAATATCTGATTTTAATACCCTTGTAGATTACTTTTTGATTAACACTGAAAACTCATCATAAAACAAATAGCAGGAAAAAAAGCTAATTCATAATTACTCGGTGATGACCCTTTGATGAGGATTATCTCAAGTTTACATATGTATTCCCCAGTGATTTTTTTCTCCAACCGAATTGTCTAATTTGCAAGGAAGTTTTTAGAAGAAATGGTTCCAAGCAAGCTACACTGCGATCCCTCAACCACAAAAGATCTAATTTTCATAGAAAAAGATGTGAATATTTTCAACAGTTACAAACACAAAGTAGGAAACAAAGGTCCTAGCCTTACCCAGTTGCAGAATTTCTTATTTTACCATCCCACTTAGGAATGGTCAATATTATGTTTGAGAACGATAAAGCAAAGGAAGTAAAAAAGGTGCCACTTTTTAATCATTTTACTTGTGTACACTCTAACAAAACATGAGATGCCAAAGAGACAACCCTACACCAGATGGCTATTAAATCAAATGCTTTTCTTTACAGGTTGATGAATCAATAGACTTTAGTGAATGTGCTCAGTTAATAGAACTGCTTAGGCTGGTCTAGGTGGCTCATGTCTGTAATCCTAACACTTTGGGAGGCTCTGGCAGGCAGATTGCTGGAGCCTAGGAGTTCAAGACCAGCCTGGACAACATGGCAAAACCCATCTCTACAAAAAACAAACAAACAAACAAAAACGAAAATTATCTGGGCGTAGTAGTATGTGCCTATATTCCAAGCTACGTGGGAGGCTAAAGCAGGACTTTGAACTCAGGAGGTTGAGGCTGCAGTGAGCTGTGATCTTGTCACTGCACCCCAGCCTGGGCAACAGAATGAGATCCTGTCTTTTAAAAAAAGAAATACATAAAAATAAACTGCTTAGAGCCCTTGAAGAGAAATTCTTAGAGAGTTATTTGTTCTGCATATATGTCAAAACAACCTACTTGAGATGAAATATTCAAAATTATAAATGAAATCTTTTAAAAAAGATGATACAGAAATCTTCTGTTCATGTAGTGGTAATGCTGGTGCAAAAATGCGTGTATAGATATAAAGGCTTCATGTCAAGAATTCACCTGAAAACCCTGAAATTTAGGCACATGAATTGTTTTTATTCAGTTTTTCATAGGAGAAATTCAGTTTTGCCTGTAGGTCTGAATTGCACATTAAATTATATTTTCAAAATGGTGAATCTAATAATAATAAGTACTTAAAAATAAAATAGTACTCACTGTGTGCCAAGACTGTTTTTGTTTGTTTTTGTTTTGTTTTGTTTTGGTTTTTTTGAGACGGAGTTTAGCTTTCATAGCCCAAGCTGGAGTGCAATGGCGTGATCTTGGCTCACCACAACCTCCACCTCCCGGGTTCAAGTAATTCTCCTGCCTCAGCCTCCCAAGTAGCTGGGATTACGGGTGTGCACCACCACGCCCAGCTAATTTTTTTTTTTTTTTGTATTTTTAGTAGAAACAGGGTGTCACCATGTGAGCCAGGCTGGTCTCAAACTCCTGACCTCAGGTGATCCCCCCCACGCATGAGCCACTGTGCCAAGACTGTTGTAAGAAGTTTATTTATATTTACTAATTTAATCCTCACAGTTAATGATGTAGGTACTATTAATATCATCCCCATCTACAGCTAAGGAAACTGAGACATAGAGCAGTTAGGTTATTTTCCCAAGGTTACATTGGCAGAGCCAAAATTCAAAGCCAGGTAATCTGGCTTCAGAGTCTGTACTTTGTGTGTGTGTGTGTGTGTGTGTGAGAGAGAGAGAGAGAGAGAGGGAGAAAGAAAACACACATAACATAAAATTTACCATCTTAACCATTTATTTTTGGTCTATGTTTTTTATTTTTTGGCTTAATTTAATTTATTTTTGAGATGGAGTCTCGCTCTGATATCCAGGTTGGAGAGCAGTGCAGCTTCAGACTCCTGTGCCCAAGCAATCCCCCTACCTTAGTCACCCAAGTAGTTGAAACTACAGGTATCTGTCACAATGCCAAACTATTTTTTTCTTTTCTTCATGTTTTTTTTAAGAGACAAGGGTCTTGCTGTATTGCCCAGGCTGGAGTGCCATCACAGCTCACTGCAGCCTCTATTTCCTTAGTGGATCCTCTCACCTCAGCCTCCCAAGTACCTGGGGCTACAGGCATGCACCACCACACTCAGCTAATTTTTTTCTGTTTTTTGTGGAAATGGGGCCTCACAGTGTTGTCTAGGTTGGTCTTGAAATCCTTGGCTCAAGTGATCCACCCACCTCAGCCTCCCAAAGTGCTGGGATTATAGACGTGAGCTACTATGCCCAGCTGTATATCTTCTTTGTAGAAATATCTATTCAAGTATTTTGCCCAGGTTTGAATTGGGGTTTTTTGTTGTTGTTGTTGTTGTTGTTAAATTGTGGGAGTTCTTTATATATTTTGGATATTAATCTCTTATTAGATGTATGATTTGCAGGCCGGGTATGGTGGCTCATGCCTCTAATCCCAGCACTCTGGGAAGCCAAGGCAAGAAGACTGCTTGATGCCAAGAGTTTAAGACCATCCTGGGTAACATAGCAAGATCCTGTTTTTAAAAATAAATAAATAATTTATTTTTTTTTTTAAGAAAAGAATAGATGACCAGGCACAGTGGCTCATGCCTGTAATCCCAGCACTTTGGGAGACCAAGGTGGGCAGATCACCTGAGGTCAGGAGTTTGAGACCAGCCTGGCCAACATGACGAAACCCCATCTACTAAAAATACAAAAATTAGCTGGGTGTGGTGGCACGTGCCTGTAATCCCAGCTACTTGAGAGGCCGAGACAGGAGAATCGCTTGCACCCAGGCAATGGAAGTTGAAGTGAGCCGATGATCATGCCACTGCGCTCCAGCCTGGGCGACAGAGCAAGACTCTGTTTCAAAAAAATAAAATAAAAAATAAAATAAAAAGAATAGATACATGATTTGCAAATATTTTCTCCCATTCCATAGGTAGTCATTTTATTCTTCTTATGCCTAAGTTTTCAGTTTGGTTAAGTCCAGTTTATCTATTTTAACATTTGTTACCTGTACCTTTTGGTGTCTTAGTCAAGAAATCACTGCCAATCCAGTGTCAAGAAGCTTTTCCTCTATGTTTTTCTCTAAGAGTTTTATAATTTTAGCTTCTACATTTAGGATAGTCCCTTTTTTTGTTTGTTTGTTTTGAGATGAAGTCTCACTATGTTGCCCAGGCTGGACTCACAACTCCTAGGCTCAAACAGTCCTCCCACCTCGAACTCCTGAATATCTGGGACTACAGGTATGCACTACTATGCCCAGCTGGTTCGTTTTGAATTAATTTTTGTTATGGTGTAAGGTAAGGGTCCAACTTTTATGACTTCTTTTCATTTCTGGCCGAGGCAGGCGGATCACAAGGTCAGGAGATCGAGACCATCGTGGCTAACACAGTGAAACCCCGTCTCTACTAAAAAAAAAAAAATACAAAAAATTAGCTGGGTGTGGTGGCGGGTGCCTGTAGTCCCAGCTACTCGGGAAGCTGAGGCAGGAGAATGGCGTGAACCTGGGAGGCGGAGCTTGCAGTGAGCTGAGATTGCACCACTGCACTCCAGCCTGGGCAACAAGAGCGAAACTCTGTCTCAAAAAAAGAAAAGAAAAGTAGATGTCTCAGGGAAGGGATGACCAAGGAGAGGGAGAAAGACAAGAGAACAGCTGATCAATGGGGCAGTGAAAACTTACACATTTATTGATTAAGCTTACCCTCTTATATCGCACATTTTGTGGCAACTACTAAACGTCTCTACTAAAAATACAAAAATTAGCCAGGCGTGGTGGCAGATGCTTGTATTTCCAGCTACTCAAGAGGCTGAGGCGGGAGAATTGCTTGAACCAGGAGGCAGAGGTTGCAGTGAGCCAAGGTCGTACCACTGCACTCCAGCCTAGGTGACAGAGTAAGACTCTGTCTCAAAAAAAAAAAAAAAGTTTTTTCTTATTTTAAATTGGATTGTTTGTTTTCTTATTATTGTGTTGTGAGAGTTCTTGATACGCTGTGCATGTAAGTCCTTTATCAGATGTGATTAGCAAATATTTTCTTCCAGTCTGTGGCATGTCTTTTCATTATCAGTGATAAGAGAACATAAGTTCTTAATTTTAAAGTTTAGTTCATCATTGCTTTCGTTAATGGGTCATGCTATGCTTTTCATATCTAAAATCTTTGTCTAACCTAAGGTTACAAACATATTCTATTTTATTCCTGAAGTTTTGTAGTTGTAGGTTATATATTTAGATCTATCATCCAACTGTAGTTAATGTTTATATATGTTGCAAGGTATGGATTAAAATGGTTTTGTTGTTGTTGTTTTGGTTTTGGTTTTTGAGACAGTCTTGCTCTGTTGCCCAGACTGGAGTGCAGTGGTGCGATCTTGGCTCACTGCAACCTCCGCTTCTCAGGTTCAAGCAGTTCTCCTGCCTCAGCCTCCTACAGGCACACACCACAACACCTGGCTAATTTTTCTGTTTTTAGTAGGGATGGGATTTCGCCATGTTGACCAGGGTGGTCTGGAACTCCTGACCTCAAGCAATCCGCCTACTTCGGCCTCCCAAAGTGCTGGAATTACAGACTTGAGCCACTGCTCCCAGCCATTGTTTTTTTTTAGAAACAAGGTCTTGCTGCTATAGGGCCCAGGCTGGAGTGCAGTAATGGGATCATAGCTCACTGCATCCCTAAACTCCTGGGCTTAAGTGATTGTTGGCCTCAGACTCCCAAGTAGCTGGGACTACAGGCATGAGCAACCGCGCCTAATTTTTTTCTTTTGTAGAGATGGGGTCTCACTATGTTGACCAGGCAGGTCTCAAACTCCTGGCCTCAAGCAGGCCTCCCACCTCTGCCTCCCCAGAGTGCTGGGATTACAGGCATAAGCCATTGCACCCAGCCAAAATGAGTTTTTAAAATTTTTGGTTTTGTTTAATGGGGGTATCCAGTGGTCCAGCACTGTTTAAAAGGCTATTCTTTTTCTCCTGAGCTGCATTTTCACCTTGTCAAAAGTCAGTTGACTTTTTTTTTTTTTTTTTGAGACGGGGTCTCCCTCTGTCTCCCGGGCTGGAGTGCAGTGGCCGGATCTCAGCTCACTGCAAGCTCCGCCTCCCGGGTTTACGCCATTCTCCTGCCTCAGCTTCCCGAGTAGCTGGGACTACAGGCGCTGCCACCTCGCCCTGCTAGTTTTTTGTATTTTTTAGTAGAGACGAGGTTTCACCGTGTTAGCCAGGATGGTCTCTATCTCCTGACCTCGTGATCCGCCCGTCTCGGCCTCCCAAAGTGCTGGGATTACAGGCTTGAGCCACCGCGCCCGGCCTTGACCATTTATCATAGATGTGTGGTTCTATTTCTGGACTCTCCGATTTAATTTGTTGATCTTAGTTGGCATTATTAAGTCTTGATTACTATAACTTTATAATAAATGTTGAAGTCATATGATTTAAGTCTTTCAACTTTGCCCTTTCAAAGTTATTTGGCTGTTATAGATTATTTGATTGTCATAAACATTTTAGATTCAGCTTGTCCATGCCTTAAAAAAAAGCCTGGTGGGACTTTAATTGGAATTGCATTGAATCTGTCAACAAATATGGAGAGAATTGCCATCTTAACAATATTGCCCTCTAATCTATGAACACAGTTTATCTCTCTTTCATTTTAGGTCTTTAATTTCTCTTCACAATATTTTGTTTTCAGTGCGTATATTTTATACATTTTTAAGTATTTCATACTTTACTATTTTATGTTTTGAGGCTATTGTAAATGGTATTTTTAAAATCCAGTTTCTGAATGTTTACATAATAAAATTTCTTTTTTTTTTTTTTTTTTTTCACAGAGTCTCGCTCTGTCACCCAGGCTGGAGTGCAGTGGCGTGATCTCGGCTCACTGCAAGCTCCGCCTCCCGGGTTCACGCCATTCTGCTGCCTCAGCCTCCCGAGTAGCTGGGACTGCAGGTGCCTGCCACCATCCCCAGCTAATTTTTTGTATTTTTAGTGGAGACAGGGTTTCATTGTATTAGCCAGGATGGTCTCGATCTCCTCACCTCGTGATCCTCCCGCCTCGGCCTCCCAAAGTGCTGGGATTACAGGCGTGAGCCACTGCGCCCGGCCTATAAAATTTATTTTCATAAAGTGATCTTATATGCTGCAACCGTGCTAAACTGATATATCAGTTCTTAGTAGCTTTTTTTAAGATTCCACAGCATTTGCTAGCTAGACAATCATGTCATGTTCAGATTAGGAAAGTTTTACTTCCTTTCCATTTAGATGCCTTTTGCTTATTTTTCTTGCCTTTATTGAACTAAACAGAACCTCTATTACTATGTTCCATAGAAGTGCTAAAAGTAGACATCCTTACCTTGTTTCTGATTTTGAGGGGAAAGCATTCAGTTTTTACCATTAAATATGACGTTAGCTGTAGTTTTTTCATAGATTTTCTTTTTCGGATTGGGAAAGTCCTCTTCTATTCCTGGCATGTTGAGTGTTTTATCAGGAATGGATATTAAATTTTGCCAAATGCTCTTTCTGGATTATCCAGATAAATACATATACTTTTTAAAATTTTAGTCTCTTGGCCTGGCACAGTGGCTCACACCTCTAATCCCAGTACTTGGGAGGCCAAGGCGGGCAGATTGCTTGAGCCCAGGAGTTCAAGACCAGCCTGGACAACATGACAAAACCCCATCTCTACAAAGAAAACAAAACCACAAAAATTAGCCAGGCAATTAGACTACAGGCATGCACTTGTAGTCCCAGCTTCTCTGGAGGCTGAGGGGAGAAATCAGTTGAGCCCAGGAGGTCGAGGCTACAGGGAACTATGATAGTGCCACTGCATTCCAGACTGGGCAACAGATCAAGACCTTGCCTCAAAAAAAATCTAGTCTCTCACTATGGTGAATTACATTGATTAAATTTCAGGTGTTCAAACAAATTTACATTCCTAGTATAAACCACTTGATCATGATTTATTAACCTTTTTATATATTCTTGGATTTGACCTCTGCTAATTTTTAAAGAATTTTCCGGCCGGGCGTGGTGGCTCAAGCCTGTAATCTCAGCACTTTGGGAGGCCGAGACGGGTGGATCACGAGGTCAAGAGATTGAGACCATCCTGGTCTACACGGTGAAACCCCGTCTCTACTAAAAATACAAAAAAAAAAACTAGCTGGGCGAGATGGTGGGCGCCTGTAGTCCCAGCTACTCGGGAGGCTGAGGCAGGAGAATGGCGTAAACCAGGGAGGCGGAGCTTGTAGTGAGCCAAGATCGCGGCCACTGCACTCCAGCCTGGGCCACAGAGTGAGCCTCCGTCTCAAAAAAAAAAAAAAAAAAAGAATTTTCCAGCCAGGTGTGGTGGCTCACATCTGTAATCCCGGCACTTTGGGAGGCCGAGGTAGGTGGATCACCTGAGGTCAGGAGTTCAAGACCAGCCTGGCCAACATGCTGAAACCCCATCTCCACTAAAAATACAAAAATTAGCTGGACGCAGTGGTGTGCACTTGTAATTCCAGCTACTTGGGAGGCTGAGGCAGAAGAATCACTTGAACCCAGGAGGCAGAGGTTGCGGTGAGCCAAGATCACACCATTGCACTCCAACTTGAGCAACAGACCAAGACTCCATCTCAAAAAAAAAAAAAAAAGAATTTTCCACTCTGGGAGACCAAGGTGGGAGGATTGCTTGAGCCCAGGAGTTCAAGACCAGCCTGGGCACAATCTAGTGATACCTTATCTCTACAAAAAATAAACAAAGTTAGCCAACTGTGGTGACATAAGCCTGCAGTCCCAGCTACTCCAGAGGCTGAGATGGAAGGATCACTTGAGCCTGGGAGGTCGAGGCTGTAGTGAGCCGAGATCACGCCACTGCACTCCAGTCTTGGTGACAGAGTGACACCCTGTCTCAAAAATGAATAAATAGGGCTGGGCACTGTGGTGCATGCCTGTAATCCCAGCACTTTAGAGGCCAAGACGTGTGGATCACTTGAGGCCAGGCTGGGCAGCATGGTGAAACTTCATCTCTACTAAAAATACAAAAATTAGCCAGGCATGGTGTTGCATGCCTGTAATCCCAGTTACTTGGGAGGCTGAGACAGGAGAATTGCTTGAACCTGGGAGGTTGCAGTGAGCCAAGATTGCACCATTGCACTCCAGCCTGGGCAACAAAAGCAAAACTGTCTCAAAAAAAAAAAAAAGAGAGAGCTGGATGCAGTGCATCATGCCTGCAATCCCAGCACTTTGGGAGGCCGAGGCAGGCAGATCATGAGGTCAAGCGTTCGAGACCAGCCTGGCCAACATGGTGAAACCCTGTCTCTACTAAGAATACAAAAATTAGCCGGGCGTGGTGGTGTGTGCCTGTAATCCCAGCTACTTGGGAGGCTGAGACAGGAGAATCGCCTGAACTCGGGAGGCAGAGGTTGCAGTGAGCCGAGATTGTGCCACTACACTCCAGCCTGGGTGACAGAGCAAGACTCCGTCACGGAGAAAAAAAAAGGAAAGAAAACCTGAAGATTCAGTGAAGTATAGAAAACAGAAATCACCCATAATCCTACATATAGCAATAACGCAATAACTACTTTTTTTTTTTTTTTTTAAGTTGGAGACAAGGTCTCCCTCCATCGCCCAGGCTGGAGTAGAGTGGCATGATCATGGCTCACTGCAGCTTCAGCTTCCCAGGTTCAAGTGATCCTCCTTCCTTAGCCTCCCAAGGAGCTGGGACTACAGGCATGCACCACCAAACCTGGCCAACTTTTTTTTTTTTTTTTTTGTAGATAAAATATCTTGCTATGTTGCTCAGGCTGGTCTCAAACTCCTGGGCTCAAACAGTCATCTTGGCTGCCCAAAGTGCTGGGATTACAGGCATGAGCCACCACTCTTGGGTAATTTAAAAATTTTTTTTTAGAGACTGGAGCCTGGCAATGTTGCCCAGACTGGTCTCGAACTCCTGGTCTCTAGTGATCGTCCCGATTCAGCTTCCCCAAGCGCTAGGAATACAGGCATGAATCACACTGCTCCCGGCCAGTGCTTATTTTAAATGCCAGCCATTATTCTAAATGCTTCATATATATATATTAGTTTGTTTAACGCTCATGACAATCAGATATTATCTATTTGCATTTTATAGATGAAGAAACCAAATGAAAGGTTAAGTAAGTGATCAGTTTCCCGAGCCTAACTAAAAATTTAACAGAAATTATTGCCCTTCCCTCCTAGCCACTAAATGCTTAGCACTGCTTTACTAGTCTTTGACATAATGCCAGTGTATTTAGTCTGTTTGTAATCTATAAACACCATGTTGACCAGTTCTTAGTTGTTATATACAGTGTTTGCCTTCCAATTTTTAGTCTCTGTAATACAGTTATAGCGTTACCTAGGTTTATTGAGTTTTTTTGTAGTTACTAGATTTAGTGTATATTTAGTTATCAGTTTTTGAGAGAATTTCAAAATATTATTTATATCCTATCTGCTTTTTAAAAGGATTTAATGCCATTTATAATAAGTCATACAATGAATTTTTAAACATTGAAGATTAACAACTGTAAAGAGGAACCAGGATAATTATATCCAAAATGTAAGATCATTTAGTAATAACAAGTTAATATTAAATTTAGTTCTTCTTTCTGACATTTTTGATAAGAATGAGATTCTTGGTTTTGGAGATAGCACAGACTATTAGTTTGAAATTATGGGATTTGGTATGTCAGATATTATTCAGAATGCTAAAATATCTGCCACTGAACACACCTGAAATGTAATTCTTTTTTCTTATATTTTTGACAACTTCTGATACCAAAAATATACATAATTCTTTACATACCTCTAATAGTAGATGATCAAATTTTTTATATGTGCAGTGATTTCAAATAACGTTGAAAAATAATCAGGAACTCGTTCAGTTTGCACAAATTTACTCTTCTACTCCTTCCTCTGCATCCACTAAAAATTATGAAACTGTGCAGGTGTAATAAATATATTGTGTGTAGGTTGAAGTATGATACAGAGTGTGAAACTGAAATATTTATTCCAAATGTTTATTCAGCAATGAATAAAAATTCCCAGAGCAATGAATAATTCTATCTAGGGCTGAAATTGGTGGTAGGGATTGGTAGAAAGAGAGATGGAGCTCATTTTGTGAAGGCTCATAAATTTGGCGTGAATCTTATAATCAGTGAAGAGATATTAAAGACTCTTTGATCAGGGTAGTGCCATGAAATTGAATTTTAGGAATTTTTTAGGAAGCTGAATTTTTTAGTAATATATAGAAAGATTTTCTTAAAGGAGGAGATACCAGGAAATCATGTTATAGTCCATTGGTGTATATAATACATAGACTATTCCTTTTTTGGTTTGGTATTAACTACTCTAATTCAGGGTGTAATTAGCCCCAGCTTAATCTATTTTCTCATAAATTTTCATTCTTAACCTCTCCCAGAAGCTCACCATACTTAACTTTCCATTATTGCTGTAGCTTTTTTGTTCTCCAAATTGCAATACATACATTTCTCTACCTGTCACCCTTTGATTTCCCCTTCTCTTGCCATCTCTTGCCACCCCTACCGCCACCTCCTACCTGGATTCCAATCCTGGTTCTGCTTACCATGTAACCGTGGCAGTTTACTTAATCTCTCAAAGCCTCAATTTCCTTATCTATACAATGTGAATAATAATCATAGTTTCAGCTTCATAGGGTGGTTGGGAGAGTTATTAGGTCAATATATGGAATACTCTTAAAATAATGCTTGGCACTTAATAACTACTATGTAAGTATTGTTACTGTTGTCTGGCTCATATTTATTTTTCTGATCTTAGCTTAGAGTTTACTTCTTCCTTCTGGGAAGTCTTTTCTGGCCAAAGCTGAGTTACATATTCTTCTTTGTGTTGCCACAGATTCCTGTGCCTCCCTTGCTGTGTTGTATTGTCATAGCCTAATTGTTTCATTGCCGTAAGTTCTTTTTCTGCTTCCTTCACATCATCAAATCCTTCTTGACTGGCAAATATTAACTACTCAATAAATATTTGTTGTCTAGCACACACATACAGTTCAAACAGAAAACTGAAATAGACTAAAGTGTGAGGAAATCTTTGTATTGGAACTTAACTATTGAGGTTTCGAAGAATTTTATTTTGCAGCTTCTTTTATATAGCTTTGAAACTCTAAAATATTTCCCTTTTTTTTTTTTTTTTTTTTGTTTCCCTTTTCCTTTTGATTTGCCGGGCTTTTCATCTGGACTTTGACCCAAGAAGTTATGATTTTTCTCACTGTTTCACTCTATCGCCCAGTCTGAAATAGAGCATTGCACTTTTTAGTGTCTGAGAGACATCATGCATTTGCAGTTAAATGCTATTCTGTGGCTTTGGCTGGAATGTGAGTGAATTTCCAAAGAGGATACATAATTCCCAGGCTGAACTGTAACCTTGTGAACTATTTTAATGTGTGGCCTCATAAATGTAAATTTTTAAAATTTTAGACCAAGGAGGTGCTTGTTGTTCTGCCTTAATTGCAACTTCTGTTTAGAAAGAAAGGATCTTTTGGCTGTAAGATGAAATCAAGAGGTGATAGTAGCGAGACTCAAGTCCTGAAGATAAAAACGGAAAGGGCCAAAAGCTCACCTTCTTGGTTAATCAGGCAGGTATGGAGGTGGTGGAAATCCTCAAAGATAAAAAGTGCCTGATGGCAGCAACCAAGGGGAAGGGAAGATTGGCTGAGCCTCTGGAGTGTGTAGCAAGGAGACCATTGGTAGCCAAGTTAGAATCTGAGAAGCGGCCCTGTAGCTGAACACTAGAAAAGCCTTTGCGTGAGGTATTCCCAGTTCTAACATTTATTTATGACCTTCTGTGTACCAGGTTCTGTGATCATTGTTAGAAGGAATAAAATAGTGACATAGCCTCCTAGAGAACCTCAGTATCCAGTAGGAAAGATGGGCATATAACGAATAATTATATTAATAACTTTAATAAAATCCCCTACCACCTCCAAGAATATAAACTTCATGAGAACATAGAACATGTCTATTTTGTGTCTAGCACTGAGTGGTTCCTCAGTAAGTATTTATTGAATAAATGAATTTGTTTAGCCCTTTCTAGTTTATGCCTTCACAGATATCTCGTTTAATATTCTACTTTCCTTTTCTGTTCACCCACTTTGTGATGTAAGCAAGATAAATAATATCCATAGCAATGATAGTATAAGATAATAAATTGAGTTAAATAGAAGTTAAAATGATAAACGGAGAGTAGAGTAAAATACGAGCTTTTGTAGCTACATCTTTTTTTTTTTTTTTTTTTTTTTGAGGCGGAGTCTCGCTCTGTCGCCCAGGCTGGAGTGCAGTGGCCGGATCTCAGCTCACTGCAAGCTCCGCCTCCCCGGTTCACGTCATTCTCCTGCCTCAACCTCCCGAGTAGCTGGGACTACAGGCGCCTGCCACCTCGCCCGGCTAGTTTTTTTTTTTTGTATTTTTTAGTAGAGACAGGGTTTCACCGGGATAGCCAGGATGGTCTCGATCTTCTGACCTCGTGATCCGCCCGTCTCGGCCTCCCAAAGTGCTGGGATTACAGGCTTGAGCCACCGCACCCAGCGGTAGTTACATCTTAATCAGATGACTTGTTATATCTCTGTCCAGGATCTAGAGTAGTTACATACTTACCACCCTTCCTCTTGTTTCTCTGGTTTTGTGGTATTTTTTTTTTTTTTTTTTTTGAGACTGAGTCTCGCTCTGTCACCAGGCTGGAGTGCAGTGGCACAATCTCAGCTCACTGTAACCTCCGCCTCCCGGGTTCAGGTGATTCTCTTGCCTCAGCCTCCCGAGTAACTAGGATTACAGACACATGCCACCACACCCAGCTAATTTTTTTGTATTTTTTTGTATTTTATTTATTTATTTATTTTTTCAGACAGAGTCTCGCTCTGTCGCCCAGGCTGGAGTGCAGTGGCCGGATCTCAGCTCACTGCAAGCTCTGCCTCCCGGGTTTATGCCATTCTCCTGCCTCAGCCTCCTGAGTAGCTGGGACTACAGGCGCCCACCACCTCACCCGGCTATTTTTTTGTATTTTTTAGTAGAGACGGGGTTTCACCATGTTAGCCAGGCTGGTCTCGATCTCCTGACCTCGTGATCTGCCCGTCTCAGCCTCCCAAAGTGCTGGGATTACAGGCTTGAGCCACCGCGCCCGGCCTTTTTTTGTATTTTTAATAGAGATGGGGTTTCACCATGTTGGCCAAGATGGTCTCGATCTCTTGACCTCGTGATCCACCCGCCTCAGCCTCCCAAAGTGCTGGGACTACAGGCATGAGCCACCACACCCGGCGTCTCTCTGGTTTTTTAATTTGTTTTTTTCCCCCCACAGAAGATCCTTTGGTTTTCTACTAGATAGTGTTTGTTTCTTGTTCATAGTCATCTCTTACCCAGGGATTTCCTTATTTTCTATTCCTGAAATCGAAATATTCTTTCATACTCATTATTTAGATGCTAAGAGAAAACTTGGGGACCTCTCTTCCCAACAAGATTGTCTCAAATTTTGTGCCCATCTGTGTGCATTCACGCACATGAGCATGTGTGTGGAAGAGAGGAGGAAAAGAACAGAAATGGAAAAGATTTTGAAGTGGGATGCTTGGCAAGAGGAGTAGATAGATGATAATTATGAAGGAGAAACTGGCAGGATTTCTCAACTGACTAGATTGTGGGAACAAGGAATAGAGAAACAGGTCAGAGTTGGCTGAAGTCCATAGAATGTATATTTTAATTTAAGTGCTAAATTTCCTCCATACATTTTTCATGAACTTTGAAAGATTTGTTGGCTTTATACGAACCTGTGAGCTTTAACAAGAAAAACAGCATCTTTAGATTTTGAGTATAGTCTCAATGTCACTAATTTTTCTGCTTAAAAATCCTCAAATGATTTACCAAATTAGGATAAAATCTAAATTCTATTACCAGGGCCCCAAATTTCTACGTATCTGACTGCAACTGCCTACTTAAACTGATCTTAGCATTATTCCCATTCATTATACCATCCACACAGGTTTTATATCTGCTCTTACCTCAGAGTTTTTATACTTCCTAGTCCCTGGAAGTATATAATCCTGGTTATTCCTCCCCAGTACTTGGCTTATTCAGTTATCAGCTCTTCCATACTCCTTTGTCTAACATGGTACCCTCAGTGACTTGTTATCTAACCTATTACTTTGTTTTGTTTTGTTTTTATAACAGCACCTACTACTTTCTGATATTGTCATTTTGTTTGTCAGTTTTTCTCTTCTAGAGAAATCTTTGTGAGGGCAGTTTCTTGGCTCTCTACTGATTACTTGAGTCTCCATTGCCCAACCTTCTTGTTGTATCTGTTTTAATATAGCAAACCAAAATAGGATCTTAATTTTAAAAAATAGTAATGCTACTTAAGATTTGATTACTTAAGACCTAATGTTTCTGTATGCTAACTCCCTTTTTATAATGCAAAATGAATTATTCTCTCATAATATTTTTCTTTCTTTTCTTTTTTTTTTAATGATTGAGACGGGGTCTGCCTGTGTTGGCCCAGGCTAGCCAGGAACTCCTGGGCACAGGCAGTCTCTTGCCTTAGCCTCCTAAAGTGCTGGGATTACAGGTGTGAGCCACCACGCCTGGGCAGTCTCATAATAATTTTCATTCCTGACTCTTTTTCAGATCTAGTCTCTAGAAAGAAACTTGTGCATACCAAGACAGTATGGCCAAAAACCTATCCTAGCAAGTATTAATACTATGTTTCCACTCCTGAATGCCAGGAACTGAACACTGTTGTGTTTGGGTCTTGTGAGTATGGAAGTCATTTAATTATTTTTCAAAGCAGGCTTAGTACATGATGTTTTGTTAAGCTACCTTGAGACTGGAGTTTGTATTTAAGTTTCAGTGAGATAAGGGTAGACCTCCTAATGCCTGTGAAAATTTTGATAATATGTTCTATAATATACCACCTGACATTATAAAGTACTGCCTGACATCCAAATCATCTTTTTGAGTTTTATAAATCTGCAAACTTCAAAACTAATAGATGCTAGTATAAAACCTCATAATTTCAGTTCAATCTTTTCATTCTCCAGGGTCCACTTTTCATTCTCTTAAGTACAAGCCTATTTCTCAGTTTGGCATAGTGCCAAGACCATTGATAAATGTTGGCCCCAAAATAATTGTCAAAATTCTGTTCACTTAAATTCACTGCAATTAGTAATAATAGCTATCATTTATTTTGGGTGCCTTCAAAGTAGACTATGCTAGGCAACAATTTATCTTGATAATCTCACAACAGCCTTGGCATTTGAAGAAACTTTGGCCTAGAAACATTTATGCCCCCAAGATCACACAACTAGAAAGAAGCAGAAGTTGATTTATCTCCTAAATCTATGTGACTTCAAAGCTGGTCATCCTACCACTATGCCTGGTTGCCTGTATCGTTTAATGTGATGAAGGCACTAATGTGACACCCACACTGGGCTCATGTTATTAGTAATCCTTCTATATCACAGCCACACAAATGCTTAGAGTTCCTAGTTGAGATCAGTCTACATAATTATATTACACTTCTCAAGTTTAATAGCACTAAACAAATAGGAAGGGAGTTTTATGTTCTTTGTTTATTTGCAATAATTTCATGATTGTCATAATTAAACTGTAGCCTGAGTTTAAAGTTCAGAAAGCAGAAGCTAGTCAAAAAAAAAAAAAAATTTTAACTCATACATTCATCCCAAAGCAATCAAATCTCAGCAAAAATTTTAATATTAGCAGCAACTTCTTTTTATTTTCTAGCAGCAGCTTCTTAAGAGAGAGAAAATGAGTGTGAGTGTGTGTGTGTCCAGGAGAGAGGGAGAGCACTTATGTCAACTAAGAGGTGAGTTCACTTCTGAAATCCAATTATCTAAGGTATGGAGGGAGGATAACCCCCAGCCTTGGTGGTGCACACCTGTAGTTCCAGCTACTCCGGAGGCTGCAGTGGAAGGATCACTTAAGCCTGGGGAGTCAAGGCTGCAATGAGCCTTGATCACGCCACTGCACTCCAGCCTGGGCAATGGAGCAAGACCCTGTCTCAAAAAATAAAAACTAAAAAATTTTAGTCTGGGCATGGTGGCTCACACCTGTAATCCCAGCACTTTGGGAGGCCAAGGTAGGAGGATCACGTGAGCCCAGGAGTTCAAGACAAGCCTGGGGAACATGGTAAAATCTCATCTCTACAAAATATACAGAAATTAGCCAGGTGTGGTGGCACATGCCTGTAGTCCCAGCTACTCGGGAGGCTGAGGTGGGAGGATTGATGGAACCCAGGAAATCGAGGCTGCAGTAAGCCATGATCACACCACTGCGCTCCAGCCTGGGTAATAGAACAAAACCCTGTCTCAAAAAATAATAATAATAATGGAAAATTTAAAAGATTGGCTGGGCACAGTGGCTCACGCCTATAATCCCAGCACTTTGGGAGGCTGAGGTGGTTGGATCACCTGAGGTAGGGAGTTCAAAGCCAGCCTGACCAACATGGAGAAACCCTGTCTCTGTGAAAAACAAACTTTAGCTGTACATGGTGGCACATGCCTGTAATCCCAGCTACTCGAGAGGCTGAGGCAAGAGAATACCTTGAACGCGGGAGGCAGAGGTTGCAGTGAGCCGAGATTGCGCCATTGTACTCCAGCCTGGGCAACAAAAGCAAAACTCTGTCAAAAAAAAAAAAAAAATTAAAGATTAAGAAGATGGGGCCGGGCGCGGTGGCTCAAGCCTGTAATCCCAGCACTTTGGGAGGCCGAGACGGGCGGATCACGAGGTCAGGAGATCGAGACCATCCTGGCTAACATAGTGAAACCCCGTCTCTACTAAAAAATACAAAAAACTAACCGGGAGAGGTGGCGGGCGCTTGTAGGCTGAGGCAGGAGAATGGCTTAACCCGGGAGGCGGAGCTTGCAGTGAGCTGAGATCCAGCCACTGCACTCCAGCCTGGGCGACAGAGCAAGACTCCGTCTCAAAAAAAAAAAAAAATTAAGAAGATAACTATGCAAAATGCTATAGGAGTGATACTGACAATGCAGTAGTCCCTCTTTCCATGGTTTTGCTTTCCAGGTTTTGCTTTCCACAGTTTCACTTACGTAAAGTCAACCACGATCTAAAAATATTAAATGGAAAATTCTAGAAGTAAATAATTCATCAATTTTATTTTATCAATTTTATTTTAGTTTAGTTTAAGACAGTCGCACTCTGTTGCCCAGGCTGGAGTGCAGTGGCACCATCTTGGCTCACTGTCAGTTCCACCTCCCGGGTTCACGCCATTCTCCTGCCTCAGCCTGCCGAGTAGCTGGGACTACAGGTGCCCACCACCACCTGCAGCTAATTTTTTGTAGTTTTAGTAGAGATGGGGTTTCACCGTGTTAGCCAGGATGGTTTCA
Source organism: Piliocolobus tephrosceles (assembly GCF_002776525.5). Taxonomy (NCBI): domain Eukaryota; kingdom Metazoa; phylum Chordata; class Mammalia; order Primates; family Cercopithecidae; genus Piliocolobus; species Piliocolobus tephrosceles. The sequence goes on along the minus strand of NC_045439.1, from coordinate 101,584,325 downwards.
ATCTCCTGACCTGGTGATCCACCTACCTCAGCCTCCCAAGTGCTAGGATTACAGGCATGAGCCACCGCGCCTAGCCTATTTATTTATTTTTTGAGATGGAGTCTTGCTCTGTCACCCAGGCTGGAGTGCAGTGACACGATCTCACTGAAACCTCCACCTCCTGGGTTCAAGCGATTCTCCTGCCTCAGCCTCCCGAGTAGCTGGGACTGCAGACACGAGCCACCACACCCGGCCTAAATTTTAAATTGTGCCTCATTCTGAGTAGCATGATGAAATCCCGCATCATCTCACCCTGTCCCACCCAGGATGTAAACTATTAGCCTTTATCTGGTATATTCATGTTGTATACACTGGCTGCTACAAAGTTGAGCACTTCATATAGCTGTGTTGGTTATCAGATCTAAAAGATAGTTTATGTAAGGTTAGGTACTATTCGTAGTTTCAGGTACCCACTGGGGGTCTTGGAATGTATCCCCCAAGGTTAAGGGCAGGGGGAACTACTGTAATTGCTTAAGTGGCTCAGAAGGGAGAGCTGTTGTGACCAGAGAAGCTGCTTCGTATGTAACCCACATTAGTACAAGATAATCATAAGATGAACTCTAAGTATAGTGGGTGTTAGATCACTGCTGGGTCTTTAGATGGCAGGCGTGTTAGGGTAACATTTAGAAGTTCAGAGCCAAGAGTAAGGTTTGTTTTGACTTTATACAACACTTGAAGTAAAAAGCAGTTTGTTTTGTTTTCAGGCATAAAGATATCTATCCATGCGTTTGTTGTGTTGTTTTTGGTTTTTGTGGAGTTTTTTTTTTTTAAGTCATATTCACAAGGGAAACCAGAATCTGTATGTTCCTTTGGAAGATCAGGTGAAGAGAAGTATAACCTATTTCAGTGTGGCTTCAATCTATGGTCTGGGTTTAATTAAACCAGATACATATAAGAGCATGTCAAATTTAGCCACCTCCCTTCATCCACTAGATTACAGTGAATGACAGTAATGTTACTGATACATTGCTCACTTTTTTTTTTTTTTTTGAAACGGAGTCTCAAGTCTCAGTCTGTTGCCCAGGCTGGAGTGCAGTGGCGTGATCTCTGTTCACTGCAACCTCCGCCTCCTGCGTTCAAGCAGTTCTCCTGCCTCAGCCTCCCGAGTAGCTGGGACTACAAGCGGGTGCCACCATGCCTGGCTAATTTTTGTATTATTATTATTATTTAATTTTTTTTTTAGTAGAGATGGAGTTTCACCATGTTGGCCAGTCTGGTCTTGAACTCCTAACCTCCGGCGATCCACCCACCTTGACTTCCCAAAGTGCTGGGATTACAGGCATGAGCCACCACACCCAGCCACTAACATCTTTTATCCATTAATAGTTCTTAATTTTGTTTTGCTTGTCTTTAAGTGCTTGTCCATTTACTAGGATAAAGTAAGTACTATTGATAATTTACAAAAGTGCTCCATCTTTACTGTTTACATCTACTTGCTAGAATGTCTAGCAAGTTATGTAAGCATTTTACATCTACTTGCTAGAATGTCTAGCAAGTTATGTAAGCATTTTAATAAATGAATGTATTGCCTTTAATTTTAGAAATATTGAGAGCAGAATGGAACACTGACAATCAGATTTGGCAAAGGCATGCAAAGTGATTGTTATGGTGATTCTGATCATCTCTTTAAGATAATTGAGTTAGGAAGATTACTAGAATAAGCATCTTTAATATTGAGCTAAGATTCATTTTTGTGTTCCTTAAAATTCACCATAGTTTTGGCTAAAGTAAGGAGGATGGTGAGTACTTACTTTACACTGACCTGTACATTCATTTAAAAGCATTCTTTAATTGACGTACTTTATTTTATTTTATTTTATTTATTTTATTTTATTTTATTAAGATAGGGTCTTGTTCTGTCACCCAGGCTGGAGTGCAGTGGTACAGTAATGGCTTACTGGAGCTTCAACCTCCTAGGCTCAAGCAACCCTTCCACCTCAACCTCTTGAGTAGCTGGAACTAAAGGTGTGCACCACCAAGCCCGGCTAATTTTGTCTATTTTTTATAGAGACAAGGTCTCACTATGTGGGCCAGGCTGGTCTCAAACTCCTGGACTCAAACAATTCTCCCGCCTCAACCTCCCAAAGTGTTGAGATTACAGGCTTGAGCCACCATGCCTGGCCCAATTGAGGTATTTTAGATGCATCTCCTAGCCAGGCAAGGTGGCTCACACCTGAAATCCCAGCATTTTGGGAGGCTGAGGTAGGAGCATTGCTTGAACCCAGGAGTTTAAGGCTGTGGTGAGCCATGATCATGTGACTACACTCCAGCTGGGGCCACAGATTGAGACCACATTCATTCATTCTAAGAATGAATGAATGAATGTATGCATGAGCCTCCTGAGAAGCCATGGAGAAAGAAGAAAGCATGACCAGTCAGTCAGTGACTGACATTTAAACTGGAAGAAAAATTGACTTCATTTTATATGAACTTTAAAGGAGACTCTGTGTAGGTAGGTACTTCAAAATATGTATAATTGTGTCAGAATAGGTGACCATGATGTGATTTGATGAGACTGCCAAGAGCTAGAAATTCTAGCTGTTTCTTAAGAGGCCAGTTAACTAGTTAGGATTCATTTACTTAATTGATTCATAGTTTAAATTTAAGTGTAGTAAAGGAAACAGATATAGAAGAGATAGGGAAAGGTTTAGAGCTGGAGGGTCCTCAGCTGCTTGTGGAGGGAGTGGTAGAGACAGTGTTACCTACTTCCCAGTTTTACCTTGGATGACCCTTGTTACAGATCACTACTTCTGAGCTGCTTTTGAGAGCTAGTGGAGAGAGATTATATTACATCGTAGAAGAATAGAACTCAGTTCTACTGGAGGCCACCATTCTCTTCCAGGTCATGGGTGGTATCTCTTAGTGTCATTCAGAGGTGAGGACTATTTCATGGCAGGCAACCTTAAGCTGCTGACAGGACAGAAACCTTTGTGATAAGCATTGGGAAATCTGACTCCTAGAAAGAGTGAAACATCAGAAACTCTGTAGAGTATATGAGTTTCGTATATTAGGCAGTTATAAGGAAATAGAGGGCTAAAAAGGAACTGGCTAACGAGTTGAGAGACAATATTTATAAACGGACTTTAAATACTTTAAAAGCAGTCTTTTATTTTGTATTCTTTCAGTGGGGATAGCGTGAACTGGCACCTCCTTTAAAACACCTTGCGCTCCGACTGGGCGCCGTGGCCCACGCCTGTAATCCCAGCACTTTGGGAGGCCGAGGTGAGCGGATCACGAGGTCAGGAGATTGAGACCATATGGCCAACATGGTGAAACCCTGTCTCTACTAAAAATACAAAAATTAGCTGGACATGGTGGTGCGCGCACCTGTAGTCCCAGCTACTCTGGAGGCTGAGTCAGGAGAATCGTTTGAACCTTGGAGGTGGAGGTTACAGTTGAGCCGAGATCACACCACTGCACTCCAGCCTGGTGACAGAGCAATACTCTGTCTCAAAAAAAAAAAAAAAAAAAAAGACAAAAAAGCCTTGCATTCCATCTAAAAAAAATTACCATTTACTTGCAGATGTTTTCTTGTGGAAGAATAAAGTTTAAAAAAAAAAGAGATAAATTACCAAGACAGCTTTCCAAACATGATGGACTAATTATCTGTATATTGTGGCAAGATATTTCCTCCTCCCAACGCTTTTTTTTTTTTTTTTTTTAGACAGGATCTCACTCGGTCGCCCAGACTGGAGTGCAGTGGTGTGATCTCGGCTCACTGTGACCTCCGCCTCCCAGGTTCAAGCAATTCTCCTGCCTCAGCCTCCCAAGTAGCTGGGACTACAGACGTGTGCCACCATGCCCGGCCAGTTTTTTGTATTTTTAGTAGAGACGGGATTTCAGCGTGTTGGCCAGGATGGTCCTGACCTCGTTATCCACCCACCTCGGCCTCCCAAAGTGCTGGGATTATAGGCATTAGCCACCGTGCCCAACTGCGATATTTTGCCTCTTCCAACATTTTATTATGAATAATTTTAAACATACAGAAAAGTTAAGAGAAGTAAAATGATCACCCACCACCTAGATTCAATTCAATAATTGTCAATGTTTTCTCATATGTGCTTTATCTATATATGTGATTGTGTTTGTTTTGCTGAACAATTTGGAGGTTTTAAACATTATGACATTTCTCTCCCAAATACTTTATCATGACTCTCCAAAAACATGAGGACTTTGCATATATAACTGTAATACTATTATTATACTACATAGTACTTCCTTACTGTCATCTTTTATCCATGTGTAGCAAGATATTTAGCCACTTTTAAATTTGTTTCTCCTTACTCCAGTAACCCTGCACCCCACCCCCCAAAACCTTATTGTTCCTTGTCACTTTGTCATGGACCTCATGCCCAGCAGCAATTGGTGAGATGACTTTTTCATATGGTTTTATATTTGGGAACCTCTAGATCAATGGTTCTCAGCATAGGCTGGACATTAGAATAACTTGAGGAACTCTTGAAAATCCCAATCCCCCTATATCCCAGACCACATATATCAGAATTTCTGATATTCTGATGATTTCCATGCATCAGTATTTCTTAAAGTTTCCCAGGTGATTCTGGTGTGCATCCATGATTAAGAATCACAACTGTAGGTCCTGTTAATCTTCAGTAAGAGTATTCAGTGTTTGGATAGGTACTTGACATTTTTCTGACCAGAACAGAGATGAAAAGTGGTATGCCTAGGTATTTAGGCTTTTTCCTTTTCTTTCGATAAACATTTACTGAACATCTGCAATGTGTAAAACACTGAACTAGGTTTCCATTCATAATGATGAAGAAGATATGTTAACTATGGTGTTCTAGAAAGACCATGGAGTTAGGGTTAGACTTCTATGGAGTTAAATTCTAACTTTGCTGAGAACAAGTTGTGTGATTTTTAACTAAGTCCTAAACCTCTCTGGGGCTTTAACATGATCTGGTTTGTTTACCTTGCAGATGTTATCTCAACCACTCTTACTACCTCTGTACTCCAGCCACACTGGCCTTCTTTCTGTTTCTCAAACATATGAAGCTTGTTCTCTCTAAATATATGGCTTACTACTACCTTCTTTTCCCACTCCCTCTCGTACCCCTCTGGGATACAAACTGGCCCTTGCTAGTTATTCAGGTTTCAGTTAAAATATCATCTTCTCATTGAAGCTTCTCCTGACCATCTAATCTAAAATAACTTACTGGATAGTCCATATCATATCATGGTGTTTGATTTTCATTGTGGCATTCATTCCTCTAAGATAGTTTCTTGTTTGTTATGGGCTTACTTTCTCCTCTATTGTATAAGAGTACCAGGAGAGCTAGGACCTCATCTGTTTGGTTTCCCTTATTCTCAGAAACTGTAGAGGATGCCTAATAAATATTAATTGAATTAATAAAGTGGTAACAGTAATTCTACATTGTTTGAGATAGTTTAGGAAAAGCTCCTGGGGACAATTTCCTATAAGTTCCCTCATGCTCTTTCTCCAAGGAGTATCTTTTCTCTTAAATGCTAAAAGCCAAAGTCTTTGTTGTGCTTAGAAAATCCAAGCAGGTAGAAACTTCTGCATATGTAAAAAGTGTGCCAATTCAGTAGCCCCCTCCCCAGACTGGGGTTAGAGGGTTCCCTTTTGCTCCCACAGTGAGTCTCCTTGTGAAAAAGAATCAGTAGGTTTGTCATCTTGTCTTAGCACTTCTCCCTCTGAAGAGAAATGTGTTGTTTAACCTTTGGGTTTATGCTGGAGAAACAATACATTGATAAGCCATCCTTTTGTGTGTATCATTGAGAGCTAAGACAGAAGCAGTGTTAGCCAGCTAGTTAAGTTTTTTTCTGTAGTGTCTTTTCTGAGCTAAAAAGCAAATACAGTAAGTACCCACAGGATGTTCTTGACTTTTCTTTTTCTTTCTGGTGTATTTTTTTAAGCTTTAATTTATTGTTCTTGCACTGTGTGCCAAGAATGGAATTGCCTAGATCACATCTTACAACATCTCTTTGAGATAGAAACTCTTTCTTTCTTACTTTTTTAAATAGAGATAGGGTCTCGCTATATCGCCCAGGCTTGTCTCAAACTCCTGTGCTCAAGTGATCCCCCTGCCTTGACTTCCCAAAGTGTTGAGATTACAGGCATGAGCCACTGTGCCTGACTGGCCAGGAGCTCTCTTACTCCCACTTTATACATGAGTATAGTGAGTTTTAGCAAGTTAAGAAACGTGGCCTGGTTGGTAGTTTGTGGAGCCAGGATTAAAATCCAGGCGATCTGACTTTATCTTCCACAGTTATAGCCATACTACCTCTTATGATATCTTTTTCTCTTCTCATCTTTATCATTTAAATATTTTTATAAAAGGCATTTGAGATGGGTAAGCATAAATATATTTCTCAAAGCAATAGATACCAGGAAAACAGTTCCTGGTGGCCTTGCTTAGAAGCCATGTTCTAATCAATCAAGATTCTTAAGGAAGAGTAGCATCATCATTTGTTCATGTATATTAGTAGGTGAGTCTGGAAAGTAGAACCAAGGTTCTGGACTTCTGTGTTTCTTTAAGCCTTCTAATTATTTTTTGATGCTTATGGTCAAGTATATGGATTCTAGTTTGTCTTTAGTGAGAGATTCAAAAGGAGCATTGTCTTTAATTCTAGAAACTCGAGATACTAATAATATCAAAATGAGTTCACTCCTATTATTTTCATGTTATGTTAGTAAAATTAGCTTAGTTTTGGCCAGAGGCAGTGGCTCATGCCTGTAATCCCAGCACTTTGGGAGGCCGAGGCAGGTGGATCACCTGAGGTCAAGAGTTCGAGATGAGCCTGGCCAACATAGCAAAACCCTGTCTCTACTAAAAATACAAAAATTAGCCAGGTGTGGTGGCACGCACCTGTCGTCCCAGCTACTTAGGAGGCTGAGGCAGGAGAATCGCTTGAACCCAGGAGGCGGAAGTTGCAGTGAGCCGGGATCGTGCCACTGCACTCCAGCCTGGGTGACAGAGTGTGACTCTGTCTCTAAATAAATAAATAAAGCATATGATCTATATGGACAGTCATGTCTTTTTCATTTTAAAAGTCCATGCTGATGCTAGACGTAAGAGATGATTTGCACAGAGTAAGTGCTAAGGTTGATAACAATTCCTTCTGTAGGGTGTTAATCCTAGAGGGAAAAATAGGAAACTTTGGGGTATAGATCCCTCAGCAGAGCAGAGACACAGAGGGCTTAGGCACCTCATAAGAAGGGCTAATACTGCCACTGATCATAGTGATAATAAGAAAGAGAAGAAACATGTATTTACTGTTTGCTAAATACAGTGCTGGCACTCTAAATGTATTATGTGAATAGATTAAATGGGTTATTAAATGTAGAATACATAGAATAATGCCTGGTGCGTGGTAAAAAGCTATATAAACCGTAGCTGCTATTTTTATTGTTGTACTTTTACATTTTTATATAATATATACATTTTTATTGTTATTGTCATACTTTTGGGTGGTGATTGTAATTATTCTTCACAGCAACCATATAAGTTAAGTACTATTATTATCCATTTTACAGATGGGAAAACTAGATGCCAGAGGTTAAGCCAGGAAATGGTAGAACAGGATTCAAAATCTCTAGTTTCATGTAGTTGAGCCTTTTTTTTCAGACAGTCTCACTCTATCGCCCAGGATCGCCCAGGCTGGAGGGCAGTCGTGAGACCTTCACTCACTGCAACCTCTGCCTCCTGGGTTCAAGCAATTCTCTTGCCTCAGCCTCCCGAGTAGCTGGGGTTATAGGTGCCCACCACAACACCTGGCTAATTTTTGTATTTTTTTAGTAGAGACAACGTTTCACCATGTTGGTCAGGCTGATCTCAAACTCCTGACCTCAAGTGACCCAAAGTGCTGGTATTACAGGTATGAGCCACCATGCCTGGCCTTGAGTCTTTGTTTGGTTCTGACTGCTTAGGAATATAGGTAGCTATTCTACTTAGTGTTGCTGGGAAGTTGCCCTTAAGGAAGTGACATTTAGGTTGATACTGAAAGATAAAAAGCTACATATGCAAAAGTTGAGAAAGGGAAAGAGGAGTTTTAGGCAGAGAGTACAGCAAGTGCAAAGGCCTGAGGGGAAATGGGTCTGACATGGTTCTGTAAACAAAAATGTCACCTTCTGAGTGAGTTCTTCCCTGAATACTATATTTAAAACTGGCCAGGTGTGGTAACTGATGCCTGTAATTCCAACACCTTGAGAGGCGGAAGCAGGCAGATCATTTGAGTCTGGAAGTTCAGGACCAGCCTGAGCCACATTGTGAGATCTCCTTCTTTACAAAACATCAATTCGCTGGGCATGGTGGCACGTGCCTGTAGTCCCAGCTACTTGGGAGACTGAGATGGGAGGATCACTTGAGCCAGGGAGATTGATCAAGGCTGCAGTGCGCCATAATTATACCACTGCACTCCAGCCTGGGTGACAGAGGGAAACCCAATCTCAAAAAAATTAAAAAAGAATAAAATAAAATCACCTGCCTACACAAACTTTCTATACCTTCTTCCCTGTTTTATTTTCTCCATAACAATTATTACTGTCCCATATACTATATAATTTGTTTTGGTTGTCTCTCCCACAATGGGATATAAGCTTCATGAGCACAGGGATGATTGACTGATTTGTTCATTGTTATTGCCAGGGCCTCTCTTAGCCCATGGGACTTTGTCCAGTAAATTAGAAAAGAAGGCCAGGTGCGGTGGCTCACACCTATAATCCCAGCACTTTGGGAGGCCGAGGCGGGCAGATCACCTGAGGTCCGGAGTTCAAGACCAGCCTGACTTCTAAGGAGTTTGATGTTTTCTTTTCTTTTTTCTAAATAGCAGTCAACTGACAAGTCCCATGGAATACTTTTTATTAAATCATCATCTGTATTTTCTTTTTTTTTTTTTTTTTTTGAGACAGAGTCTCGCTCTGTCGCCCAGGCTGGATGCAGTGGCCAGATCTCAGCTCACTGCAAGCTCTGTCTCCTGGGTTTACGCCATTCTCCTGCCTCAGCCTCCCAAGTAGCCAGGACTACAGGCGCCTGCCACCTCGCCCAGCTAGTTTTTTTGTACTTTTTTAGTAGAGACGGGGTTTCACTGTGTTAGCCAGGATGGTCTCGATCTCCTGACCTCGTGATCTGCCCGTCTCGGTCTCCCAAAGTGCTGGGATTACAGGCTTGAGCCACCGCGCCCAGCCTTATAATCTGCATTTTCAAAAAGCAGTGCAAGTAATTCTGCAGTAGAGTTAGTGGTCAAGTTAGTGGTCCAACTTTCCCTTTTTTTTTTTTTTTGAGATGGAGTCTTGCTCCGTTGCCCAGGCTGGAGTGCAGTGGTGCAATCTTGGCTCACTGCAAGCTCCGCCTCCCAGGCAAGTTCACGCCATTCTTCTGCCTCAGCCTCTCGAGTAGCTGGGACTACAGGCGCATGCCACCACACCTGGCTAATTTTTTTAAAATTTTTTTTTGTATTTTTAGTAGAGACGGGGTTTCACCTTGTTGGACAGGGTGGTCTCGATCTGACCTCGCGATCCGCCTGCCTCAGCCTCCCAAAGTCCTGAGATTACAGGCGTGAGCCACCACGCCCGGCCAGTGGTCCAACTTTCAATGCTTTTGGGCCTTAACTTCAGGGATCCATCTCCTGCCTATTTCATCCTTGTCTATTTGGCATTTTACTTTGCCTGCAAATGTGGGTTTTCCATGTTCTTTCAAACTCTGTGCAAGGGAGTTTGGGATGAACTATATGTAAAATGATCATTTTTTCTTGGAACCCCAAATCCAGACACAGTAGGATGGAGTTTTTAATCAGGGTTATTGCAGAAAACCCAGGACCTCAGGTCCTTGTGATTGAATGGTGAGTAAAGGGGAAAATGAGGCCACTTGAACATTATTCTGTTTAGGAACTTGCTGTATGAATGAGTAGAGACCATCACATTTTTCATCAATTCCTACTCTCACCACACACCCCATTGCCCCCGCCAAAAACTACCAGCTTTCTCTGATGTTATGATTTAGGGGCCCTGCCCTGTTTACTGAGGGGATAACAGCTGGAATTATGGCACTATATTAGCCTTTTTTCAGCTTTTATTTCTCTTTCATGGTGGTTTTTTTTTTTTTTTGGCACCCACTCTCCATTTGAGAATTTACTTTCTCTTTGAGAAGTTTTTGTTGGCAGTTTTTTGTTTTATTGCCTTTTCTGTGATAGGTTAAGGATACAGCTTAGTAAAGAAGAAACCTGCAGAGATTTATTGATGGAGTTCCTGTCCCACCATGCCCTAGGCCTAGTACATACATGCTTCTGATGAATCACTGCTTGTTAGTATTTAGTATCTCCTGATCCTCGTAGTCCATATTATGCAAAGCATAGAATCTGCCGAAGGGACTTAATAGCTGAATCACTCACTTGATCTGTTGTCTTTCACTCTTTCTTCCCTTTGTTGGTGGCTGCAGGGAAAAATATGAGAGATATAAAACTGTAAGCAAGAAAAAAATCCTGACTATGTATCTTTATTGCTGCTTGGGAAGTGGCCTGGGAGTTCAAATGCAAGGATTTGAAGCTTTGTGCAGCTGCCACAGATAGCCTGCTCTCATTGGGATGAGGATGAAGTATTTCCACATGATTGCTCAAATCCCTTTTCTCTTTGCCCTGATGCCCCCTCCCTCTTCTCTATTTCATTAATTGCTTAGCAGTTGCTGATGTAATTAAAACGAGATGTGTCTTCAGCCTCTGTGGTTTGCTGTCAGAGCCCTCTTTCTAAGGTCTTTATCTTACTGCTAGGGATGGGTGAACATCTGATTTTGAAGCAAGAGGAGGGAGGGACCTGTGGCTGTAGTTAAATACATTTTTCTAAAAGCAGCAGCTTACAGAGTTGGACTGCTCCTGACATTATTCATTTTACCAAGACACGCCCTAGTCCCTCATGCTGTTTATTAGTAAGGCTTATATGTGGCAGCACAGTATATAGAAATGAATCCTGCTGAATTGCTTTTGTTGGTGATGTGGAAAGTATTTTTCATTTTTAACTAAGAGAGAAGAAGAAGGAAACAGCCTCAAAGTGTGAAAGAGTCAAAACCAAATTCAGGGGTTTCTGTGAAAGACAAGAATCTGGATAGGTTTAAAGGGCTGGAACACTTAACAATCCCCCAGGAAGTGCTGATGCTGCCAGTCTGGAGACCACACTTTGAGTAGTTCTGGCCTAAGCATAATCCCTTACACATTGCTAAGACTCAGTATTTGTTGACCAGTTTTTCTCGTAGTCTCTCTTAGGATGTGATAGTTTACAAAGATTTGTTTTAAAAAACACTTTATTTAACATTTTTTGAAACAGGGTCTCGCTATATGGCCCAGGCTGATTTGGAACTCCTTGGCTCAAGCAGTCCTCCTGCCTTGGCCTCCCAAAGTTCTGGGATTACAGGCATGAGCTACCATGCCCGGCCTTTCCAAAGATTTTTATCAGCATTTACTTTCAAGCAAAACTAGTCAATTAAAATCATTGCCTGAGCTTTGTACTTTTAAGCCACCCTCTCTCACAGTTCCCTTGTCAGCTTATTCATGTTCCTTCCTAGCTGTGTGTCTGTTAGGGTGCTTGATTCTGAAATGCAAAGACGTAGTTACTCTGTAACTTAAGTGTTTTTGCTTTGTTTTTTTGAGAAGGAGTCTCACTCTGTTACCCAGGCTGGAGTGCAGTGGTGCGATCTTGGCTCACTGCAACCTCCACCTCCTGGGTTCAAGGGATTCTCCCGTCTCAGCCTCCTGAGTAGCTGGGACTACAGGTGCACACCACCACATCCAGCTAATTTTTGTATTTTTAGTAGAGACGGGGTTTCACCATACTGGTCGGGCTGGTCTTGAACTCCTGACCTTAGGTGATCCACCTGCCTTGGCCTCCCAAAATGCTGGGATTACAGGCGTGAGCCACTTCGCCTGGCCCATTTTGTTTGTTTTATTAAGAGACAGGGTTTCAGGTGGGGCGTGGTGGCTCACGCCTGCAATCCCAGCACTTTGGGAGGCTGAGGCGGGCAGATCACCTAAGGTTGGGAGTTCGAGACCACAGCCTGACCAACATGGAAAAACCTTGTCTCTACTAAAAATACAACAACAACAAAAAAATTAGGGTGTGGTGACACATGCCTGTAACCCCAGCTACTCGGGAGGCTAAGGCAGGAGAATCACTTGAACCTGGGAGGCGGATGTTTCAGTGAGCCAAGATCGCGCCATTGAACTGCAGCCTGGGCAACAAGAGCGAACCTCCATCTCAAAAAAAAAAAAAAAAAGAGGGTTTCACGCTGTCGCCCAGGCTGGAGTACAGTGATGCAATCAGAACTCACTGCAGCCTTGAACTCCTGGCTTCAAGTAATCCTCCCTCCTCAGCCTCCTGAGTAGCTAGGACTACAAGTGTGTGCCACCGTGCCTGGCTTTTAGGTGTCTTTTTCTTTTCTTGTTTTATTATATTTTTTGTGGAGATAGAGTCTTGCTATGTTGCCCAGGCTACTCTCAGACTCCTGGCCTCAAGTAATCATCCAGCCTCGGCCCCCCAAAGTGCTGGGATTATAGGCATGAGGCACCACACCCAGCCTATTTTAGAGATAAATGTATTATTTCCATTGCTTTATAGTTTTAATTGTATTAGTAAACAAATGTGTTGTTATTCTTAAGTTTAAATATACTTCTTACAGAGGTTGAGGCTACATTGTATACAATCTATATTAATCCTTCAAATGCTAATTAATATTTTAGATATCCTGTGTAGTTGCATGAAGTTAGTGGGAATTTTTCTCGGCCGTAGTTTAAATCTGCCCTTTAATCCCTTTTCCTAGTATCCTAACTATTCTACATGAGATTGCTGGATTTATTGCAGACATAAGTGACAAGACCTCAGGGAATGGAAAGGACGGCTAGAATGTCTCCTACTTAACATTTCTTATTAAGAGAGAAAAAGAGAGATTTTCCTTTTTTACACCAGTGTTTTGAACATTGACACTTAAGAGACTGGATGTGGGGAGTGGAAGAAAGAAAAGAGGGGTAGGCCAGGCATGGTGGCTCACACTTGTAATCCCAGAACTTTGGGAGGCTGAGGCGGGTGGATCACCTGAGGTCTGGAGTTCGAGACCAGCCTAACCAACATGGAGAAACCCATCTCTACTAAAAAACAAATACAAAATTAGCCGGGAGTGGTGGCACATGCCTGTATTCCCAGCTACTCAGGAGGCTGAGGCAGGAAAATCACTTGAACCTGGGAGGCAGAGGTTGCAGTGAGCCTAGATCGCACCATTGCACTCCAGTCTGGGCAACAAGAACTCCATTTCAAAGAAAAAAAAAAAAAAAGGAAGAGGGGGAAAACCAGAGGTTATCTATAATCAGTAGCATTTTTTTGCACATACAGAATTTCTGGCAATAATAATCTTTTGGACACAGGATGGGAATAACAACCATGGAGGAACTTCTGTTTTCTTAGGAGGTCAACGTGTTTATTTTCTCTTGATACTGAATTATCTTTTCTTATTCATGGTTTTGTGTACTATTAATTATATAAATTAATGGGATCCCAGGTAGTATTTGTGTATTTACAAAAAGGTTATGAAACTTTAGCAAGGTAAACTTAAAGATAGCCACTTGAATTTTGCCAAAATTTGGAACTTAATCTGGTTTTATCTGAGAAAATATAAATAATTACTTGATATACTTGAGAAATTAATAAAAATGGGGACTAATCAGGAAACTAACCTTGAGAAACCAAAACCCCTGGTTTGGCTTCATTTAGGTCAAATTTATCTACTTAGTTTATATTATAACTTACAGGTTTAAATGTGGTTATTAATAATAATCTTTTATTCAGTGTCTACTTACTGCCAATTTCATGAGGCTTTCTTTAAACATTAATACTGAGTTTAGGCTAGCTTAAATATATTATAAATTCTGATACAGATTTCTCTAGTCATGTGCTTCTTCGTTACTATGTCAATTCAGAATTTATCATCAGATTTTTGTTCTAGAAATAAAAAACAAAAAAGTCAACACATGTCACTGCTATAGATTATATCCAAGAATGGGGGCTAAAATAAACCTACAATATCTTGAAAAATTTAAATTCCATGCCCTATTCTAGAAAGCTACTGGATATTTTCTACAAAAAGGAAGATGTGATAGAGGAAAGACAAAATTCATTAAACCATAAAGGTTAAAGGAATCCTCAAAATAGTGGATGGAGCCAGGCGTGGTGGCTGAAGCCTATAATCCCAGCACTTTGGGAGACTGAAGCAAATGGAACGCTTGAGGTGGTCAGGAGTTCGAGACCAGCCTTGGGGGTGGAGGTTGTTGCAGTAAGCTAAGATGGTGCCACTGCACTCTAGCCTGGGAGACAGAGCAAGACTCCATCTCAAAACAAAACAAAACAAAACAAAAAATAGAAGAATGAACTGAGGGCCTAATTTAAGAATCTTATATATATATAAAGAAAACAAGGCTGGGTATGGGGGCACATGCTATAATCCCAGCTACTTGGGAGGCTGAGGCAGGAGAATCACTTGAACCCAGGAGTCAGAGGTTGCAGTAAGCAGAGATTGCACCACTGCACTCCAGCCTGGGCAACAAGAGCGAAACTCCATTTCAAAAAAAGAAAACAGGCTTAGTTCAGTGGCTCATGCCTGTAAACCCAACACTTTGGGAGGTCAAGGTGAGAGGACTGCTTGAGGCCAGGAGTTCAAGACTAGCCTGGGCAACATAGTGAAACCCACCCCTCTTGCCTGCAAGTAAACAGAAAAAATAAAAATAAAATATAGATAAATATTTTTTATCTGCTTGTCAGGATATGAATGACTTCGTAAGTGTGACTGCATAGGGAAAATAGCATAAAGGAAAAGACTGATAGATTTTTACTAAATAGCCGGGCGCGGTGGCTCAAGCCTGTAATCCCAGCACTTTGGGAGGCCGAGACGGGCGGATCACGAGGTCAGGAGTTCGAGACCATCCTGGCTAACACGGTGAAACCCCGTCTCTACTAAAAAATACAAAAAAGCTAGCCGGGCGAGGTGGCTGGCGCCTGTAGTCCCAACTACTCGGGAGGCTGAGGCAGGAGAATGGCGTAAACCCGGGAGGCGGAGCTTGCAGTGAGCTGAGATCCGGCCACTGCACTCCAGCCCGAGGGACAGAGCGAGACTCCGTCTCAAAAAAAACAAAACAAAAGATTTTTACTAAATAAAAGTTTAAGATTTATTTTTTATTTTATTTTATTTTTTTGAGAGGGTCTAGCACTGTCGCCCAGCCTGGAGTACAATGGCGTGATCTCAGCTCACTGAGCCCGGCCACAATTTTTTTTTTTATATCAAAAAAGATTACAAGCATTACTGAATGATCTTGCTTCACTGCAGTCCTAAGTCCTGTCATTAGTCTATTTTAGTTATCTTATAGATTCTGGAGTTGCTCCCTCTTATTCTTTACTTGGAATGATTAATTTACAGGAAAATTAGTAAGATTTATGGGCCCGGCGCAGTTGCTCACGACTGTAATCACAGCACCTTGGGAGGCAGAGGCAGGCGGATCACAAGGTCAGGAGTTCGAGACCAGCCTGACCAACATGGTGAAACCCCGTCTCTACTAAAAATACAAAAATTAGCCGTGTGTGGTGGCATGCACCTGTAGTCCTACCTAAGTCAGGAGGCTGAGGCAGGAGAATAGCTTGAACCCACCAGGTGGAGGTTGTAGTAGCCGAGATCATGCCATTATACTCTAGCCTGGGTGACAGAACAACACTCTGTCTCAAAAAAAAAAAAAAAAAAAAAAAAATTATGACCAGACACGGTGGCTCAGGCCTGTAATTCTAGCACTTTGGGAGGCCAAGTTGCATGGATCGCATGAGCTCAGGAGTTTAAGACCAGCCTGAGCACGTGGTGAAATCCCATCTGTACAAAAAAATACAAAAACTATCTGGGTATGGTGGCATATGCGTGTAGTCCTGGCTGCTCTAGAGGCTGAGGTGGGCGGATTGTTTGAGCCCAAGAGGTTGAGGCTGCAGCGAGCTTTGATAGGGCCACTATATTCCAGCCTGGGTGACAGAGAGAGACCTTGTCTCAGAAAAAACAACAAAATTGTGCAGGATCTGGATTTTTTAAAAATTTGAAAAATTTACATTAAAAATTATAAAACAAAAAGATTTGCATCTGCATTTTGCTATTTATTTTTCTATGTCTTTTTTGTTCCTCTTTCCCTCCATCACAGTCCTCTTTTGTGTTAAATAGATATGTTCTATTGTATATAGTGTAGGGAGACCCATCTCTACAAAAAAATTTAAGAATTAGCTAGAACAGAGAAAACAAAAAGAATTAGCTAGGAGTGATGGTGCATGCATGCCTATAGTCTCAGCTACTTGGGAGGCTGAGGTGGGAGCATCAGTTGAGCCCAGGAGGTCGAGCTGCAGTCAGTTGTGATTGTTGCACTGCTCTACAGTCTGGGTGATAGAGCAAGACCCTGTCTCAAAAAAAAAAAAAAAAAAAAAAACAAGCCAGGCGTACTGGCTCACACCTGAAATCCCAGCACTTTGGGAGGCCTAGGTGGGTGGATCATTTGAGGTCAGGGGTTCGATACCAGCCTGGCCAACATGGTGAAACCCTGTCTCCACTAAAAGTACAAAAAAAATTAGGCGTGGTGGCGTGTGCCTGTAGTCTCAGCTACTTGGGAGGGTGAGGCAGGAGAATCACTTAAACTCAGGAGGCAGAGGTTGCAGTGAGCTGAGATCTTGCTACTGCACTCCAGCCTGGGTGACACAGTGAGACTTTTTTTTAAGTGTGTCTCAAAAAAAAAAAAAAAAGTTTTTGTTTTCGTATAGCTCTGTTCCTTTCTTTGTCCTTTGTGCTATTGTCATGTAAATGACATATACCTATCAACACAGATTATAAATATTGCTTTATGCAGTTGTCTTTTAAGTCAGATATGAGAAAAAAGTTATAAATAAAAAATACGTTTATACAGTCTTTTCTATTTACCTACTATGGTAGGTAGGCAGAATACTGCCTCCTCCAAAAAATCTATGTCTTATTCCCTGGAACCTGTGAATATGTTACCTTACTTGGCAAAAGAGATTTTATAGATGTGATTAAATTAAAGATTTTGAAGTGGGGAGTCAGCCTGGATTATCCAGTTTTTCCAATGTAATCATAAGAGTTCTTGTAAGGGAAACAAGGGAGTAAGAGAGTCAGAGTCAGAGAGAGATTTAAAGATGGTATACTACTTGGTTTGAAGATGGAGGTAGGGGATGAGCCAAGGAATTCAGACAGCCTCTTAAAGCCTAGAAAAGGCAAGAAAAATGGATTCTCTCCTAGAGCCTCCACAAAGAAATGCAGCCCTGCTGACATCTTAATTTTAGCTCAGAGAGAACTATTGTAGACTTTTGAACTCCAGAACTATATGATAATAAATTTGCATTGTTTTAAGCCACTAAGTTTTTAGTAATAGTTTCTTATTGCTGCTGTAACTTAACTTAATACAGCTATGGGGGAGTTAGCTTTACTGGCATTCTTTCTTTGTATGGATTCAAGTTATTGCCTAGTGCCCTCTCATTTTGCTTAAATATTCCCTTTAGTATTTCTTGTAGGGCAGGTCTACTAGCAATGAACTCTCTGAGTTCTTTTGTTTTCTTTTCTTTTCTTTTTTGAGACAGAATCTCATTCTGTTGGCTAGGCTAAAGTATAGTGGCGAAGTCTGCAGCCTCTGCCTCCTGGGTTGAAGTGATTCTCCTGGCTCAGCCTCCCAAGTAGCTGGGACTACAGGCATATGCCACCATGCCTAGCTAATTTTTGTTGAGATGGGGTTTCACCTTGTTGGCCAGGCTGGTCTCGAACTCCTGACCTCAAGTGATCCTCCCCTGTGGCCTCCCAAAGTGCTAGGATTACAGGCATGAGCCACCACACCCACCCTCTCAGTTCTTGGTTATCTGGGAATATCTTAGTTTTTCCTTTTTTTTTTTTTTTTTTTTTTGATGGTTTTTTTTTTGGGTATTAAAATTTAATTCTCCGGTTTTTACACTTTTTTTTTTCCTTTTAATTTTTTTTTTTTTTTTTTTTTTTTTGAGACAGTCTCGCCCTGTTGCCTAGACAATTTTATTTTTAAATTTTTTTTAG
>NC_045439.1:101515969-101566106 GCF_002776525.5 Piliocolobus tephrosceles | reverse complement strand
TTTGAGACAGTCTCGCCCTGTTGCCCAGACAATTTTATTTTTAAATTTTTTTTAGAGATGGGGATCTCACCATATTGCCCAGGCTGGTTCAGTGGCTATTCACAGGTATGCTCCTAGAACACTGTGACCTTGAACTCCTGGCCTCAAGCTGTCTTCCTGCTTCCTCCTCCTGAGTAGCTGGGACTATATGCATGCCACCATCCTGGCCTAGCCTTCACTTTCTGATTGTGCAGAGCTTCAAGGTCAACCAGAGGTAAGAGTTTAGGGCCTTCTCAGTACTTTACTGAGCATGGCCTCAGCCCTGGGCATGTATACAGCCTTGTGCATGCATGTGGCTTGCTTTTTTAAAAGATTTTCTTCTACTCTCAGACAATCTAGAAAACATGGCTTTCTAGATTTCCAGGAAAGCCCTGTAAACGTGTCCTTCCCCAGCTTTTCCTTTTAAGTTTTTTGGTCAGGTAGCCACAAAATTAAGCAGTTCCCTATATTTTTCACAAATACTCCTACCTCCCAGGGAAAAGGCTTTTTATGCTGGGTAAGCTCTGAGTCTGGTCAGATATAGATAACCTTGCAAGTGGGGCCTTCCAGGGTACCACCAGAAAGGTCGAATAATGATCATTCCCTGGGAATGAAGCTTCAACGGTCCCCCAACCCTGTTCTGCCCCTTCTAGTGATTGTCAGGCAGCTGCTTTTTCACTGTGATTGCAGGCTTTTGATTTTTCAGAGCAGGAGATGGGAGTAGGGCAAGTTAAGGTGCTAACAAGCTCAATGTTCTTACTGTTATTCAGGCGTTTTGCTTGAATAAATGCTCTTAGATTGTTGTAAGCCTTTGGTGTCCATTTCCAGAATTCTGAAAAACTTGATTTTGACAATTTTTGTTTTATGGAGAAGGGCATTTTCAAAGATCCTTTACTCTGCCAATTTTGCCGATGTCCTCTCTCACTCTTTAAAGGCTTTTTTAGTTCCTGGCTCAGAGTCACCCTCTCCAACTCTATTCCTGGCTTAATTATTGGTAAATTCTATGCCCATATTAATTATCTTTCCAATATCTTTGTTTCTTAGTTCCTTGTCCATGTCTCTCCCAAAGATTTTTGACCTCTATCCTGTCTCAGCTACTACTCCCATAGCCATATTCTAGACCAGTGCACCAGGACCAAGCTGTCTATGTTTGTAAATAAAGTTTTTTTAAATATAGCCTTGCTCCTTCATTTATGTATCGTCTACAGCTTCTTTCATACTACAACAGCCGAGTTGAGTAATTGCGACAGACACCATTGACTCTTAAAGCCTAAGGTATCTTTACAGAATTTGCTGACTCCTGCCCTAGACCTAGTCAATTAGAGCTACATCTCCTCTGTTATTTCAGTATCAAGCATGCTTTCTTCCGTCACTCACTTCTATTTTCACAACCCGCTTCCTCTGGAATCTCTGCTCCGTCAATTCTTTGACACTGTGAATCACCACTTTTTGTACTGTGCATTACACTCTTTTTCAAGTACTTCCCTACTGAACTTATATTCATTATACTTTCTTCGCTGCATTCTTAAATTTCTCACCGACAAAACCTCAGTCCAACTTTTTGCTTACTTCATGCCTGTACCTGTGTATCTACATGTGGCTGAAAAAACTGTTCTGCCTATTCTTACTTTAAATTCACAATTATTAGCCTTAAGCAATCCTACATTTCCCTTCCATTCACTTTCTTTTCCTTTCTTTTTTCTTTTCTTTCTTTCTCTTTCTCTCTCCTTCCTTTTTTCCTTCCTTCTTTCCTTTCTTCTTTCCTTCCTTCCTTCTTTCTTTCTTTCTTTCCTTCCTTCTTTTTCTTCCTTCTTCCTTTCCTTCACTTCCTTCCCTTCCTTCCTTCCGTCTGTCTGTCTTGACAGAGTCTTGCTTTGTTGCCCAGGCTGGAATACAGTGGTACAATCTCAGCTCACTGCAACCTCTGCCTCCCGGGTTCAAATAACTCAGTGTCAGCCTCCAGAGTAGCTGGGATTACAGGCGCCCGCCACCACACCTGGCTAATTTTTGTATTTTTAGTAGAGATGGGGTTTCATCATCTTGGCCAGGCTGGTCTTGAACTCCTGACCTCATGATCCACCCTCCTCGGCCTCTCAAAGAGCTGGGATTACAGGCGTGAGTTACTGCGCCCAGCTCATTCACTCTTTTGTAACTGCTTGTCTCCTCAAACTTCCTGCAGTTATCGCTCATCTTCACTCTTGTTTACTGTTTCAATGAAAAATAGAAATACGTTTTTCTACCCATATGCACACATCTTCCCATTTATTTTTACTCATATCTACACATTTGTCTGTGTCTTCGACTGTGAACTGCCTGTGTCCCTGTCTAGGGCTGATGTCTCCTCTTCTGCACAAGATCTCATTTTCTTGTCTATTCAAGGACTTGACTGTAACAAATCTCCTTTGTGCCACTGCACTCCAGCCTGGGCGACAGGCGAGACTCCATCTCAAAAAATAAAATAAAATAAAATAAGTAAAATAAAATAAAATAGTGAGATATGATAGTCCTGTTTTAGAAGCTCTGTTTTCATTGGTGGGGCTTGTCATTTGGTGGCCCTTACTATATAGGAGTTGATTGACCATTGATGAGGGATCATCCACCTTCCAGCATCTGTAGGTCTTTTGTCTTAGGCAAGTCATTTTTCCCTCAGAGGAATCAACCCATCTTTTGCCTGCTTTCTCATAGCCCAGGGAGCAAAAAGGGGTTTGTGTTTGACTCTTGCTGTCAGTGTTGCACTTCATCTCTGTTCGTAGTTGTGCATGGTGCAGGTGAGTACCCAGCCTGTCTGTTCAACATATTCTGAGTAAATGTTCAGACTTTTGCTAGAATTGTGAAGGTAGGGGAGGTGGGAGGAGGCTGCCTTGGGTAGTGGAGATGATCTAGAGCTCTGATTGTATCTTTTAGGACTTTGAGTGATCTTCCTGTTTTGAACCCTACGCTCTTTTCAGAGTACCTGATGCCACAAATTGCTGATCTTTTCCTGGGTTTTGAGTGTTTGCTAATATAGTTTCTTCACTTCCACCTCTACCAATTTTATAGGCTTAGGTTTCATCTTTTTTTGGTCTCTAGGTTAACGTTTATCCATCGGCTTTCCAGTTCCCAAAATGGTTTTCACATCTCTTGTCTGCTATTCTCTTCTCTCCTTGTCCTCAAGGATTTATGCCTATTTTTGTTTATTTGGTTTCATTTTAACAAGGTTTTAAAAGAGAAAAGAGGGGAATGTATAAGTAGAGCGATTCACCCTCAGTTGTACAGGGTGTTCCTTTTAAGAGGGTTCCCTGCTGATCAGAACTAGGATCTCTGACTTGGCACTTTGGGAGGCCGAGGGAAGTGGATTGTTTGAGTCTAGGAGTTCGAGACCAGCCTGGGCAACATGGCGAAACCCAGTCTGTATTTTAATTTATTTATTATCTATTTATTTTTATTTATTTATTTTTTGAGACAGAGTCTTGCTCTATCACCTGGCTGACAGACTGGAGTCCAATGGCCTGATCTCTACTCACTGCCACCTCAGCCTCCCAAGAAGCTGGGATTACAGTTATGTGCCACCATCCCTGGCTCATTTTTGTATTTTTAGTAGAGACAGGGTTTCGCCATGTTGGCCAGGCTGGTCTCAAACTCCTGGCCTCAAGTAATCCACCCCCCCAGCCTCTCAAAGTGCTGGGGTTACAGGAATGAGCCACCACGCCTGGCCAGCCACTGCACCCAGCCCCGTCTCTATTTTTATTTTTATTTTCTTCAGGCTTAATTCACTTTATTTTTCTTGTATAAAAACCCTATGTTGTAGCCACAGCTGGAGCCTGGGCCCACTTCACGGAGACTCTGGTGTGGGTCTTGACAAGGTGGTCAGTGAATTCCTGATAGGGAGACTTGGTAAATACAGTCTCCTTCCAGAGGTCAGGGGTCAGGTAGCTGTAGGTCTTAGAGATGGCATCAAAGTTGGCCTTGGCGAAGTTGCCCAGGGTGGCAGTGCAGCCCTGGGCTGAGGTGTAGCAGTCATCAATACCAGCCATCATGAGCAGCTTCTTGGGCACAGGCGCTGAGAGGATGCTAGTGCCCCAGGGTGCAGGGGATGAGGCACACCAGCACAGAGCCGCAGCCGCTTGTCACCTTGCAAGGGACCGTGTGGGGCTTGCTGATCTTGTTCCCCCAGTAGCCTCTGCGCACGAGGACAATGGAGAGTTTGGCCAGGATGATGGCCCCGCGGATGGCAGTGGCCACCTCCTTGGAGCACTTAACACCCAGGCCGACGTGGCCATTGTAGTCACAGATAGCAACAAACGCCTTGAACCTGGTGCGCTGGCCAGCACAGGTCTGCTTCTGCACCGGCATAATCTTCAAAACCTCGTCTTTGAGAGAGGCCCCCAAGAAAAAGTCAGTGATCTCAGATTCTTTAATGGGCAGGGAGAAGAGGTAGATCTCCTCCAGGGACTTGATCTTCATGTCCTTGACCAAGCGGCCCAGCTTGGTGAGGGCCATCCACTCCTTATCCTCGGCCGTGCCTCCGTGAGCTCTGTGGCCTTGGCCCGGCCCGTCCACTGCCGTGACCCCGCCCCGGATGCCATTGCTGAAACCTCCATGGAAGCCACCGCGGTTCCCCATCCCAGGGCCACCAGGCCCCGCCGCTGCACCGGCGTCATCCACCATTTGGTGTTTTCTCGGAGAAGAAGTATTTTTATTTTTATTTCTTTTTTTGAGATGGAGTTTCGCTCTTGGTGCCCAGGCTGGAGTGCAATGGTGCAAGCTCGGCTCACGGCAACCTCCGCCTCCTGGCTTCAAGCGATTCTCCTGCCTCAGCCTCCTGAGTAGCTGGGACTACGGGCGCATGCCACCATGCCCAGCTAATTTTTGTATTTTTAGTAGAGATGGGGTTTCACCATGTTGACCAGGATGGTCTCAGTCTCTTGACCTCGTGATCCACAGGCCTCAGCCTCCCAAAGTGCTGAGATTACAGACGTGAGCCACCACACCTGGCTGCTAGTTTGAAAAATATTAAAAAAAAAATAAGGAACTAGGCTCTCTAAGAAAACAAACAACAACAACAAAAAAAAGAGGGGGCCCTGCTTAAGGTATTTGAAATGAAGGGTTAAAATCCATCCTGGACCTGGTGTGGTGGCTCATGCCTATAATCCCAGAACTTTGAGAGGCCGAGGCGGGAGGATCACTTGAGGTCAGGAATTTGAGACCAGTCTGGCCAACATGGTGAAAACTTGTCTCTACTAAAAATACAAAAAGTAGTCAGGCGTGGTGATGCACACCTGTAATTCCAGCTACTCGGGAGGCTGAGGCACAAGAATCACTTGCACCTGGGAGGCAGAGGTTGCAGTGAGCCAAGATCATGCCACTGCACTCCAGCCTGGGTGACAGAGCAAGACTCTGGGGAAAAAAAAAAAAATCCAACCTGAGCTTGATTCACAGTGCCTTGAACTTGTTTAGCACGGAGGAAGGCAGCGTCTCTAATTCACAATGGTCTTATGCTGAGGGTAGCCTTGGACATATGTATTTGTTGCTGTTGTCTTTAGCTAGTAACTTGAATCTGAGGTATACTTCTGCTTTGTTTCTTTAAAATTCTATAGTAAATTGTTAATGGTTTTTCCTGGGTGAAGATATCTTTTTTTTTTTTTTTTTTTTTTTTTTTTTGGTAAATGTCCCTATGTATTTCCTGTGAATATAGTAACAAATTAGTTTTATCTCTAAATCTCTAGACTAGTTTCCAGTGTAGCTAGCTAGCTGACACCTAATTGGGCACTCAGTAACCTTACTTAATGCTTATTTACTTTTGCCCTCATGCCATCCAAACTCAGATTCAAGCATGACTTTATTACTTCAAAATTCTGAGTAACAAATTCTTGTCCCATAAACAGTGACTCACAGAAGGAGACTGATTCTAAAGGATTCTGAAATATATTTTTTACTTTTTTTACTTTTTGTTTTTTTGGTTGGTTTTGTTTTTTGAGACAGAGTCTTCCTCTGTTGTTCAGACTAGAGTGCAGGGGCATGATCATGGCTCATTGCCACCTCCACTTTCCAGGCTTAACTGATCTTCCCACCTCAGCCTCCCGAGTAGCAGGGACCACAGATATGTGACACCATACCTGGCTAATTGTTATTTTTGTAGAAATGGGGTCTTGCCATGTTGCCCACACTAGTCTTGAACTCCTGGGCTCAAGGGATCTTCCCACCTCGGCCTCCTAAAGTGCTGGGATTACAGGTGTGAGCCACCACGTTTGGCCTGAAATATATTTTTTAAATTGAAATAATGTATAAAAGGAAATACACCTCATGAAGGCTAGTTAACTGATGACCTTGTTCAGTATT
This sequence comes from Piliocolobus tephrosceles, assembly GCF_002776525.5. NCBI lineage: Eukaryota > Metazoa > Chordata > Mammalia > Primates > Cercopithecidae > Piliocolobus > Piliocolobus tephrosceles. Next base: position 101,559,770 of record NC_045439.1, on the reverse strand, counting down.
CAAGGAGAAGTTAAAAGTTAGTTCTCAAAGAAGACAATAGATGCAAAGTTCATGTTGAAGGGAGTTTGTTGTCCTGTTCATGTCCTACCTAATTCTACTACTCACCATCTTTGATTTCTTAACTTTGGCATAAAGAAGAGAGAGGAAGGAGGAGAAAGGAGATAAAGAATAACTATTGGAGGCCGGGCGCGGTGGCTCACGCCTGTAATCCCAGCACTTTGGGAGGCCAAGGCAGGCGAATCATGAGGTCAGGCGTTTGAGACCATCCTGGCTAACATGATGGAACCCCCGTCTCTAGTAAAAATACAAAAAAATTAGCCGGGTGTGGTGGCGGGTGCCTGTAGTCCCAGCTACTCAGGAGGTTGAGGCAGGAGAATGGCGTAAACCCGGGAGGCGGAGCTTGCAGTGAGCCGAGATCGCGCTACTGCACACCAGCCTGGGTGACAGAGCCAGACTCCATCTCAAAAAAAAAAAAAGAATAACTATTAAGTCGGGCACAGTGGCTCACGCCTGTAATCCTAGCACTTTGGGAGGCTGAGGCAGGCAGATTGCCTGAGTTCAGGAGTTCGAGAACAGCCTGGGCAACATGGTGAAACCCTGTCTCTACTAAAGTACAAAAAATTAGCTGGGCGTGGCATCGGGCGCCTATAATCCCAGCTACTCCGGAGGCTGAGGCAGGAGAATTGCTTGAACCCGGGAGGCAGAGGTTGCAGTGAGCTGAAATCGTGCCACTGCACTCCAGCCTGGCAACAGAGTGAGACTCCGTCTCAAATAAAAAAAGAATAACTTGAGCTGATAATGAGTATCAGCAACGTTTTCTACTGTGGCCTTTGTAGCTATAGACTGATACTGGTCCATGGCCTGTTAGGAACCTGGCCCCACAGCAGGAGGTGAGCAGTGGCTGAGCAAGGATTAGCATCTGAGCTCTGCCTCCTGTCAGATCAGCAGCAGCATTAGATTCTCATAGGAGCAGGAACCCTATTGTGAACTGCACATGAGAGGGACCTAAGTTATGCATTCCTTATGTGAATCTAAGAAATGCCCGATGATCTGAGGTGGAACAGTTATATCCCTGAACCATCCCCCCTCCCGCCAACCCCCCTCGTCTGTGGAAAAGTTGTCTTCCAGGAAATTGGTCCCTGGTGCCAAAAAGGTTGGGGACCAGTGCTTTATAGGAATACTGGGTAGAATGTTGATTACAGTATTGGAACACAATTAAAGACAGCAAAAATCTTGAGTTCAGTGAAACAAAATACTTCTCAAATTTATTAGACCCATCATATATGCTTTTTAATTAGTTGTCTCTAGTTTTAACCTTTCCCATATATTTCATACAGAGAGACAGCTATATTGTAGCAACCTGTGGCTCTTGTCTTTTATTTCCAGAATAATGATGTTTTTCTTTAAGATAATAATTTCTTTTCTTTGTAGCTTTTCTTCCTGTGAGTTGTTATCTCTGTCTGTTGCTTTCTAGAAGAGGATCCAAAAGGAAAATGCCTTGCTGTTTAATCAATGTTTTAGGAGAGGCTACTCTACAGAACAGAGAGTGACATAATTTAACTCACAAGGATGGCAAAAACTAAAAGAATTAGTTTATCTGTTTAGAGTATCTGAAGAAAATATCTGCTCATTGTCTCTAAAGTGGATCTTGCCACCCACCAGTTGTTGAAATCTCAGCCTTGTCTTTGTACATCTCAGTGTGGAAAGAGGTCAGGGAAAAAATCCTATCTTGACATCTTCCTTTATATATGGAATGGTTATTGTTTAGATGAAACTGTATCTGTCTGATAGTATCATATCTGTAGTACCTAGCAGCACAGTACCTACTAGTAGTAGGGCTTCAGTACATTTTTTTTTTTTTTTTTTTTTTTTTTGCATAAATCCTGAAGTAACTATTAAGTTCTGGGACAGTGGTTCAAAGGGCATAATAAAAAGGTATGAAACATCAAGTTTCTGGAAGATTGTGGTGTATTTGTGTATTTTCTTGCATTTGTGCAGAGACTAGTAAAAGTAAACCTAATTAGATTTTCTTTCTTTTTTTTTTTTTTTTGAGACGGAGTCTCGCTCTGTCACCCAGGTTGGAGTGCAGTGGCCGGATCTCAGCTCACTGCAAGCTCCGCCTCCTGGGTTCACGCCATTCTTCTGCCTCAGCCTCCCGAGTAGCTGGGACTACAGGCGCTGCCACCTCGCCCGGCTAGTTTTTTGTATTTTTAGTAGAGATGGGGTTTCACCGTGTTAGCCAGGATGGTCTCAATCTCCTGACCTCGTGATCCGCCCGTCTCGGCCTCCCAAAGTGCTGGGATTACAGGCTTGAGCCACCGCGCCCGGCCCTAATTAGATTTTCAAAAGTATTCATTGATTATACTCGAAAAATATTTATGGAGTACTTCCTGTGATCAGGCACAGCGTTAACCCCTGGTATAGAGTGTTGAAGGAGACCTTTAGGAGTCATGAGAGAGGGAATACCCTCCTTCATGAAACTTCCAACAGTTTATTCTGGTAAGGAAACACTATAAAAATAACTCTTCTGCCTGAGATAAGTGTTACAAAGGAAGATTACTCCTGATTGTCTATGGATGTGGTGTCTCCAGGTTAATTTTTCTGAAAATGAATGTGGATAGTAGAGTCTCTAAAGAAGTTATCAGGCCAGGCACTGTGGATCACTTGAGGCCAGGAGTTTGAAATGAGCCTGGCCAACAGGGCAAAACCCCACCTCTACTAAAAATACAAAAATTAGCCAGGTGTGGTGGCACACAGCTGTAATTCCAGCTACCAGTGAGGCTGAGGCAGGAGAATCGCTTGAACCTAGGAGGCAGAGGTTACAGTGAGCCAAGATCGCGCCATTGCACTCCAGCCTGGGTGACAGAGCAAGACTCTGTCTCAGAAAAAAAAAAATACATATATATAGGATGGGTGAGACATATATGTCCTTTGTATATACTTGTTAGAAATGCGAAAATGATATTTTTGATATATAATGCTTTCTCCCTCCATTCTTGCAGTTTGGCTTGATTTATTTAATTTCTTGTTAGCTCTTATTTTTTTTAAAATGATTGTGAGAGACTGGGTGTATTATATTTGTAATACACATATTTCTGTGGGGCTCAAAAGTTGTGATTTTCAGCCAGGTGTAGTGGCTTACACCTGTAATCTCAGCACTTTGGGAGGCTGAGGCAGGAGGATCTCTTGAGGCCAGGAGTTTGAGACCAGCCTAAGCAACATAGTGAGACTCTGTCTCTACATGCATTCATAAAAAAACTGTGATTTTTTTTTTTTCAACACCTATCATGCTTGGACCCTAAGCCTGATGTCAATCCAGAATCATTGGGTTTAGGTGCTGTTTTTATCTAAGTCCTAGCATTTTGAAGAAGTTCCTACTTGGCAGTGAAAATGCCTGTCTGAATGTAGAGGTTCTCATTTCGATAGATACAGGTAATAAAACTCAAGTTAATAGTAGTGCTGTTAAGGATTACTGCTTTTGATGGTCATACCAGTTTGTATTTAGACAGGATTAGGGCTGGGTGTGGTGGCTCATGCCTGTAATCTCAGCACTTTGGGAGGCTGAGGCCAGAGAATTGCTTGAGCTCCAGAGTTTGAGACCAGCCGGTAACATAGTGAGACCCTGTCTCTACAAAAAAAAAAAAAAAATGCCAGGTATGGTGGCAGGCACCTGTAGTCCCAGCTCCTCAAGTGTGGGAGGATCATTTGAGCCTGGGAGGCAGAGGTTGTAGTGAGCTGAGATCACAGCACTGTACTCCAGCCTAGGTGACAGAGCAAGACACTCTCAAAAAAAAACAAAAGGGCTGGGCGCGGTTTCTCACGCCTGTAATCCCAGCACTTTGGGAAGCCAAGGCAGGTGAATCACAGGGTCAAGAGATCGAGACCATCCTGGCCAACATGGTGAAACCCCTTCTCTACTAAGAATACTAAAATTAGCTGGGCATTGTGGCATACACCTGTAGTCCCAGCTACTTGGGAGACTGAAGCAGGAGAATCGCTTAAACCCAGGAGGCAGAGGTTGCAGTAAGTCGAGATCGTGCCACTGCACTCCAGCCTGGCAACAGAGCAAGACTCCATCTCAAAATAAATAAATAAATAAATAAATAAATAAATAAATAAATAAATAAATAAGGATTAGAATTTAGAAGAGAGAATACAATTCTGACATTTTATTAATCTTTAAGGCATCTCTGAGGCCAAGAAAGCTTAAGTGATCACAACTAATGTCTAGATATCTTGAAGGTGCTAGAAAACCGTAATAGAAGCCAGGAAAGCTTCCTTTGCACAATTAAGGTCTACTTGTTATAGAGGGAATGGTAGGAACAGATTGGGAGAGACCTCCCAAATCTTTTTAAAGACAGCTAAAGTATTTGCATTGTAGGTATTTCCCTCCATTAGAAGCTGTCCCTCCCAATTTTTTCCCCCATAGGTTCCTTCTGAGATAAGTGATTAGCCAAATGCCTCATTAAAGTGGAGATTTAGTGCTTTCTCTCCATTTCCTTAGAGAATTACAGGATTATTACCGATTTGTCACCTGCTGACCAGTTTTATCTGACTGGGGAAACTTTGTGCTCTTGGATTATGCCATTTATTCTATAAGAAGAGGAAGAGGGGTCAGGCGGGGTAGCTCATGCCTGTAATCCCAACACTTTGGGAGTTCGAGGTGTGAGGATCACTTGAGCCCACCAGAAATTTGAGACCAGCCTGGTCAACATAGTGAGACCCTGTCTCTTAAAAAAAAATATATATATATAGAAAAAATTAGCTAAGGATTGTGGTGGGGTACCTGTGGTCCCAGCTACTTGGGAGGCTGAGATAGGAGGATCTCTCTTTTTTTTTTTTTTTGAGACGGAGTTTCACTCTTCTCGCCCAGGCTGGAGTGCAATGGCACTATCTGGGCTCACCACAACCTCCGCCTCCCGGGTTCGAGCGATTCTTCTGCCTCAGCTTCCCAAGTAGCTGGGATTACAGGCATGTGCCACCACGCCCAGCTAATTTTGTATTTTTAGTAGAGACAGGGTTTTTCCATGTTGGTCAGGCTGGTCTCGAACTCTCAGCCTCCCAAAGTGCTGGGATTACAGGCGTGAGCCACTGTGCCCCGCCAGTAGGAGGATCTCTTAAGCCCGGAAGTTGAGACTGCAGTGAGCTGCTGCGATCAAGCCACTACACTCCAGCCTGGGCAGTGGAGTGAGACCTTAAAAAGAAGGGGAAGAGGAAGGCTGTAGAGACTACTGGAGATTATGGCAACCTCTTTCTCAGTCTTGTTTTTTTGTTTTTTGTGGAGATGGAATCTCACTTTGTTGCCCATGGTGGTCTCAAACTCCTGGGCTCAGGTGGTCCTCCTGCTTCAGCCTCCCATAGTGCTGGAATTACAGGCGTGAACCACCATGCTTGGCCCGTAGTCTTTTTTTTTTTTTTTTGAGATGGAGTTTCACTCTTGTTGCCCAGGCTGGAGTGCAATGGCAACCTCCACCTCTAGGGTTCAAGCAATTCTCCTGCCTCAGCCTCCCAAGTAGCTGGGATTACAGGCATGTGCCGCCACACCTGGCTAATTTTGCATTTTTAATAGAGATGGGGTTTCACCATATTGGTCAGGCTGGTCTCGAACTTCTGACCTCAGGTTATCCACCCATGTCAGCCTTCCAAAGTGGTGGGATTATAGGCATGAGCTACCACACCTGGCTGTGGCCCTCAGTCTTAATAGTGCAACCAAGAAAATGTCTCACCTAAATAGGGGAGATGGTTTACACATCAGAATGTTATTTGGGGACTTTATCTCCTGAATTTGGTCCTGGGTTGCTCCAATGAACACTAGCTAGTTCCATTTTAGCTCTTGGATGGAGCCCAGCGTAAACTGGTACAAGAATTGTGGAGGATGTCCCTGCCTTGTGTGCACATGTTCCAACCTGAAATAAGGGTGGTCTTGAGAAGCTAAAAAAGAAGAAGAACTCGATTTTTTTTTTTTTTTTGAGACGGAGTCTTGCTCTGCTGCCCAGGCTGGAGTGCAGTGGCCGGATCTCAGCTCACTGCAAGCTCTGCCTCCCGGGTTTATGCCATTCTCTTGCCTCAGCCTCCCGAGTAGCTGGGACTACAGATGCCCGTCTCGTCGCCCGGCTAGTTTTTTGTATTTTTTTTTTTTTAGTAGAGACGAGGTTTCACCGTATTAGCCAGGATGGTCTCGATCTCCTGACCTCGTGATCCGCCCGTCTCGGCCTCCCAAAGTGCTGGGATTACAGGCTTGAGCCACCGCGCCCGGCCTCAATTGATTTTTTTAATTGATGGTTTAGTAGTCCACTTCTGACCTGTTCCTTAGCATGAAAAGAGCTACTGATATCAGGCTAATCGTGGTTGTGAGATAAAGGTCAGTGGATGAAGCCCTTTTGGAGGATCCCTAGGGCACATTTAATAACAACAGAAACTGCAGCAGCAGCAGCAGCATTTATCAGACTATGTTCCAGGCAACAATACCAAATGCTTCTTATATATTTTATTTAATTATTGCAATAGCTCTATGCAATACATACTAGCATAATTTTTATTTTACTAATGAGAAAATTGTGGCTTAAAGAAGTTAAATAACTTGCCTAAAGTTGTACAGTCAGTAGTGGAGGATCTGTTTAAAGCCAAGATGGCTATCTTCAAAGTCCATTTGTCATTATCATTATCTCCTATTTATCTTCATCCCCTTTACTTCTATTTGAATAGTCTTTCTTTCCTTATCTCATCTGTTCTTAACCAAGGCCCTCCTCTACTCCTTCCTAAAATAGTCCACATCTATGGAGCTTCTCAGGGATATACTTTTTTTGTGAGATTTTTCTTTCTATAAGATTAAAATTATAAATCAGATGGCTAAAGATTTTTACATATTATAAACAGACCCAGACACTTACAGAGATTATAGAGATTTGGCAGGAAAAACTCGATGCTTTTGAAAAGCTCTTGATGGTATTCACAGATAGGCAATAGTGAAAATTGAGACTAATGGATACTGGTAAAAAAATTAGATGTGGTATAGTTGATCATAGTGGTTGTGATTAAAGCTAAAACATTAAAGTTTGCTAGAAAGTTGAAGAGCTGACTTTGGGCTGGATGGAGAAGGGTAAGAAAAAAACACACTGCACATGGTCCTCATTTATGAACTTAAATCTTTCCTGGCTGCTGACTACATGCTGATTAGAAATCTGAACTCCCAACCTGTGTGCTAGGAAATCTAGCCTTTTATTGTCCTGGTTTAAAAGGGATTTAGATTGTGCTCAGTATTGAAGTTTTTGGGTCGGAACTATTTTAATATTATCTGTGGATAAATATAAGGTCATACATATTAGTAGGGGAGAGAGCATATGGGATAAATTGATCTCTTTCTCTCTTTGCTCTCTATTTATTTTTAGAGATGGGGTCTTGCTCTGTTGCCCAGGCTAGAATGCAGTGGCGCGATATCAGCTCACTGCAACTTCTGCTTCCTGGTTTCAAGCAATTCTACTGCCTCAGCTTCCTGAGTAGCTGGGATTAAAGGTATGCGCCACCACACCCAGCTAATTTTTGTATTAGTAGAGATGGGGTTCACCATGTTGGCCAGACTGGTCTTGAACTCCTGGCCTCAGATGATTCATCCACCTCGACCTCCCAAAGTGTTGGAATTGCACACGTGACCCACCTGGCCTTTATATAGACAAAATATATATTTATTTTACATACACATAACACACACATATACATGCATATATAGTTATATATATATACACACATATATATATGTATATATATATACACACACACATATATACACACACACATATATACACACACACACACATATATATACAAATAAAACTTATCTGGGTTTTCAGGAGTCATGTAACCCAGGAAAGGAATCCAGAAATCAGTATAGACCTCCTTAAGATAAGAGCAGTAGCTTTCAATGTCAGTTTACAAGCTAATGGTTGTGCTGACCATAATCATTTGTTGTTTGTTGGCATTGAAAACAAACACAAAATGTTATCCCTTGAAGATAAAGACAAATAAGTTCAAAAGTAGAAAACTTTGTACATTTCTGAATAATACCTTAAAAAGGTCCTGAGAAGAGTAAATAAACTACCCTGGAAATGTAAGCAATACCATAAAGTTTTCTTTAAGTTCCAGAAAGCCTGGAAGTTGGTTGAGTAGTATGTATCAAAAAGCCCTAAAAAACCAGGCATGCTCGTTTATGCATATAATCCCAGCACTTTGGGAGGCTGAGGTGGGAGGATTCCTTGAGTCCAGGAGTTCAAGACCAGCCTCCCAGGCCGGGTGCAGTGGCTCACGCCTGCAATCCCATCACTTTGGGAGGCCAAGGCGGGCAGATCATGAGGTCAAGAGATCGAGACCATCCTGGCTAACATGGTGAAACCTCGTATCTACTAAAATTACAAAAATTAGCTGGGTGTGGTGGCACATGCCTGTAGTCCTAGCTACTCAAGAGGCTGAGGCAGGAGAATTGCTTGAACCTGGGAGGCGGAGGTTGCAGTGAGCCAACATTGTACCACTGCACTCCAGCCTGGGTGACAGAGTGAGACTCTGTCTCAAAAAAAAAAAAAAAAAAAAAACCCAGCCTCTTCAACAAAGCGAGATCCTGTCTCTATAACAAATGCTTTTTAAAAAGCCTTAAAATGTGCATACCCTTTTACTTGCTTATATGTAGGACTTTACCCTATGAAACTAGTGAAACAGTTGCAAAGATATTTCTCTCAGCCAGGCGTGGTGGCTCATGCCTGTAATCCCAGCACTTTGGGAGGTCGAGGTGGGTAGATCGCTTGAGCCCATGAGATTGAGAATAGCCTGGGCAACATGGTGAGACCCTATCTCTACTAAAAAAAAATTTTTTTTTTTTTTTTGAGACAGAGTGTTGCTCTGTCACTAGGTTGGAGTGCAGTGGCACAATCTCAACCTACTACAACCTCCGCCTACCGGGTTCAAGTGATTCTCTTGCCTCAGCCTCCCAAGCAGCTGGGACTACAGGCACGCACCACCATGCCTGGCTAATTTTTGTATTTTCAGTAGAGACAGAGTTTCACCATGTTGGCCAGGCTGGTCTCGAACTGACTTCAGGTGATCCGCCCGCCTTGGCCTCCCAAATTGCTGGGATTGCAGGCGTTAGCCACTACACCTGGCCTTTTTTAAATCACCTGGTGGAATGTGCCTGTGGTCTCAGCTACTTGGCAGCCGAGGTAGATCACTGGAACTCCTGGGGGTCAAAGTAGTGAGCTGTGATCACACCACTGCACTCCAGCTTGTCAACAGAGGGAAGACTCTGCCTCAAAGGAAAAAAAAAAAAAAAAAGAAAATATTTCTCTCAGCCTTGTTTATACAAGTGAAAATTAGGACAACCTAAATATCCATTTATAGTTAATTGGTCAAATGAATAGTGGTTTGTTTGTTCAAAATAATTCTATTCAGCTGGGCATGGTGGCTCACACCAATAATCCTGGCACTTTGGGAGGCCAAGGCAGATGGATCACTTGAGGCCAGGAATTCGAGACCAGTCTGGCCAACATGGTGAAACCCCATCTCTACTAAAAATAGAAAAAGTTTAGCCAGCTCTGGTGGCAGGTGCCTGTAATCCCAGCTTGGGAGGCTAAGGCATGAGAATTGCCTGAACCCAAAAGGTGGAGGCTGCAGTGAGCTGGGATCGCATCACTACGCTCCAGCCTGCGTGACAAAGTGAGACTCTGTCTCAAAAAAAAAAATAATGGTAATAATTCTGTTCAAGCATTTAAAATTATGTTTTAAGTTGGCCAGGCGTGGTGGCTCATGAGGCCCACAATCCCAGCATTCTAGGAAGCCAAAGCAGGCAGATCACCTGCGGTCAGGAGTTCAAGACCAGACTGGCCAACATGGTGAAACCCCATCTCTACTAAAAAAAAAAAAAAATTAGCCGGGCATGGTGGTGGGCATCTGAAATACCAGCTGCTTGGGAGGCTGAGGCAGAAGAATCGCTTGAACCCAGGAGGCGAAAGTTGCAGTGAGCTGGGATCATGCCACTGCACCCTAGCCTGGGCAACAGAGCAAGACTCTGTCTCAAAAAAACACATAAATAAATAAAATAAAAATAATGTTTTAAGTTATAGCTAATTGACACAAAAATGTTCATGATGCAGTGAAATTCTGGTAATCTGGCCTTTCATAGTCTGAAAAATCGAGTTCTAGGAGAAATAAGAGTCATCCAGAATGTTCTCTTTGTTTTTGAGACAGTCTTGTTCTCTCACCCAGGCTGGAGTGCAGTGGTGCAATCACAGCTCACTGCAACCTCCGCCTCCCAGACTCACGTTAATACTCCCACCTCAGCTTCCCCAGTAGCTGGGCCTACAGGTGTGTGCCACTACACCTGGCTAATGTTTTGTACTTTTTTTTGTAGATACAGGGTTTCACCATGTTGCCCAGCCTGGTCTCAAACTCCTAGACTCAAGTGATCCACCCACCTTGGCCTCCAACAGTTCTGGGATTACAGGTGTAAGCCACTGTACCCAGACATTCCAGAACATTCTGATGATTCAACCATAACTCATTTCATAGTATAATTGAGTGGATAAGAAGGGTTGATGTTTGCTCTCTCACCATGTTAATAGTTTTGTGTTGGAACTCCTTGACTGTCAATCAAGTATTACATTTGAGGAAGATGTAAAAATTTAATACTTTTAAGATTAGGAGAGGTTTGAAAGGTTTTTATATCATGAACACACATATTAAGGATGAAGCATGACCCTGCCCTCTTAAAAGACTAAAGAAATATTCCATCAGCAGTTTACTTTAGAAGAACTGTAAGAATAGGTTGATACTGAACCCACTCCCAGAGTCAGGTAGCTGAAAGGGCACTGTGATTGTTATCTTACTAGGAACACATGGAGTGGGACTAAGGCAGTTTTCTGCAGAAAAGAGGGATTCTGGACAGACAAAAACTACAGGTGCACTATGTTTTGTTTTGTTTTTGTTTGTTTTAAATTAAAACTAGAAAAGGCAAAGACTTGGAGAACATATGCTCAAATTTTTTTTTTTTGAGCCGGTGTCTCACTCTGTCACCCAGGCTGTAGTGCAGTGGCATGATCTCAACTCACTGCAACCGCCACCTTCTGAACTCAGGTGATCCTCTTACCTCAGCCACCTGAGTAGCTAGGACTACAGGCTCTTGACACCACATCCGGCTAATTTTTTTTAGTCTGGCTAATTTTTTTTTTTTTTTGTATTTTTGATAAAGACAGGGTTTCAGCATGTTGCCCAGCCTGGTCTCTAACTCCTGAGCTCAAGCAATCTGCCTGCCTCGGCCTCCCAAAATGCTGGGATTAGAGGCATGAGTCAGTGCGCCTGGTCACAAAATGTAAAGATTTTGAGGGCCATTGACTTAAACTCCAGAAGCTGGTCCAATCAGAATGAATGTAAGGATTTTTGTTAGTGTGATTAGAAAAGAATGTGTCTCTTTCTACAGGGTTTGGAGCTATGAGTTTATAAAATTTGGGCCGGGCATGGTGGCTCACGCCTGTAATCTCAGCACTTTGGGAGCCTGAGACAGGTGGATCGCCTGAGGTCAAGAGTTTGAGACCAGCCTGGCCAACATGGTGAAACCCCGTCTCTACTAAAAATACAAAAAATTATCCGGGTGTGGTGGCGGGCATCTGAAATGCCAGGTACTCTGGAGGCTGAGGCAGGAGAATCACTTGAACCCAGGAGGCAGAGGTTGCAGTGAGCTGAGATCTTACTACTGCACTCCAGCCTGAGCAACAGAGGAAGAGTCTGTCTCAGAAAAAAAAAAAAAATTTTTTTTTGAAGTGCTACAGCCACCTTGCCATCCAGGAGGAGATCCTGGCTGACAGTGCAGCTGTGCCAGAGAAAACACCGAGAGAGAGGGTTCAAAATTGGGCCCCAAGACATCATTTGAGCCCCTACATCAGGCCATGCCTGATTTAGACTTTTTCAGTTACACAAGAGCCACTAAATTCTCTTTTTGGATCAGGTTGGCAGTGATTTTATATCACTTCTAGCTGAACGAGTCCTAATACAATATCCTTAGGGGTCATAACCTCCAACTACATGTCTTGAAGTTTGGAGAAGTGAAGTGACTTACTTAAGGTTATACAGATAAATGGCAAAAAACTGGGACTAAAACCTGGCCCCTTCCCACCTCCTTTAATAAGATAATTACTCCAATGTGTAAATCACTTTAAGGAGGCTCGGGGTAAAGTCTGTGATGGGTTTGAGGATGCCATTTAAGTAATGGAAATCAGCCCTGCTCTCATAGTGTCATTTGGAATGACAATGACTGCTATTGACAGAAAACCGACCCCACCATCATAGCTCTTATTTTTCTCAGACTTTGGATAAGTGGGCTGTCCATAGATCATAGTATCTTCGTGATTGGTAGCTTAATAAGTAATTTGTGAACTCACTGGATAACATTTGGCTAGCTGTTTTAATGTTGCCCATTCCCTCGGCCTCCTGAGCTTCTAGAATCAACAGACTCGTTTTTCTGTGGTATGTCTAGTAATATGAAATGAAATATATGAAATATGGATCTCAAATATATAAATATATGCCAAGCTCTTTTGTTTTTTTTTGGAGACGGAGTCTCACTCTGTTGCCCAGGCTAAAGTGCCGTGGCGCAATCTCAGCTCACTGCAACCTCTGCCTCCCAGGTTCAAGCGATTCTCCTGACTCAGCCTCCGGAGTAGCTGGGCTGGGATTACAGGCATGCATCACCATGCCCAGCTAATTTTTTTGTATTTTTAGTAGAGACGGGGTTTCATCATATTGGCCAGGCTAGTCTCGAACTCCTGACCTTGTGATCCGGCCTCCTCAGCCTCCCAAAGGGCTGGGATTACAGGTGTGAGCCACTGTGCTCTTTGCCAAACTCTTTCTTGCCTTAGGAGTTTGCATATGCTGTTCCCTCGGCCTGTAGTGCTTATCCCTTGGCTCTTCACATGGATGGCTCCTTCTCATCTTCTCATCTTTCGGACCTCAGTTTAAATCCCAGACTTAGGCCAGGCGCGGTGGCCCACGCCTGTAATCCCAGCACTTTGGGAGGCTGAGGCAGGCGGATCACAAGGTCAGGAGTTCACGACCAGCCTGGCCAACATGATGAAACCCCATCTCTACTAAAAATACAAAAATTAGCCAGGCATGGTGGTGCATGCCTGAAATCCCAGCTACTTGAGAGGCTGAGGCAGGAGAATCACTTGAACCTGGGAGATGGAGGTTGCAGTGAGCCGACATCAGGCCTCTGCACTCCAGCCTGGGTGACAGAGCAAGACTCTGTCTCAAAAAAAAAAAAAAAAATCCAGTCTTAGAGATGCCATCTCTGATTACCCAAGGTAGCTCCCTTCTCATTGTTCTCTTTATCACATGACCTATTTGTTTCCTAATAACAGTTTCTAATTTGTATCTAATTTGTATTTACTTACCAGTCCCTTTCATTTAGCACCTATACTCAGTGTGTATAGCGTAGGAGCCACACATAAGAAGTACTCAATAATTATTTGTTAAATGATTGGGTTCTGTGTATCCTAGGCTTGAAAAACACTAAAAAGCACTATTTGCACCTTTTCACCAACCCTGCCCCCAAGTACCTTAATTGCTCTTATACCTGTACTGACTGAAAATACAACACAGATCCTGAAGAGAAAGGGAAACTAAAAGCTGTGCTTAACTACTATGCTGAGAGTTGTCTCAGGCAGTTTTGAATTAATATTTTATTATCTCTATTCTTCAGCTTGTCGTGCCTTGTTTTTTCTCTTCTCTGTGACTTCTCACCTACCCACTTGACTCTGACTCAGATTCCTGACACTTAAAGGGTATATCAGAGAAATGAGATGGCCCTGAGCACAGGGGAGGAAGGATGGAATGACAAGGGCCACCAGAAACCTCTTTCAGGACTCTAATCACTCTAAGGTCACAGTTTAGAGTCTAGAATGAGAGGGACTTTTTGAGTGCCTCTTTTTCTTGCTCAGTGCCCTCAGCTTGAGTGCTTAGCTGGCAGGCGGGCACCTTTTCTTCCTCAGTTACTGTCAAAGCAACATGAAGGTCAGGCAGAGAGAGACAAATGAGAGCAGCTCAGGGAAAGGAGGTTACCACGGTAACAAGCAGGAGGGACTGCTATTTGGAAACAGGCCTAATCTTTCTCCTCCTTCTCCCTGCTTCTCAGCACAGGAAGATGGGTATTGTTTAGCTGACCTGCATCCTTGGGGTGGGAACCGTAATCCCTTTCTGACAGTTCCCAATGACACTGAAGTGAGCTGCTTTGCATTTTAATTTGATAAGCAGCAGCGGCAGTTTTCTCTGAAGTGCTGAAAACATGGCTTTTTCTGGCCCTGTTCCAGATAGGATTCTGGTTGCCACAGAGAGAGGTTTGATATTGTTGTTTATTTCTCAACAAAGATCTTGCATATTTGCATAAATGTGGAAGATGCTGCTTGGTTCTAGACAACCAGAATCAAATGAATGCAGGCTATCTTTAGGTTATGAAGATCTGCCCTAGGAAGGTCACAGAGATACTGCCCCCATCCTCAGCTCATAGGACCACCCAGTGACCTGTGCAGTGGATCTTCTGACGTAATGTCCTTACTCTTCTGCCTCCCCCATCTACTTATGTATCACACTATTCTCAGTCTCTTCCTTTACCTACCCTATCATTATGGTAACCCTTCACTATGTATATAAATATTCCTTCCTTTTCTTTCAAAATAAAAAGAGCATTTTAAACTAGAAAAATAAATGATCAGTGTAATGAAAAAGTAAATGCCAAAAAACATAAGAGAAACTAAAAATCATCTAGAATCTTACTATAGACATGATGGCTAGAACGTCCTTCCAGATCTAAACCTCTAATTCTATCTGCTTTGTTTTGTTTTGAAACAGTCTCGCTCCATCCCCCAGGCTGGAGTGCAGTGGCACGGTCTCAGCTCACTGCAAACTCTGCCTCCAGGTTCAAGCGATTCTTGTGCCTCAGCCACCCAAGTACCTGGGATTACAAGTATGCACCACCATGCCTGGCTAATTTTTGTATTTTTAATAGAGACGGGTTTTGCCATGTTGTCCATGCTGGTCTCAGACTCCTGGCCTCAAGTGATCCCCTGCTCCAACCTCCCAAAGTGCTGGGACTACAGGCATGAGCTACCACATCCAGCCTCTATCTGCTGATCTACGCGTTTTATGAGTTGTATATACTTATGTATAGATCAATTTATTTTTATTTATTTATCTTTAATTTTTTAACTTTTTAACACTTCTCAAAAAAAAAGTAGAGTTAAATTTAACATGAATGGGCCAATATAGTACATGTTGCATTGTACTCCTTTTTCCTTTTATTCACTAAAATATATGTTGTAGGTATGTCATTGATGTAGATAGAGATCTATGCTATGATGGACATATAGATTGTTTCTGGTTTTGTGGTTTTTATTTTTTGGTTTGGCTATTAAAAAACAGCATTGAAGAAAACCGTCCATCATACATCTTTGTATATATATCCTGTTATCTTCTTGATACAAATTCTAGAAATTGAATTTTGGGACAAAAGAACATGTGCATTTGTATTTTGATATATATTGCCAAACTGCCCTTTAGAGAGGGCACCAACTAATACTGCATAAGAGTCCCTATTGTTTTTGCATACTCTTACCAACTGGGATATGTTCAACTCTCTCATCTTTGCCAAATAGATGGGAAATTATACTGTGTTTTTATTTGTGTTTATGTATATTATTGAATCCTTAAAAATACTCACATGACTCCTTCAGATTTTACACTGAAGACCTATCTACTTCTTTCCCCATAATGTACTTCCAGGGTTCTCTTTCCTATAGTGCTGGCAACTAAGTAAAAAAAAAAAAAAAAAAAAAAAAAAAAAAAGTTATTTTGTGGTGGTTTTTTTTTTTAGTTTTTGAGAAGATAAGAAACAAAAAAAGTAAAAAAATTTAAAAACACCTAATAACATTTATCTCTGCAACCTCCCTCCAAACCAAAACCAAACCTGTTTTTTTCTTTTTATTTCAGTGATGGACTATCATTCACTCAGATTTAAGCTCCAAAGACTGAGATGTTTGTCTGTTTGTTCATAGCTGTATTCTCAATGCCTAGACTAGTGCCTGGCATGTATTAGGTGCTCAGTAAATATTTGTGGAATAAATCATCTCTCAGCCATCTTAATCAGAAATTCTAATCATACCTAACTTCTTTACTGATTACGTACATGTCTGACGCCTTGCAAAGTCAAATTGCTTATAGGTCCTGAATGTTTCTTGAGTTCTTCCCTTTATCCCCCTACTTCTGATCATTCTTACTTATGTTTTTATTCCCAGGAGCCCTCCTTTTCAATCTCTCTAGTTTACTCCCCTCCTTCTACTAATTTTACCTTTGGATATACAAATACAATAACATCATCTCCTTTCTTTCATTCTTCAGTGGCTGCTTAATACCTGCAAGGTTAAGTCCCAATTTAACTCTCCCTGTACTCTTTAACCAAACCAAACAGGTTGTGGTTCTTTAAATTCATTGTGTTTGTTCATGCCTGTGTGCCTTTGAAGAGGCTGTTCCTTCTGCCTGGAATATGCTCCCTTCTTTTCTTGGGAAACTACTACTTGTTCTTCAGGTCTACTCCAGCATGAAGTCATCCCTATTCCCTCTGGCAGTTATTCCCTGGGCAGGATACTTTCAGTCCTTTGGTCACTTCTGTTATGATTATTTGTTTGCCAATTAATCTCATCTAAAATGAAACTTTGTGGCCAGGCGCGGTGGCTCACGCCTGTGGTCCCAACACTTTGGGAGACCAAGGTGGGCAGATAAGGCCAGGAGTTCCAGACGAACCTGGCCAACACAGTGAAACTCCGTCTCTAAAAATAGAAAAATTAGCCAAGCGCGGTGGCTCACGCCTGTAATCCCAGCACTTTGGGAGGCCGAGGCGGACGGATCTTGAGGTCAGGAGATCGAGACCATGCTGGCTAACAAGGTGAAACCCCGTCCCTACTAAAAATACAAAAAATTAGCCAGATATGGTGGCGGGCACCTGTAGTCCCAGCTACTCGGGAGGCTGAGGCAGGAGAATGGCATGAGGTTGGCAGAGGCAGGAGGCGGAGGTTGCCGTGAGCAGAGATTGCGCCACTGTACTCCAGCCTGGGCAACAGTGCAAGACTCTGTCTCAAAAAAAAAAAAAAAGGAGAAAGAAAAATTAGCCAGGTGTGGTGGCGGCATGCCTGTAGTCCCAGCTACTCGGGAGGCTGAGGCACAAGAATCACTTAAACCTGGGAGACAGAGTTTGCAGTGAGCCAAGATTGTGCCACTGTACTCCAGCTTGGGTAACAGAGCAAGATCCCATCTCTGAAAGAAAGAAAGAAAGCAGGGATCGGGGGTAGGGGTGGGAGAAGAGGGAGGGAGGAAGGGAAGAAGGAAGAAAGGAAGGGAAAGAAAAAAAAGAAAAATTAATTGCCTCTCTTAATTTTTATAAACCCTATATGTTAAGTATGTTCTACAAAATTCTAAATTTATATAGTCTTTGTTATTTGATATTTTGGGTTTTGTTGGTCTGTTTTAGAAGAGGTTTGCTCTAAGGAGTCATTGTAGAGTGAAATTTAGTTTATAAAGCCTTGACTGCTTTATTATTTCAGTTCGACTTCAGAGTATATTTGTACTGAAAAATCAGAGCCATTTTATGATGCAAAATTAAGCAAATATCAATATTTTGTGTGCCCTTGCCCATTCCACATTCTCCCACCACCCACTTGGTCTAAGTCCATGCAGTTCAGCCATCACCTTCTCCCATTTGTTCCCCACACTTCAAATCTCTGTGTCCTCTGTGTTGTGCCTCTTCCTTACCCAACAGGTTGTCAGGTCCTGTGATATGGCCCTCTTGTTCCTGATGCCACCACTCTAGTTGAACCTTGCCGTTAATTTTTTATGTAAAACAATATTATTTTACAATAAAGCCCTTTCTTCCCATGAAACCTAGAGCATAAAGTGGGAGGAGAGCAGTAATGGATGATGAGGCTGAGGAAGGAGACAAATAAATCGTTATCGCATTTATCGAGCATGAACTGAAGTGGACAGTGTGCTAAGTGGTCTAGGGGCCTCATCTCTTCTATTCCCAACAGCCATGTGAGATAGTTAAATCCCCATCTTACAGATGATGACGTACTCATGTGGAAAGTTTAAATCACTTGAGGAAGGTAATAGAACTAGTGAGGATAGAACTGAGACTCATACATAGGGACTTACCAAAATTAATGTGCAAATGAAGATCTAAAAATAAAATTATCGAACAATCTTTCATTGTCCTTTTTACAAAAGATGAATGTGCTTAAGCAGAGGACTACTAAATAACAAGTACCCTCTTAGAAAAGAGGGTCTCTGGCCGGGTGCGGTGGCTCAAGCCTGTAATCCCAGCACTTTGGGAGGCCAAGACCAGCGGATCACGAGGTCAGGAGATTGAGACCATCCTGGCTAACACGGTGAAACCCCGTCTCTACTAAAAAAATGCAAAAATCGAGCCGGGCGAGGTGGCGGGCACCTGTAGTCCCAGCTACTCGGGAGGCTGAGGCAGGAGAATGGTGTAAACCCGGGAGGCGGAGCTTGCAGTGAGCTGAGATCGGCCACTGCACTCCAGCCTGGGCGACAGAACGAGACTCCGTCTCAAAAAAAAACAAGAAAAGAAAAGAGGGTCTGACAAAGCACCTTGAGTTTTATTGAGCTCAAACATCTAAGTCCAAATTAATAATACTTGAGAAGAATTTTCATACAGTGATCCTATTGTGTAGAGTATTCTGCTAAATGGGAGCATACCAGAAGACTAGATAGGCAAATGTTCAAATTTTCAAAATTGCAGACCATACATGGTGCTTAACAGTGATCTTCAGCAAAATCTTAGAACAGAATATAAACAGATCACTTGTGAACTACTTGTTCTGTCCTTCCTTGGCCTTCTAAGCTTCTTTGCAATACCACAGTATAGTGGAAAAGAGCATAAGCTTCAAAGTCAGACATATATTGGTTCAAATCCTGACCCTGTCACTTAATAACTGAGTAATTGCAGGCAAGTCAGTTAACCTTCCTGCAACTCTATTTATTTTCTATCAAAACTATCATTTACTTAAAAGGAGTGTTATGAGATTTAATAAGATAACATGTAGAACTACTGGCACACAGTAGGCATACAATAAATTCTAATTATCTTCCCTTCACCTCATCATGCTTTCCTTTACCCAGTACAGTTTAGCTTTTGGGCGCTACTTTTTTCTGCAACTCGAACTCCCTCCAACCCCTTTATGCCAAACTATTGTGGCCTCTGTTGCACCTAACTAAAATAACCAACTGTTTTCTTGTTCCTCTGTTGAATTTATCCCTTAAGATTCAGCTGAGGCCGGGCGTGGTGGCTCATGCCTGTAATCCCAGCACTTTGGGATTTCATTGTCCTTTTTACAAAAGATGAATGTGCTTAAGCAGAGGACTACTAAATAACAAGTACCCTCTTAGAAAAGAGGGTCTCTGGCCAGGTGCGGTGGCTCAAGCCTGTAATCCCAGCACTTTGGGAGGCCAAGGCAGGTGGATCACGAGGTCAGGAGTTCGAGATCAGCCTGGCTAAGGTGGTGAAACCCATCTTTACTAAAAATTAAAAAAAAATAGCCAGGCATCCTGGTGGTCACCTGTAATCCCAGCTACTCAGGAGGCTGAGGCAAGAGAACTGCTTGAACCCAGGAGATGGAGGTTGCAGTGAGCCGAGATCGCGCCACTGCACTCCAGTCTGGGCAACAGGGTGAGACTCTGTCTCAAAAAAAAAAAAAAAAAAAAAAAAATAGGCTAAAATGTCACCTGCCTCTCCCCCAGGTAGACACAAATGATTCTGCTCCTTTTGTACTTACCTCTATTACATTCTTTATGACATTAATTACTTGTTCACATTTGTTTAACTCACCCAACCTTGGGATAGGGATTATGTTTTTCACTTGGTATAGCATAATGGTTACACCATAGTAAGTATTTAATGTCATTGAAAAGAATCCAGAAAAAGAATGCTTACTAGGAACCAAATTAAGTTCTAAAGCAAGGCTTGCTAAACTACTTTCTTTCTCTCCACTTTTCCCCCCAATAGAGTTGTTAGGTGGGTAGATTAGAGTGCCTTGATTTCTTCAAGGTATTTGAAAAAGCCTTTTATGATATTCTTGATGACATGTTGATGAAATGTGGACTGGCTGGTGATACAGTTGGGTGATTTTATAGCTGACTGAAGAGCTATATTTAAAGATTATAGGTGACTAGATGTTTGTCAGCTAGGATAGAGGTGGTATACCACAAGACTATTGCCTTTGGTCCATTCTTGTTCAACATTTGTATTGTAACACCAGTAACTAAATAAAATGTACGTGTATAAATTTGTGGGTAATGTAGTGGTCAGGACTTTTCCAGTTGTGACAGAAATCTGGCTCAAGCTAGTTTAAGCAAACAAAGAATTTATAGATTCCCAGGAATTGAGTTTATTAGTTTAGGCAGAGTCTCAAATAATCCCATCAGGATTCTGTCTTTGCTTACTTCCATTCTGCTTTCCCCTAATTTGGCTTTATTCTTAGGGAAGTTTTCTTTGTGAGTCTGGCAAAATGGCCTCTGGCAGCTTCAGATTTTATTAGTCCTTCTAGCTTAACGTACCAAAGGAAGAAACAGTATAACCTGTATAGAACCTATTTCATGTAGTTTTGGTAGATCTGCCCACTCCTATAGTGCAGTGAGGTGAAGGAATGTATTTCTCAAAGGTAATAGAGATTCCCCTGTTAGAAGAAGGGAGGGAAAGCATGATAAAAAGCCACAACTGTACCACCATGAACCACTACAGGTGGATATCGCAAGCCTGGAAGTCTGAATAGAGATTAACAATGTTGCAAGACACTAGAAAGGTGGAGTTAAGTTAACAAGATACTACCATTACCATTACCATTATTATTGTCTAATATTTTTTGAACTTTTACTGTATATAAAATTTATTTATTTATATTTTTATTTTGGGGATAGAGTCTCACTGTGTCACCCAGGCTGCAGTGCAGCAGCACAGTCATGGCTTATTGCAGCCTCAACCTCCTGGGCTCAAGCAATCCTCCTGCCTCAGCCTTATGGGTCTACAAGGACCCGCCACCATGCCTGGCTAATGTTAAAACTTTTTGTAGTCTGGGGGCGGTGGCTCATGCCTGTAATCTCAGCACTTTGGGAGGCTGAGGCAAGCGCAGGAGTTCGAGATCAACTTGGCCAACATGGTGAAACCCTGTCTCTACTAAAAATACAAAAATTTAGCCGGGCATAGTAGCAGGCGCCTGTAATCCCAGCTACTTGGGAGGCTGAGACAGGAGAATTGCTTGAACCAGGAGGCAGAGGTTGCAGTGAGCTGAGACCACGCCACTGCACTCCAGCCTGGGCAACAGGGCAAGACTCCATCTCAAAAAAAAAAAAAAACAGAAAAACTTTTTATAGAGACCGGATCTCACTGTGTTCCCCAAGCTAGTCTCAAATTCTTGAGTTCAAGCAACCCTCCCATCTTGGCCTACCAAAGAGCTAGGATTATAGGCATGAGCTACCACTTCTGCCAAGATTATCATTTAAAGTTTAAAATGGTCGCATCAGTAATACCAACACTTTGGGAGGCCGAGGCAGTAGGGTCACCTGAGGTCAGGAGTTCAAGGTCAGTCTGGCCAACATGGTGAAACCCTGTCTCCACTAAAAATATAAAAATTAGCCAGGCATGGACTGGGCGTGGCAGTTCACACCTGTAATCCCAGCACTTTGGGAGGCCCATGCTGGCACATAACCTGAGGTTAGGAGTTTGAGACCAGCCTGATCAACATGGAGAAACCCTGTCTCTATTAAAAAATACAAAATTAGCCAGGCGTGGTGGCACATGCCTATAATCCCAGCTACTCAGGAGGCTGAGGCAGGAGAATCGCTTGAACTCGGGAGGTGGAGGTTGCGGTGAGCTGAGATCACGCCATTGCACTCCAGCCTGGGCGAATAAGAGTGAAACTCCGCCAAAATAAATAAATAAATAATAGAACTATCATTTGCTGAATTTTGGTGTCACATCAAGGAATAATATCCACAGTTATCTGAAAAGGCTATTAAATACAAACGTTATATATATTATTGATAAAATAACACGCACATATACATATATCTGTACCATATATATATTCTATGTAAGGCTGATTTTCTTTATACACTTTAACCAAAACATTTCACCAACAGATTGAATGGAGAATCCAGCTGTCTTATATTAAACCAGACTTTGAAGATAACATATGTTAATATTTAACAGATTTTTTATGTTATTTTAACTAACTTAATGTGTACTTGTTTGTTTGTTTGTTTGTGACAGAATCTCACTCTGTTGCCCAGGCTGGAGTGCAGTGGCACGATCTCGGTCCACTGCAACCTCTGCCTCCCAGGTTCAAGTGATTCTCTTGCCCCAGCCTCCCGAGTAGCTGGAATTACAGGCATCTGCCACCACGCCTGGCTAATTTTTGTATTTTTAGTACTGACAGGGTTTCAACATGTTGGCCAGGCTGGTCTTGAACTCCTGAATTTAGGTGATCAACCCTCCTTGGCCCCCCAAAGTGCTGGGATTACAGGCGTGAGCCACTGCGCCTGGCCTTAAATGTTTTTTTTTCTTTTTTTCTTTTTTTTTTTTGAGACAGAGTCTTACTCTGTCACCCAGACTGCAGTGAGGTGGCGGGATCTCGGCTCACTGCAACCCCCCTTCCTGGGTTCAAGTGATTCTCCTGCCCCAGCTTCCCAAGTAGCAGGGATTACAGGCATGCGCTGCCATGCCCAGCTAATTTTTGTATTTTTAGAAGAGACGGGTTCACCATGTTGGTCAGGGTAGTCTCAAACTCCTGACCTCAGGCGATCTGCCCACCTTGGCCTCCCAAAGTGCTAGGATTACAAGCCTGAGCCACCACGCCGGGGCAAATTATTTTTTATTTGAATTCTAGTCTGGTAAACATCAGTCAACTTATCCCACATAAATAAAAGTTCTTTGGGGTTCTTAACTTTTTTTAAAATCTTTTTATTTTAATATAATTGTATTTGTAATAAATACTACAGTAATCTCAGGTACCATGTACCCTTTTCCTACATTTCCCCAATGATAATATCTTGCAGAACTGTAGTACAATATTGCAACTGGGATGGTAATATTGATTCTTTCACCTATTTTGTTCAGATTTCCCCCATTTTACTTGTACTCATTTGTGTATTTTTCTGGGTGTGTGTAGTTCCATACAGTTTAGTCCCATGTATACGTTCATGTATCCACCACCCAGTCAAGATACAGAACAGTTACATCACCATAAGGATCTCTTGTGTTGACTATTTACAACCACATTTACCTTTCTTCCACCTTCCCCTGCCCACCCCTAATTCCTGGCAGCTGCCAATCTGTTCTCTTTGTCTCTTATTTTATTTCAAAATTGGTGTGTGTGTGTTTGTGTGTGTGTGTGTGTGTGTATGTGTGTGTGTGTGTTTATCTTTTTACAGCATCTCACTTTGTCCCCCAAGCTGGAAAGCAGTGGCATGATCATGGTTCACTGCAGCCTCAGCCTCCTGGGCCCAAGTGATCCTCCCACCTCAGCCTTCTAAGTAGCTGGGACTACAGGTGTGTGCCACCATGCCCAGCTAATTTTTTTTATTTTTAAAGATAGGGTCTTTCTATGTTGCCCCTGCAGGTCTAGAAATCCTGGACTAAAGCATTCTACCCACCTCAGCCTCCCAAAGTGCTGAGATGATAGGCGTGAGCTACCACACCCAGCCTTGTTAGTTGCATGTTTTAGTTTTAATTTCTTTTTCTTTTTTCCTTTTTTGTTTTTTTTTTGAGACAGGGTATCACTTTGTCGCCCAGGCTGGAGTGCAGTGGCACAGTCTCAGCTCACTGCAAACTCTGCTTCCCAGATTCAAGCAATTGTTGTGCCTCAGCCTCCGAAGTATCTGGGAGGCTAATTTTTGTATTTTTTTGTAGAGATGGGGTTTCAGCATGTTGGCCAGGCTGGTCTTGAACTCCTGACCTCAGGTGATCCACCCGCCTCGGGCTCCCAAAGTGCTGGGATTACAGGCGTGAGCCACTGTGCCTGGCCTCATTTTAATTTCTAATATATTAAATATCAAGGGATATAGCTTACATAAACCAAAGCTCTTTAAGGTTCTCAGTTTTTTTGTGAGACTAGGTATGAGAGGGGGAAAAGATGTTAAGTAAATGAAAAAAATAAGGCCGGGCATGGTGGCTCACACCTGTAATCCTAGCACTTTGGGAGGCCAAGGCAGGTGGATCGCTTGAGGTTAGGAGTTCAAGACCAGTCTGGCTAACATGGTAAAACCCTGTCTCTACTAAAAATACAAAAATTAGCCCGGTGTGGTGGCATGCACCTGTAATCCCAGCTGCTCAGGACACTGAGGCACGAGAATTGCTTGAACCCAGGAGGCAGGGATCAAGCCACTGCATTCCAGCCTGGGTGACAGCATGAGATGCTATCCCAAAAAATAGTAATAATAAGGTTTTCAGTTTTTAAGAATTTCCTGCAAGGTGCAGTGGCACACACCTGTAATCCTAGCACTCTGGGAGGCTGAGGCACAAGGATCTCTTGAGCCCAGGAGTTCAAGAGCAGTTTAGGCAACATAAGGAGACCCACATCTTTACAAATTTAAAAATTAAAAATTGAGTGAACCAATGCAGAAACAGAAAACCACATACCATGTTTTCTCACTTATAAGTGAAAGCTAAATGATGAGAACACATGGACACTTAGAGGGGAACAAATAGACATGGGCCTACTCAGAGTGAAGTCAAATAGTAGAGGGTGGGAGGAGAGAGAGGACTAGGAAAAATTTACTAGGCCTAATACCTGGGTGATGAAATAATCTGTACAACATACCCTCGTGACAGAAGTTTACCTGTATAACAAACTTGCATATGTACCCCTGAACTTAAAATAAAAGTTAAAAAAAAAAAAAAATAGCCAAGTGCAGTGGTGTGTGCCTGTAGTCCCAAGCTACTCGGGAGGCTGAGGCCAGAGGATCATTGAGTCCAGGAGTTCCAGGCCATAGTGGGCAATGATTGAGCCACTGTACTCTGGCCTGGGTGACAGAGCAAGACCCTGTCTCTAAAATAATCATTTTTTTTAAGAATTTCCATGACCAGAAAGTTTTAGAACAGCTAACTTATAGCAGGGAGAATCATCCTATTCCTCCTTCCTAAGCCACAGCAGAGCAAAATGTGATTTGTGATGTCTCAATTTAGAACTCATGTTTTCTCACAGGACTTATAATATGAATGATGATTCATTAGTTCTTTAGTACAGTTTGGTCCAGCCACGTTATAGGTTACATAGGCTTGGGTGGGCTGGCCTAGGAATCACTGCTTAAGACATCTGACATCTGTGATTATTAATGTTTCAGAAAATGGCTTCAACTTTCTGTTGTGTTTACTTTATTTGGTTTGTGGGGTTTTTTAATTTTGCATTTTGTTTGCTTATTTGTTTTTATATTCTCAAAGGTGGAGTAAAGATGACACACTTAAGTCCTGACTTTTTAGGAAATGCATATGTGAAAGGAGGTAAAAGAGGCCGGGCACGGTGGCTCAAGCCTGTAATCCCAGCACTTTGGGAGGTCGAGACGGGCGGATCATGAAGTCAGGAGATCGAGACCATCCGGGCTAACATGGTGAAACCCTGTCTCTACTAAAAAATACAAAAAACTAGCCGGGCGAGGTGGCGGGCGCCTGTAGTCCCAGCTACTCGGAAGGCTGAGGCAGGAGAATGGCGTGAACCCGGGAGGCGGAGCTTGCAGTGAGCTGAGATCCGGCCACTGCACTCCAGCCTGGGGGACAGAGCGAGACTCCGTCTCAAAAAAAAAAAAAAGAAAAAAAAGAAGTGTGTTGAGGAAAGGAAGTAATTGCAGAAGTTCTTTATTCTTAGGAAGCAAATCCTAATGCTTACCTTGTAACCATACAGGAATGGGCGGCATCATCAGCCTTCTATGGTAAACATACAGTCAGCTTCAGAGGAAGACTTAGGTCGCTATCATCATTCATCAGCTGCAAAGTTAATAAGCTTTGCTGAAGGAAAATGTGAATTTCAAGCAGGCAGGAGATTGTAGAGTGAGAAGACTTAGGGAAGAGCAATGGAGATGCTTCATTCAGCAAAAACCTTTGCCACAATAATGGACACGGCCATGTGATTTGTGTTGCACATTGATTTTGCTTATGAGGTTTTTTTCCTTTGTTAAATTTCAAGCATAATTTATCTGTTCCCACACACTGGGAATTTCTAGGCAGTCTTGAATATCAGGATTGTTTGATCTGCTGTCTCCTCTTTAGCAGAAAAGGCTTTAGGGTCTGAGCCCAAGGATGTATAGGGATCACTGCAGAACAGACTATGGACTACAAGTCTGTAGTCTTCAAATTATATGTTCAAAAGCAAAAACAAACAAAAATCAAAAGAGAAAGAAAAACAAAAAATTTGATGTTCACTGTACTTGCATTTTCTTTTTCTTTTTTTTGAGGCTGCTTCTTACTCTGATGCCGAGGCTGGAATGCAGTGGTACAATCTCGGCTCACTGCAACCTCTGCCTCCCAGGTTCAAGCAGTCCTCTGTCTCAGCCTCCTGAGTAGCTGAGATTATAGGCACCAGCCACCATGCCTGGCTTTTTTTTTTTTTTTTTTTTTTGTATTTTTTGTAGAGATGGGGTTTCACCATGTTGGCCAGGCTGGTCTTGAACTCCTGACCTCATGATCCGCCCACCTCAGCCTCCCAAAGTGCTGGGATTACAGGCATGAGCCACCGCCCTGGGCCTGTACTTGCATTTTCTAGTGCACAATGGGACAGCCTTCACTGCTGACCTTGACTAGGTACTGATTGGTTAAAGTTAAGTACTACATTAAGTCTTCTGTGAATAATAGAATATATAGCTTTTTTTCTTTTTTTTTTTCTTTTTTTTTTTTGAGACGGAGTCTCGCTCTGTCGCCCAGGCTGGAGTGCAGTGGCCAGATCCCAGCTCACTGCAAGCTCTGCCTCCCGGGTTTACGCCATTCTCCTGCCTCAGCCTCCCGAGTAGCTGGGACTACAGGCGCCTGCCACCTCTCCCGGCTAGTTTTTTGTATTTTTTTAGTAGAGACGGGGTTTCACTGTGTTAGCCAGGATGGTCTCGATCTCCTGACCTTGTGATCCGCCCGTCTCGGCCTCCCAAAGTGCTGGGATTACAGGCTTGAGCCACTGCGCCCGGCAGCTTTTTTTCTTTTCTTTTTATTTTTTTGAGATGGAGTTGCCCAGGCTGGAGCCCAGGCTGGAGCACAGTGGCACGCTCTTTGCAAACTGCAACCTCCGCCTCCCAGGTTCAACAGATTCTTCTGCCTCAGTCTTCCGAGTAGCTGGGACTACAGGTGCCCGCCACCACGCCCATCTAATTTTTTTTTTTTTTTTTTTTTTTTTTTGTATTTTTAGTAGAGAAGTGGTTTTACTGAGTTAGCCAGGATGTTCTTGATCTCCTGACCTTGTGATCCACCCACCTCGGCCTCCCAAAGTGCTGGGATTACAGGTGGGAGCCACCGCGCCCGGCCTATATATAGCTTCTAAGAACTGTTTAAAGACTGGTTATGTTGCCAGCTACTCTGTCCTTTTCTCTTTTTCTTCCTTGCCTCCTGCTATAAGATATTTTGGAAATTAACCAGATTTATAATCAAAGTTCTTTTTCAGGACAGCCTAAGTGAAATCTGGAAGCTCAGCAGTCCAGGAGCCTCTTTTTTTGTTGTTTTGTTGTTTTTTTGTTTTTTTTTTCCAAAGGCAGGGGAGAGGCAAGGTCCAAGCGTACTTACTGTTTGAAAAGGACCCACTGGGCATGGTGGCTCATGCCTGTAATCCCAGCACTTTGGGAGGCTGAGGCGGGCGGATCACTTGAGGTCAGGAGTTCAAGACCAGCCTGGCCATCATGGTGAAACCCTGTCTCTACTAAAAATACAGAAATTAGCCAGGTGTGGTGGCATGTACCTGTAATCCCAGCTACTCGGGAGGCTGAGGCAGGAGAATGGCTTGAACTGTGGAAGCAGAGGTTGCAGTGAACCAAGATCACGCCACTGCACTCCAGCCTGAGCAACAGAGTCAGACTCTGTCTAAAACACAGAAAAGAAAAAGACCTGAGGCCAGGCACAGGCCACGGCAGGTGGATCACAAGGTCAGGAGATCGAGACGACGGTGCAACCCCGTCTCTACTAAAAATACGAAAAATTAGCCGGGCGCGTTAGCAGGCACCTGTTGTCCCAGCTACTTGGGAGGCTGAGGCAGGAGAATGATGTGAACCCAGGAGGCAGAGCTTGCAGTGAGCTGAGATCGCGCCGCTTCACTCCAGCCTGGGCAACAGAGCGAGACTCCATCTCAAAAAAAAAAAAGAAAGAAAGAAAAAAAAAAAGACCAGCCTCGGAAACATGGCAAAACCTTGTCTCTACAAAAAATACAAAAGTTAGCTGGTCATGGTGGCATGCACCTGTAGTCCCAGCTACTTGAGAGGCTGAAGTGGGAGGATTGCTTGAGCCTGAGAGGTCAAGGCTGCAGTGAGCCATAATCACACGAGCCTGGAAGACAGAGTGAGACCCTGTCTCAGAAAAAACGAAGAAGAAGAAAGAAAAGGACTTGAATTTCCTCTACTTATAGTTAAATGTTGTATTGTTTTGGCATTTACTCAGGATATTCTGTTGAATTCTGACAAGAGCTTTGTGGAAAGGAGGCATTCAGATTTCTCCTTCCATCCTTAATTATCCCATGATATCCACCTGCCAGCCTCTCATTACAAGGAATTGCTGATTTTTCAGAATAAGCAAAAATCATCCTTATTTAAACTTACTTATTTTTTGAGACGGAATCTTGCACTGTCGCACAGGCTGGAGTGCAGTGGTGCAATCTCAGCTCACTGCAAGCTCCGCCTGCAGGGTTCAAGTGATTCTCCTGCCTCAGCCTCCTGAGTAGCTGGGACTACAGGGATGCGCCGCCATGCCAGGCTCATTTTTTGTATTTGTAGTAGAGACAAGGTTTCATCATGTTGGCCAGGCTGGTCTAACTCCTGACCTCGTGATCCGCCCGCCTCGACCTCCCAAAGTGCTGGGATTACAGGCGTGAGCTACCGCGCCCAGCCTAAACTTGTTCATTGAATGGAATTTTGTCTCAGAATTCCAGTCAACAGAAGGTGGCTCACATAATTGAGGATTTTTTTTTTTTTCCCCTGATTTTTGTTTTGAGACAGTCGTGCTCCATCACCCATGGGGGCTGAAGTACAAGAGTGCGATCTCAGCTCACTGCAACTTCTGCCTCCTGGGTTCAAGCAATTCTTGTGCGTCAGCCTCCGAAGTAGCTGGCATTACAGGCACCCACCACCATGCCTGACTAATTCTTTTTGTATTTTTAGTAGAGACGGGGTTTCACCATGTTGGCCAGGCTAGTCTCGAACTCCTGTCCTCAAGTGATCTGCCCACCTCAGACTCCCAAAGTGCTGGGATTACAGGCGTGAGCCATGTGCCCAGTCTTTTTTCTAGATAGATAGATAGATACATACATACTTACATATATACATACATACATAGAATTTTTTTTTTTTGAGACGGAATCTCTCTCTGTCACCCAGGCTGGAGTGGCGTGATCTTGGCTTACTGCAAGCTCTGCCTCCTAGGTTCATGCCATTCTCCTTCTTCAGCCTCCCGAGTAGCTGGGAATACAGGCACCTGCCATCATGCCCGACTAGTTGTTTTTTGTTTTTTGTTTTTTGTTTTCGTATTTTTAGTAGAGACGGGGTTTCACCGTGTTAGCCAGGATGGTCTTGACATCCTGACCTTGTGATCCGCCCACCTTGGCCTCCCAAAGTGCTGGCATTACAGACGTGAGCCACCGTGCCCGGCCTTTTCTGTATTTCAAGAGACAAAATAGGTAATAAGTAGATAAATGGGGTTTTATTTGCCATTCTTTTAAATAACCCACAATAAGAATTTGGTGAGCAAATTAAGTTTTATGTAATACCTTCGTGGATTATTTATATGTTTATCCATTAATCAGTGAGTATTCATTTTAATCCCTCTGCCCTGTGCACCTATATTACTGTTAATATTGCTGATGTTGAGTCACTGTAAAATCTCAAAGCACTTTTGGGATTATTGGTAAAGATAACATCTCGCTTTTTTTTTTTTTTTTAAGACAGAGTCTTGTTCTGTCACCCAGGTTGGAGCGTAGTGGCACAATCTCGACTCTCTGCAGCCTCTGTCTCCTGGGTTCAAGGGATTCTCCTGCCTCAGCCTCCTGAGTAGCTGGGATTGCAGGCACCCATCACCACACCTGGCTAATTTTTGTATTTTTAGTAGTGACGGGTTTTCACCTTGTTGGCCAGGCTGGTCTCAAACTCCTGACCTCGTGATCTGCCCGCCTCGGTCTCCCAAAGTGCTGAGATTACAGGTGTGAGCCACCACGCCTGGCCTGTTTTTTGTTTGTTTTTGTTTGTTTTTTTTAAGACAGTATCTCATTCTGTTGCCCAGGCTAGAGTACAGTGGTACTACCTTGGCTCACTGCAGCTTCAACCTTCTGGTTGCAATCCTCCCATCCTCTCAAGCAGTTCTTTCATCTCAGCCTCCTCAGCAGCTAAGACTACAGGTGCACACCACCATGCCTAGCTAGTTTTTGAATTCTTTTGTAGAGACAAGGTCTCTGTATGTTGCCCAGGCTGGTCTCAAACACCTGAGCTCAAGTGATCCTCTGTCCTTGGCCTCCCAAAGTGCTGGGATTACAGGTGTGAGCCACTGCCTCTATCTTGATAACGTCTTATCAACATAATGTATTTGATGACATCCTACTTTTTTTTTTTTTGTTTTTTTTTTGTTTTTTTTTTTCCAAGATGGAGGTTCACTCTTGTTGCCCTTGCTGTAGTGCAATAGCACAATCTCAGCTCACTGCAACCTCCGCCTCCTGGGTTCAAATGATTCTCCTGCCTCAGCCTCCCGAGTAGCTGGGATTACAGGCATGCACCGCCACGACTGGCTAATTTTTGTGTTTATAGTAGAGATGGGGTTTTCCCATGTTGGTCAGGCTGGTCTCGAACTCCTGACATCAGGTGATCCACCTGCCTCAGCCTCTTAAAGTACTGGGATTACAGGCGTGAGCCACTGTGCCCAGCCAGTGACATCTTACTTTCTACGGTCTTATCTGATAATTCTGAATAAATCTGAACATTCATGTAACCATCATCCCCAACTACCTTTTTATTTTTGGATAAAAGAAAGTTTCTTAGAACTACTGTTATCAGTAGAACTAACTTCCTTCCTGCGTTTTTGTCTGTGAAGGTGAAGATAAAGACTCACTGTGAAGGGGAGAAGGAAAGGTCTATCTCAAATATCTCTTCAGTGAATTTTCTTTCTTTTTTTTTTCAGATAAGGTCTCCCATTTTGTCACTCAGGCTGGAGCACAGTGGTGCAGTCATAGCTAACTGCTGCCTCGTCCTCCTGCCTCTCAGTCTCCCGAGTAGCTGGGACTACAGGGATGTGCCACCATACCCAGCTAATTTTTTATTTTTTGTAAAGATAGGCTTTTGCTGGCCAGGCACGGTGGCTCACACCTCTAATCCCAGCAGTTCGGGAGGCTGAGACGGGCGGATCACGAGGTCAGGAGATCGAGACCATCCTGGCTAACACAGTGAAACCCCGTCTCTACTAAAAATGAAAAAAAATTAGCTGGGTGTGGTGGTGGGTGCCTGTAGTCCCAGCTACTTGGGAGGCTGAGGCAGGAGAATGGCATGAACCCGGGAGGCGGAGCTTGCAGTGAGCCGAGATCAAGCCACTGCACTCCAGCCTGGATGACAGAGCAAGATTCTGTCTCAAAAAAGAAAAAAAAAAGATAGGCTTTTGCCATGTTGCCCAGGCTGGTCTAGAGCTCCTGAGCTCAAGCAGTCCTCCTGCCTTGGCCTCCCAGAATGCTGGGATTACAGGTATAAGCTATCACATTTGGCCTTCAGTGCATTTTCTACCCATAAAGTTATATTGCAGCCATGAAGATTTTTCTCCATCAGTGCCTCTCATCTGTGAGAGGCAGTTGAAGTAGGTATATTATTATAATTACTCATTGTGGGGAGATGAATGATGCTGGCCTTTCCCTATTCTCTCAAGTCCCCATTTCTGTGTCATCTGCCTATCAGCATTCAGATCCTTATATGTTACTAAACTGATCTCTTTTTTTTTTTTTTTGAGACGGAGTCTCACTCTGTCACCCAGGCTGGAATGCAGTGGCGCAATCTCTGCTCACTGCAAGCTCTGCCTCCCGGATTCACGCCATTCTCCTGCTTTAGCCTCCTGAGTAGCTGGGACTACAGGAGCTCGCCACCACGCCCGGCTAATTTTTTGTGTTTCTGGTAGAGACGGGGTTTCAGCATGTTAGCCAGGATGGTCTCAATCTCCTGACCTTGTGATCCGCCTGCCTTGACCTCCCAAAGTGCTGGGATTACAGGTGTAAGCTACCGCGCCTGGTCTTCTTTTTTTTTTGCACTCTGTTGCCCAGGATGGAGTACAATTGCGTAATCTCGGCTCACTGTAACCTCCGCCTCCTGGGTTCAAGCGATTCTCATGCCTCAGTGTTCGAAGTAGCTGGGATTACAGGTGCACACCACCATGCCCAGCTAATTTTTTATTTTTAGTAGAGATGGGGTTTCACCATGTTGGCCAGGCTGGTCTTGAACTCCTGGCCTCAGGTGATCCACCTGCCTTGGCCTCCCAAAGTGCTGGGATTACAGGCGTGAGCCACTGCGCCCGGCCTTAAACTGCTATCCAAAGGTCAATTGAGAAGTATCATTTTAGGATGGGCAACATAGGGAGACTCTTTCTCTACAAACTCTTTGTTTTTATTTTGTTGTTTTGTTTGTTTGTTTGTTTGTTTGTTTGTTTGGAGACAAAATTCCACTGTGTTGCCCAGGCTAGTCTCAAACTCCTGGACTCAAACAGTCCTCCCACTTCAGCTTCCCCAAGTGCTAGGATTACAGGCATGAGCTACCATTCCTGGCCAAAAAAAAAAAAAAAAAAGCCTAGCATGGTGGTGCACATGTAGTCCCAGCTACTTGGGAGGCTTCCGTGGGAAGATTGCTTGAGCCAGAGAGGTTGAAGCTGCAGTGAGCCATGATCACTGCACTGCACTCCAGCCTGGACGACATTGCGATACCCTGTCTCAAAGAAAAGAGAATTATCGCCAGGCACATCTGTAATCCCAGCATTTTGGGAGGCTGTGGCGGTTGGATCACCTGAGGTCAGGAGTTCGAGACCGGCCTGGCCAACATGATGAAACCTAGTCTCTACTAAAAATACAAAAAATAGCCAGGCATGGTGGTGGGAGCCCATAATCCCAGCTACTTGGGAGACTGAGGCAGGAGAATCGCCTGAACCTGGGAGGCGGAGATTGTAGTGAGCTGAGATCACGCCATTGCACTTCAGCCTGGGCAACAGGAGTGAAACTCCATCTCAAAAAACAAACAAACAAACAAAAATTATCATTAAAAGATAAAGGACATAAAGTGTTGGGAAACTCCAGAGATCTCCTCTTTAAATTCTCTATAAGTCTGTTTTCAAGCTTTTGATTGTTTTGTTATTTACCTCCCCAGTAAGCTGAGCCCTAGGAGCCATGATGGCACTTCTTAGCATTTCAAAGACTGAGAATTAGCCTAACTTTTGTTGGTGTAGTTATTAAGGCATCTAATTACCTTAACTTTTTAATATTCCTATTCCTTATTTTCCCTCTTGGCCCCAATCTCCTGACAATCCCTGCTTATATTTTAGGTATATGAGAAAGATGGCAAAATGAGTCCTTTTCTGATTTTTTTTTCCCTTTTTTGAGACAGCGTCTTGCTCTGTTGCACAGGCTAGAGTACAGTGGTGCGATCACAGTGCACTGCAGCCTTCACCCCCGGAGCTAAAATTTCCTCCTGAAATGGGCAAAGTTCCCTTGTCCCCCTCACAGGGCGTGCGATGGGAGTGTGGCTCACTTCTTCACTGCCTCACTGCTCAAACCTCTAGGGTAGCATAGAGACGTGCAGGCTGTGGGGTTCCAACCCTGGCAGTGTCTAGGGGTGAATGCTTAACAGCTGAAGCCCCAGTGGGTGTATGTTACAGGGTGCTCTTTTAGTTTAGCTGTCCTTAGGTGTTTTGTGTTAGCTCAGTTAGACCCCTGCCTTATCCCAAGAACAGAGGGCTTTCTGTATCCCAAGGTTCTTGTCTTGGTGTACTGGAAGAATCGGATCACATGTGGGCTTGGAGAATGAGTGTAAAGTTTTATTGAGTGGAAGTAATGCTCAGTAGATTGGGGAGCCAGAAGGGAGATGGTTTTCCCCTGGAGTTCGGCTACTTAGTGGCCCAGGCTCTTCTCCCACTGCCCCAGCCAAACTCTGCTTCATTCCACGGCCTGCCAGCATCTGTCGTGTGCTCTTCCACCGTCGTGTGCTTTCCTGCTGGCATGCTCCTCTCAACGCCCTCTCGAGGTCCAGCCGCTGTGTCTTCTTTTGCCAATGTGTTCCTCTAAAAGTCCAACTGCTTGTGTGTCTGTCTGCTAGGGTCTGGGGAGTTTTTATAGGCACAGGGAGGGGCCGTGGCAGACCAGAGTGGTCTTGGGAAATCCAGCGTTTGGGTGGGAAAACAAAAATGCCTATCTTCACCTAGGTCCATAGACACAGGCCCCAGATGGAGCCTTAGCCAGGGACCATGCCCTCCTCTACCCAGCACTTCCCTTACCCGCTTCCGTATCATTTAAAGGGACCATGTTCTTCTCTACCCAACACATCCCTATCACTCCTACCTCCGCCTCCCAAGTAGCTAGGACTGTAGATGTGTGCCAACACACCCAGCTAGTTTTTGTTTTGTTTTTAATGTTTTGTAAAAATTTTTTGTTTTAATTTTGTCTCACAGTGTTGTCCTGGCTGGTCTCAAACTCCTGGACTCAAGCACTCCGCCCACCTTGGCGTCCCAAAGTGCTGGGACTACAGGCTTGAGCCATTGCACCCAGCCCCCTTTTTCTGATTGTTATCTTCTCCTGGAAAGTGATAAATGAAGCTATGTTTGTTTCAGTGAATGATAGAATATGAAATCCTATAAAGCCACATAAGTTATTAGATGAATATCACAGAGAGCTTATTATGCACTATGGCTTAATGTTAGATTATAGATGTGACCAAATGGTAATTAACAGAGCTGGAACTGTAATTAAATACTATTGTGCTGCTCTGTGATCTCTCCTTAGATTTCTGTTGCAAAGTAAACGGAAAATGAACAGTTCAAACCCATAGGTGGATTTTGTCACTTCTCTCCATCCCCAAACATCTCTTTTAATTAACTAAGTAATTAAATAAAGTCATCTTCATACAACAGAGATACCAAACTCTGCCTAGTAACTCTAATCAGTAAGGGTAGTTTGATGCATACTTGTTAATGAGTTCCTCATGTATATGAGTCTGTTCTGTTATTCTTAGTGATCAGTTCGGCTAAAGTTTCTTCTCCTCAGTTATTCTATAGCGGGTATAATTTGGCAAACTGCTTGAATGCAACACTGATGTTTCCAATCTACATTTTAGGTATTGTTTTCCGGATTTCTCAGTGCAAAACTGGGGACTTCATTTTATCTAGAATGTATTAGCATATCTTTCTCCTAGCCTGCCAGGAGCACTGAATAACCTAGCAGGAAATGAAACTACTTCCAGAAAAGAGCTGTCCTCAGTGGCTAAGAGAAAGGGTGTATAGGTGTCTCCATGGGGTAAACTTCCTTCGGTGCCTAGGGTTGCTGTCTGAGCTGTGGAACGGGTTGGCAATAGGACATGTGCAAGGAAGGCAATCAGAAAGTTCACAGGAGTGACCTGGAAGGTTTAGGCCAATGTCTGTGTCCAGTAGGACCTTGCAGGAATTTCTCTTACGAGTAGAAGAAAGTATAGAAAAGAGAACAAACCCTAAGCAAACGAAGTACACATATAGGCTGTGAAACTGCTTCTGTCACAGTTCTTCCCCAAGAGAAAGAATAGATAAACAGAGGTGAGGCCAAGAGTAAAGATAATCTGTATACTCTGTCTCTAACTTTCCCTCTCTAGTGACTCTTGAGAGGGAAGAGCTCCTCTTCCAGCACTGCAGAGGAGTGAGTAGGGAGGCTCCAATTTACTTTTTCTGTGTTGTCTTTACCTTCACTTCTGTGCCTGGAAATTTTAAAGGATCTTTCCAGGATCTACCACACCCCAAGAAGGTTGGCAAATTAAATTATAAATGTCCATTTTCAAGAGAGCAAATATGCCTTTTGGCATTTGTCATAAATGTCAATGATTCATTATACAGGCTTCCACTTCCATTTCATTTCATGAAAAAGGTGGAGTTAGGGAAGTACAAGGGGTGTGTGTGTGAGACAAGCAGGATAAGGATGTCTTGGCAGCTCTTCAGGGACCAGAATTAATCATAATCAGTGTGTGAACATTCTGTGGACTCACAGTGATGATCTGCAAATAGTGATGACTTACTAAGCCAAGAAGTCAGAGCCAACTGTGGAGAATGGATCTGGTACCCAGACCTCAGCTTGTAGGCTAGTTGTCAAGGCGAGGAAGATGTTTGTCTCTGTGTGTGTTGTGGGAGGGAAATGGATTATAGATAGAATGATAGTCATGTAGTAAATTATTCCAGAATCAGAGTTTTGTTGCAGAACTATTTAGAAGCTTGGATTATGGATTCATGTATGATTTTCTCTGAATGTCTCTACTGAAGGACTACATTTAACCTAGATTAAGAAGTCCTCACAAAGGGAAGAGTCCCAAGGATTGGGAAAGTTCCAATCTTAGACTCTCATTTTCTAGGTCTGCTGATTAATATCATACTTAATCTTTGGAGGAAATAAGCCGGTGTGTGCATTGAGTGTCTTTGCATATGCAAGATATTATGCTTATTCAGGATTGGGGCATCAATCACTGGAGCATAATAGACTTTGTCAGCCTCATAAATTCTGGAATTTAAAGAGTTAAAGGATCACTGCCCACTTCATTATTTTTTCTTTTTTTTTTTTTTTTTTTTTTGAGATAGGGTTTCACTCTGTCACCCAGACTGGAGTACAGTGGTACAATCATAGGTCATTGTAGCCTCAGCCTCCTGGGCTTAAGTGGTTCTCCCACCTCAGCCTCTGGAGTAGCTGAGAATACAGGCATGTGCCACCACACACAGATACTTTTTTTATTTTTATTTTTTATAGAGGTGGGGTCTTGCTATGTTACCCAGGCTAGTCTTGAACTCCTGGCTACACGTGATCTTCCTCCCTAGGCCTCCCAAAACATTGGGACTACAGGCATGAACCACTGCACCTGACCCATCACAACTTTTATATTGTCTCTAGATGTGTTGCATTCTTCTTGGAACCTAACTAATTACATTGGTTTTTTTTCTTTTCTTTTCTTTTCTTTTTTTCTTTTTATTTTTATTTTGAGGACGGAGTCTTGCTCTGTCACCAGGCTGGAGTGCAGTGGCATGATCTCGGTTCACTGCAACCTCCGCCTCCCGGTTTCAAGCGATTCTCCTGCCTCAGCCTCCCACATAGCTGGGACTACAGGCACCTGCCACCACACCCGGGTAATTTTTTATTTTTAGTAGAGACGGGGTTTCAGCTTGTTAGCCAGGATGGTCTTGACCTCCTGACCTCGTGATCCGTCTGCCTTGGCCTCCCAAAGTGCTGGGATTGCAGGCATGAGCCACCGCACCTGGCCCAACTAATTACATTCTTGTGAGAGGTTCTGGTTTCTGGTTTTGGAGGCAGATTGCTTATTTATTTATTTCCTGGTTTTTTTTGTGGGGGGAAGGAGTCTTGCTCTGTCACCCAGGCTGGAATGCAATGGTGCGATCTCGGCTCACTGCAACCTCCGCCTCCCAGGTTCAAGCGATTCTCCTGCCTCAGGCTCCTGAATAGCTCAGATTACAGACGCCCGCCACTACGCCTGGCTAATTTTTGTATTTTTAGTAGAGACATGGTTTCACCATGTTAGTCAGGCTGGTCTCGAACTCTTGACCTCAGGTGATCTGCCCACCTCGGCCTCCCAAAGTGCTAGGATTATAAGTGTGAGCCACCGCGCCCAGCGTGTTTGACTATTTCTATCTTTGTGTACATAATCAACTACATCTTCAGACTGCTATTGATTGGCTTCTGGGTGGCAACAGCACCTCCTGTTTTTTTGTTTTGTTTTGTTTTGTTTTTTTGAGACGGAATCTCGCTCATCGCCCAGGCTGGAGTGCAGTGGTGCAATTTCGGCTCACTGCAAGCTCCACCTCCCGGGTTCACGCCATTGTCCTGCCTCAGCCTCCCAAGTAGCTGGAACTACAGGCGCCCACCACCACGCCTGGCTAATTTTTTGTATTTTTAGTAGAGACAGGGTTTCACGGTGTTAGCCAGGATGGTCTCAATCTCCTGACCTCGTGATCTGCCCATCTCAGCCTCCCAAAGTGCTGGGATTACAGGCGTGAGCCGCTGCACCCAGCGCACCTCCTGTTTCTTATAGATAAATTTGATGTTAGAATTATATTCCAAGATGCCATCCTCATTAAACAACCACTGTTACAGTCTCTAAGGGTTAGAAATTCCCACCAGGTTAATCCCAGCCCTGCTATAACTTTTAAGTAGATTCCTTCTAGCCAAAGATGTATTAAAGCACCTAGGATCATTAGGAATCATGGCATGCCTAGGATTTAGCTATTTCTTCCTCTCTTTATCCCCACCCAAATTCATGGATTTTATGCCAGACTAATGTACTGTTTGCTGAATGATAGATTGGTAGGAAGCATAGTGTGGTGGTAGCAGAACCTAGCTCAGATGCTGGGCCTTGTCTTTCTCATCAGTCTGTGTGCTCTGTTACTATTGAAATCTGGCCCTGATTCTCTTTCATTACAGACTTTTAAATGAGATGAGAAAAAATAGAACTTTTTAAAAAACAATTTTAGCCAAGTGTAGTGTATGAGGAAGATCATATTAATAAGAATCATTAATAAGATCATTATATGCTCATTAATAAGAGTTTCTCTTAGCACAGGATGCTCTCATCTAAACCACTAGATTTGTAGTGGTATCATAAGCCAGAACTTGAAAGGAAGAACCAAAGTCTTACTTATAGCCATCTGCACTCTGACAGGAATAGATATAGGACTAGATTAAATACAGAAAAGGTATTTCCTCTAAATGTTCTCCCTGCAACTCAGCTACTACTTTTTCTTCCCCCCCACAGATGGAGTCCCCTGTTTCCACACCAGCAGTGCTGCCAATACACCTTTTGGTGCCAGTGGTCAATAATGACATCTCATCTCCTTGTGAGCAGATCATGGTTCGTACCCGATCAGTTGGGGTCAACACATGTGATGTGGCTCTAGCCACAGAGCCTGAGTGCTTGGGCCCCTGTGAACCTGGAACTAGCGTCAACCTTGAAGGCATCGTGTGGCAGGAAACAGAAGATGGTAAGTGTGATATGTGACTTTTCCATCCCTTCTCAACCTGCTTCTGCAGGGGAGCCACCAGGGGCTTATTGTTGTAAATATTGCCAAGTGGTTATTAGAGTCTCAAGTGTCCACAGTCTGTGGGATATACCCACACAGAGGATTTTAGCAGACTTAGGAAAATTTCCCAGCTTCTAGAGATTGCCAATACCAGTTTTTTAGATTAATTATCTTCCCTTCATAACTATTAAACAGTGTTGATCCTGGTACTTAAGCAGTCATGTGATAGGTGTTGGGGAGGTAATTCAAACTGTATCTGTATTCTCCATATCCTTTCTATTATTTTGTATGGGAGAGTTAGATTATAAATTAAATTTGAGGTCAGGCCTGAAGAGAAAAAGTAATAAAAGGGCAGCTGAGGGAGTCAAGGGGATGGAGAATAGTCACTCTTAAATTGACTTAATGTTGGCTCATTGCATATGCAGCTCTTGCCTTTTTTAACACCTATAGGTACAGCCAGCTCACTCTTCCCACTGATTGCCTCATTGCCCAGCCACCCACACCACTTCATGTATCTGTCACTTGGTACAGATTTTATAGGCTGAGGCAACGGGGAAATGTTTAGATGGTCTTATTTTCAGGCATCCACTAAGCAGTTGACTCACTGTAGGTTGCTGCTGCCCAAGGCATCCAGACTTCTTGCATGTTCCATTTGCCCCTGAGAATGGAATGTCTTCTGTTTTCGAAATTCATGAACCTGAAAAAATGAAAGGAAGTGTAAAGGGACTTAATGGGGTATTTCAGATCTTTTGGTAACATCTGGTGGCAATTTGATTTTTGCATATTCTTTTTATAAAGAATCCAAGTCCTTGTCAGAGTATATGTGGTTAGAGAGGCTGGGCCTCAGAGTCCCATCATGTCTCTGCATCAGTAACCAGACTTTCAAACTATCCTCACTCTGAAGAGTTTAGAGACCCAGAGGAGCGCAGCTAATCATCTCTGATTATCACAGAGCTATTTTGTCAGTCTGCCCCTGGAAATTCAGGCATTTCATTCTAACAAAAGTCTGTTCCCCTGAATATTTTGTTGTCATTCAGTATTTATTTAAAATTTACCATGCAATAGGTGCTGATGTGTTACAGGTTAAGAACTCTGTGTTCTTGTCAGTCTCATCATTAGGGATATAATACATCTTCAGCTTTCAGAATAACATTGCTAATGGGTTTTATTGTGTGCCTGAGTGGTAGATGCTGATGCAGAGAAGGTAGAGAGAGAGTTTAACTCTAGAGGTTAACTCTGGATATATGTATAAAATATACAATCTGAAAATCACAAAGTGGCTATCTGATATTTAAAATGTCATCTGCTTATGGACAAATGTCTGAATAGTCACAGACTCTGTTGAAATGACAGACATATCCGGACCATATCTCTGTGCCACCAAGCAACCTTCAAGGCCTCTTGCTTCAGTATATCGAAGATAGAATAAATCAATTTCCTTCCTATTTGTTCTGCTTGTCTTTATGATGGTGACTCTTTTCCAAGAACAAGATGCTTTTTTTTATGTGAACCTAACAAAAACTTTGAGAGAGTGAGGCTAGTGCTTTCACTCTCCTGAGGACAGTGAATACCTTTTTATCTGAGGATCCCTTCCTGCCAGGGCAAGATTAACACATAATTTTTTTAAATTATTTTTTGTAAATCATTTGCTCTGAAAGGCTCTCAGGTTTGTCAGGTTGTCACAGGCAGCCTATTATTACCAAGTTCCCCTGTTATGTACTCTTTTTTTTATTTTTTTTTGAGACAGAGTCTCACTCTGTCACCCAGGCTGGAGTGCAGTGGCGCGATCTTGGGTCACTGCAACCTCTGCCTCCCGGGTTCAAGCGATTCTTCTCTCTCAGCTTCTTGAGTAGCTGGGACTACAGGCACGCACCACCATGCCTAGCCCATTTTTGTATTTTTGGTAGAGACGGGGTTTCACCATGCTGGCCAGGCTGGTCTTGATCTCCTGACCTTGTGATCCGCCTGCCTCAGCCTCCCAAAGTGCTGGGATTACAGGTGTGAGCTACCGTGCCCAGTCCAGTATGTACTCTTAAGGTACTCTGTACTTTATTTCATAGCACACATCACAGTTTGCAACTTTATCATTTTATGATTTTTCTCTTAATGTGAATCTCTTCTACTGTGTTCAAAGTTCTGAGATCAGGCAGTCTGTTTTGCTCACCATTGTATTCAAGGTACTTAACATAGGTGGCAACTGATACCTATAGTAGTAGACAGTCAAAAATACTGTTTGAGGCCAGGTGCAGTTTATCACCTGATGTCAGGAGTTCAAGACCAGCCTGGCCCACATGGCGAAACCCCATCTCTACTAAAAATACAAAAAAATAGCTGGGTGTGGTGGCATGCCCCTGTAATCCCAGCTACTTGGGAGGCTGAGGCAGGAGAATCGCTTGAACCCTGGAGGTGGAGGTTGCAGTGAGCCGAGATCGCACCATTGCACTCCGGCCTGGGTGGCAGAGGAAGAAAAAAAAAGAAAGAAAAATATATTTGTTTGAATGAAGGAATGCTTGCATCTATGTTATTGTCGTTTCTGGATCTATCTTAATATATCTCTAGAGGATATTAAAATATTGCTTGAACTTAGGAATGGTGTCAAAATACTTCCCAAAAATCTAAATCTTCTCTGAAACTCAGAATAAATACTGCTTTCACCAGGTTTGAGATCCGTCTCGTTGTCTAAATCTGTAAGATTTTTAATCCTACTTTTAATACCAGGTTTTCTCCCACTTACTGTATTTCAAGGCTTAGCTCTCTTCTTTATTTTTTCTTTCATCCCAAGGGAAAGAGAACTGTCTGCAATAATATACTCATCTTTTCTTTGCTTTCTGGTCACCCCAGAGGGCCTTCACCTGAACTGTCAGTTGACGAAGGTCTGAATTGGGATCACAGTTGGTTCACATTCCTTTTCATCTTCAGGTAACAGAGATTTCCTGCAAAGATCATTCTCTGAAGATCTGTAAGATCCAGTATACCGAGTCAGTCCTCAAGTTAATCCTAAGAACTATATACAGATACTTTTTAAACAATTCTTCCAGACTTCTAGGTTTTTTGTCTGCCTCTCAACATTTTGTACTTCTGTCTGTCTCTTTGTCCAGCAAACTACACTGTCTTCAAACAGAAAAGTCCTTACGGCTCAGAGAGAAGCTGTGAATGCTTGGCCTCTGAGGGGAATGGAGGACACTGAGGTCCCTGTAGAACTGAGCCACCTTGCTGAGAACAGGTGTAGGAGTCATGGCCTCAATTATTCCTAGTTTCTTTGCCTACTTGTCCTACAGTGTTACTTCTTTCTTTCCTCTTCTCTCCCTGTCACTCACTTTAAACCTTGGATGCATTTTCAAATTCCTGCAGATTCCATTTCTTTTTAGGCTGTTCATAATTCAGTAAGCACTGCGAAGATCCTACTTGACTAGATTAAACCATGGAACTGTTGAGAAGACCCAAGTGTAACGTAGAATTTTTTTGTTTGTTTGTTTTTGAGACATCCTCAGCACTACATAAGGGCCAGTTCCACTGGATTTTGCTTTATCTCACCTCACTTCAAATCAAAATACTGAATACCTCTGAGGCGAGCGGATCACTTGAGATCAGGAGTTTGAGACCAGCCTGGCCAACATGGCAAAACCCCGTCTCTACTAAAAATGCAAAAATTAGCCTGTAATCCCAGCTACTTGGGAGGCTGAGGGAGGGGAGTCGCTTGGACCCAGGAGGTGGAGGTTGCAGTGAGCCGAGATTGTGCCACTGCACTCCAGCCTGGGCAACAGAGTGAGACTTCATCTCACAGAAAAAGAAAAAAAAAAACTACCAAGTCTATTCTGGGTTCACAAGGCCTAACTCTAATCTGGGATCCTGAAAAAATGCATAAGAAGCCTTAAAGCAGACTATGTACTTTTAGGGACACAAAATTGCTTACTGGCTTGTGCGGTATTTTAAAGAAAGGCAAGGCTGACTTTAGGTAAGAGTTCTAGGAGATGCTATAGGTTCTCCTTTTTGGATAGTAGCACTAACCCAAAGTCCAATACCAGTGATGTAGTTTACTTTGGCAAATGTGCTTTATGGAAGAATTTATGGTATAGTGGAAGGAGCACTGGAGTAAAAATCTGAAGACTTCTATATCTCTGCCACTATCGTTATGACCTTGGAAAAATCCCTTAATTTTCTGGGCCTTAGTTACCTCTTAAGTTGAACTAGGTGACCAATTAGGACCTGTCAGTTCTTTTTTCTTTCTTTCTTTCTTTCTTTCTTTCTTTCTTTCTTTCTTTCTTTCTTTCTTTCTTTCTTTCT
>NC_045439.1:101474095-101515869 GCF_002776525.5 Piliocolobus tephrosceles | reverse complement strand
TTTTTTTTTTTTTTTTTTTTTTTTTTTTTTTTTTTTTGACAGGGTCAAGCTGTGTCACCCAGACTGGAATGTAGCAACAACATTATGTCTCACTGCAGCCTCAAACTCTTGAGCTGAAGTGATCCTCCTACCTTGGCCTCCTGAGTAGCTAAAACTACAGGCATGTGCCTCCGTACTCAGCTAATTTTTTATAGAGACAGAGTCTTGCTACATTGTTCAGACTGGTCTCAAACTCCTGGTCTCAAGAGACCATCCTGCCTCAGCCTCCCAAAGTGCTGGGATTACAGGCATGAACCACCATGCCCAACCTGTCAGCTCTTAAGTTATAAAAATCTATGCAGGGCAGGCATGGTGGCTCATGCCTGTAATCCCAGCACTTTGGTAGGCTGATGCAGATGGATCACTTGAGCTCAGGAGTTTGAGACCAGCCTGGGTAACATAGCAAGACCCTATCTCTACAAAAAAATTTTTTTTTTAATCTATGCCTTAAACCATGGAATCAGGGCCAGGCACAGTGGCTTGTGTCTATAGTCCCAGCTACTCAGGAGGCCAAGGCAGGAGGATCACTTAGTC
This sequence comes from Piliocolobus tephrosceles, assembly GCF_002776525.5. Taxonomy (NCBI): domain Eukaryota; kingdom Metazoa; phylum Chordata; class Mammalia; order Primates; family Cercopithecidae; genus Piliocolobus; species Piliocolobus tephrosceles. The sequence goes on along the minus strand of NC_045439.1, from coordinate 101,515,296 downwards.
CAGGAGTTCAAGGCAACAGTGAACTATAATTGTGCCACTGCATTCCAGGCTGGGTGACAGAGTGAGACCCCATCTCAAAAAAGAAAAGAAACATGGAATCAGCATGGATCCAACACTGGTTGACTATGGCAACTTGAAAACGAACAAGTGGACTGGCATGGTGGCTCACACCTGTAATCCCAACACTGGGAAGCTGAAGCAGGTAGATCACTTGAGGCCAGGAGTTTGAGACCAGCCTGGCCAACATGGTGAAACCCTGTCTCTACCACAAAAATCAGCCAGGTGTGGTGACACATGCCTGTAATCCCATCTACTCCAGAGGCTGAGGCAGGAGAATCCCATGAACCCAGGAGGCAGAGGTTGCAGTGAGCTAGGATGTGAGAGAATATGTGGCTCTCTGTCAGACAGGAGGAGCAGAGACTTTTTTTGAGACAGAGTTGCTCTCTTCTTGCCCAGGCTGGAGTACAATGGCATGATCTGGGCTCACTGCAACCTCCACCTTCTGGGTTCAAGCGATTCTCCTGCCTCAGCCTCCCGAGTAGCTGGGATTACAGGCATACGCCACCATGCCCGGCTAATTTTGCATTTTTAGTAGTGATGGGGTTTTTCCATGTTGGTCAGGCTGGTCTCGAACTCCTGATCTCAGGTGATCCGCCCGCCTCAGCCTTCCAAAGTGCTGGGATTATAGGTATAAGCCACCATGCCCAGCCCCTGCTCGCTATTGTAATAACATCCTGTCATCAGATTTCTTCTACCACCATTTGACTGAAACATTTCTCATACCAGTTTTCCAGAGGTCTTCTCTCAGTCCTTCCTAGACTTCTATTAGCTCTCTTATTTCTTTATTCTTGAAACTCTCCTCTCTTGCCTTGGTCATAAATCTCATTTCTCTTTATAACTGGTTATTCTCTCTATTTTGTGCCAGTCTCTCATCCTCCTTGTATTCATTTAATCAGAAATTCCTGTTGAGATTCAGGATGCTGAAATATTGGTCAATTCAGTCCTGTCAGCCTCCAGATAGGGTCTGTAGCAGCTGGTGCCCTGCTGTCTTTCCCACAGGCAAACAGACTTATCCACAATATATTTTTTTCATTTATTGTGTGTGCCATACTGAGGAAAGTTGAGGAAACATTGAGTTAGGAATGGCATTTAGCTGCTTGGAGAAGAAATGAAACTATAATAATGATTTAATATAAGAGAATTTGGAGGTAGGTAGGCAAGTAGTCTAGGGCTGGTATGATGATGTCACAATGGAATCACTGTTTCAGGCTCCTTAAAGTTACTTCTTTATTGCAAAATTGCTTCTGTAGCTCCAGCCATCACATTTACTTTCCAGTCTTGAAAGAAAAGGAAGGTAGAAGAGAAAAAGCACCTGCCTCCCATCTTAGTTTGTTACCTTTGGAGAGGTTTCCCAGAAGCCACACCATAAGACTTCTGCTTACATCTTGTTGGCTACCCTGTGTGCAAGGAAGGCAAAGAAATGTAGCCTTTTAGCTAGATACATTACTTCCCCACACAAAATAGGGACTCTTACTAAGGGAAAGGGGAAGAAATTAGCAGAATCTGCCACTCTTCTGCTCTGCATAGCCTTCATATATCATAACTTCCAAAAGCTATTACTTTAGCAGCTTTCTATTATAAGTACTCTCCTATATATCCATGTCTTTAGCTGTCTACCTTGTATGAACAATACCCAGAACTTTATCTCTATACTTGACCTTTTGCCTAATAGTTTCGCTGATGAACATCACCAGAAACTGATTTATTAAATTCAAATGTCTAAAAAGGAGTATTCACCATTTTTTACCAAAAATTTCTTTCTCTTTCCTTCTCTGTTTCTCTTCATTACACCTACATTACCATCCTCCTAATTTTCTTTTTTTCTTTTTCTTTTTTTTTTTTTTTTTTTGAGACAAAGTCTCGCTCTATTTCCCAGAGTGCAATGGCACGATCTCAGCTCACCGCAACCTCCACCTACGGGGCTCAAGCGATTCTTCTGCCTCAGCCTCCCAAGTTGCTCGGATTACAGGTGCCCGCCACCACGCCCAGCTAATTTTTGTATTTTGAGTAGAGATGGGTTTTCACCATATTGGCCAGGCTGGTCTCGAACTCCTGACCTCAGGTGATCCACCCGCCTCAGCCTCCCAAAATGCTGGGATTACAGGCATGAGCCACCGCGCCCAGCACCATCCTCCTAATTTTCTTGGCTCAAACCTCCCTAGTCATCTCTTGACTCTTCACTGTTCATCTCTGTATAATTGTTTAGTGGTTTCTCTAGGAATTACAATATATAGATTTAACTTTTCACAGTTTAATTAAAATTAACATCTCAAGTGGAATGTAGAAATCTTACTACCATATAAGTAAGTTCTGTTACTCTCCATTATTTTTTCTTTTTTTTTTTTTTTTTTGAGATGGAGTTTCACTGTGTCACCCAGGCTGGAGTGCAGTGGTGTGACCTTGGCTCACTGAAACCTCCAAGAAGAGATGGAGTTTCACCATGTTAGCCAGGCTTATCTCAGACTCCTAGCCTCAAATAATCTGCCTGCCTCAGCCTCCAAAGTGCTAGGATTACAGGCAAGAGCCACTGCACCAGGCCTTACTCTCCATTCTTTTGTTTTCTTTCTTTTTTTTTTTTTAGCTTTGTAAATTATTTTATTTCTTCCATGATGATTTAGAGGCACTGTCTTCAAACCAATACAAATATTTCATAAATAATATTTGGCTGTTTTCTAACCAGTTGAGTAATTTGTTGCACAATAAGCTACCTCACATCTTTCAGCAAGAAATACAGTAAATTTGAAAATAAAAACATTACATAATGAATTAGGACACAATTAAAATTTGCTTTAAATATTTTTTTTAGGGGAGAGGACACAACACTTCTACTCAATGAAGGGAAACATTTTTACAGTCCTGAGGTCATTTTTTTTTTAACACCCATTATTCTGTGAATTTGTAGGGAAGAGGTTCCAGCAGCTCAGGCTCCTTCCTATTGGTTCTCACAAAGTGTGCTTCTCTGGGTACAGGCTGCTGCTTCAGGTGAACCCAGGTGCCTTTCTCTTTGGCTTCTTTCTTTTTCTGATCATTTTCCTTCACGTTTCAGGAAGCTATCTCGGCTCTTAGAGTGCTTAATGTGCTCAATACACACGTTAATTTTCTTGGCAAGAATCTTGCCCTTAACTTGTTTGTTTACAACAATGCCAACAGCATGCTGGGGGACACTGTAGACTCTTCAGTTTTGCCATGGTAACACTTGTGGGGCATTCCTTTTTGAACAGTACCCATTCCCTTGATGTCTACGATATCACCTTTCTTATAGATTCGCATATGTGTGGCCAAAGAAACAACTTCATGTTTTCTTTTCTTTTCTTTTCTTTAGACAGAGTTTTGCTCTTGTTGCCCAGGCTGGAGTGCAATGGTGCGATCTCAGCTCACCGCAACCTCTGCCTCCCGGGTTCAAGCGATTTTCCTACCTCAGCCTCCCAAGTATGTGGGATTACAGGCATATGCCACCATGCCCGTCTAATTTTCTAATTTTTTTTTTTTTTTTTTTTTGAGGAGTCTTGCTCTGTCGCCCAGGCTGGAGTGCAGTGGTCCGATCTCAGCTTACTGCAAGCTTCACCTCCTGGGTTTACGCCATTCTCCTGCCTCAGCCTCCCGAGTAGCTGGGACTACAGGCGCCCGCCACCTCACCCAGCTAGTTTTTTTTTGTATTTTTTAGTAGAGACGGGGTTTCACCGTGTTAGCCAGGATGGTCTCGATCTCCTGACCTCGTGATCCGCCCGTCTCGGCCTCCCAAAGTGCTGGGATTACAGGCTTGAGCCACCGCGCCCGGCTAATTTTGTAATTTTTTAGGTAGAGACGGGGTTTCTCCATGTTGGTCAGGCTGGTCTCCAATCCCCGACCTCAGGTGATACCCCGCCTCAGCCTCCCAAAGTGCTGTGATTACAGGCGTGAGCCACTGTACCCGGCCACAACCCCATATTTTCTAAAAGGCCTAGAGAACATATATTGAGTGCCTCTCTTCTTAACCTTTGTGTTTGTTGAATTACTGGAAGATGGCGGTTCCGATCGAAAAGCTCTCCATTCTTTATGTTGTAGTTGTCTTACAGTAGCACATTGCCTGCTTTTGTATGGCCTATGAGCTAAGAATGGTGTGTGTGTGTGTATATATATATATTTTTTTGAGACGGTCTTGCTCTTTCAAGACGGGAGTGCAGTGGCACAATCATGGCTCACTGCGGCCTCAGCCTACCAGGCTCAAGTAATCCTCCCACCTCAGCCTCCCAAGTAAGTAGGACCACCAGAGCATGCCACTATGCCCAGGTAGTTAAATTTTTTTTTGGTAGAGACAGTGTCTTACTACGTTGCACCGGCTGATCTTGAATTCCTGGGCTCAAGCAATCCTCCCGCCTCACCTCCCAAAGTACTGGTATTACACGCATGAGCAACCACACCCAACCTATATTTTTTAATGGTTGAAAAAAACGCAAAACCCAAGAATATTTGTGAGGCATGAAAATTACATGGAATTCAAATTTCAATGTCTATAAATAAAGGGTTTTTTGTTTGTTTGTTGTTTTTATTTTATTTGTTTATTTTTTTTTTTTGAGACAGAGTCTTACTCTGTCACCCAGGCTGGAGTGCCGTGGTACAATCTTGGCTCACTGCAACCTGTGCCTCCTGGGTTCAAATGATTCTCCTGCCTCAGCCTCCCGAGTAGCTGGAATCACACGCCTGCCTGATTTTTTTTTTTTTTTGTTTTTGTATTTTTAGTAGAGATGCGGTTTCGCCATGTTGGCCAGGCTAATCTGGAACTCTTGACCTCAGATCCACCTGCCTTGGCCTCCCAAAGTACTGGAATTACAGCCGTGAGCCACCATGCCTGGCTGTTGTTGTTTTATTTTGTTTTTTTTGAGATAGAGTCTTGCTTTGTTTCCCAGGCTGGAGTGCAGTGGTGTGATCATGGTTCACTGCAGGCTCAAGTGATCCTCTCACCTCAGCCTCCCAAGTAGCTGGGACTACAGGCACACACCACCATGCCCAACTAATTTTTTTTGTTTTAAATTTTTTTTGTAGAGATGGGGTCTCACTTTGTTTTTCAGGCTGGTTTCAAACTCCTAGGCTCTAGCAGTCGTCCTGCCTCAGCCTCACAAAGTTCTGGGATTACAAGTGTGAGCCACCATACCTGGACCATAAATAAAGTATTGTTTTTTGTTTTTGTTTTTGTTTTGTTTTGTTTTTCTGTAACCTTCTATTAGAAGTGACGTGTTTTGTTTTGTTTCGTTTTTTGACACGGTCTCATTCTTTTGCCCAGGCTGGAGTGCAGTAGCGTGATCGCAGCTCCCTGCAGCCTCCACCTCCTGGGCTCAAGTAATCCTCCCACCTCAGCCTCCCAAGTAGCTGAGACTACAGGCATGTGCCATCCCATCTGGCTAATTTTGTACTTTTTGTGGTGACAGGGTATTGCCATATTGCCCAGGCTGTCTCAAACTCCTGGGCTCAAGTGATCCGCCCGCCTCAGCCTGCCAAAGTGCTGGGACTGTAGGCATGAGCCACCACACCTGGCCTATAATATTTTCTTATGGAAATGAGATCTCACTGTGTTGCCCAGGCTTATCTTCAACTCCTGGGCTCAAACAATCCTCCCACCTCAGCCTCCCAAGATGCTGGGATTACAGGTGTAAGCCACTGGGCCTGGACCCATAAATAAAGTTTTATTGGAAGACAGTCATTCTCATTTAATGTATTTTGGCCACATTTGCCCTACAGTGGCAGAGTTAAGAAGTTGTAACAGAGACCATGTGGCCTGCAAGGCCCAAAATATTTGATATGTGGTCTTTTGTTGAAAAAGTTTAGCCGGGCGTGGTGGCAGGCACCTGTAATCCCAGCTACTCGGGAGGCTGAGGCAGGAGAATTGCTTGAACCCAGGAGGTAGAGGTTGCAGTGAGCCGAGATGGTGCCACTGCACTCCAGCCTGGGCAACAGAGTGAGACTCCATCTCAAAAAGAAAAAATTTATATATATATTTTAAAAAAAAAGTTTACCAATCTCATGCCTCATATAGCCACCGTGCCTGGCCGAGAGTCTGAATGTTTAATTTTATTAAATTTAAATTTAAATAGCCATATGTTAACTACTGGCTTATGGTATTGACAGCACAGGGGCTAGATCTTTAAAATATATATACACAGACATGCTTATATATACTGTGTGTGTGTCTGTGTATACTCTGAGATGGAAAGAAGAGTAATTGTGTGGGAGTATGAAGAGGGTGGGTAAGTATCTGACATCTAAACAGATCCATGGTGACTTCTGTGTACTCTGGCCCCTGTTACCCAGGAGAACATTTGGCCCTACCTCAGACTCTGTGGTTGAGCCCTTTACTTTGGTCTGTGGGCTGCAGTTTTCTCATTATCAGAGTAATAGGCTATGGTTTTGCTTAGCAGGAAGTTAGTCTGCCTGTGGTAGCTCCGCTGAGAACCTGCCCCAGCTATTCTTGATCCTCAGCTGATTGCAGATCCCAGCTGTGGGTCATTATCCTTTTCACTAAAGGAAAGGGGCTCTCCATTAATCTTCTTTCATGGAAATGGTAACCTTCGTAGTTACCCTTGGTTTTTCCTGTGTGATTTTGATGTAGAAAAGTATGTGTGTGAACTGTGAAATATCTAATTTTAGATATTTGCACTGGAAAAGCAAGGTGGCATTCAGCTATTGGTTTTTCTTTCTCATATGCTATAATTAATGCCCCTTCACCTTCAGTCTTGCCCCAGGCAATACTTACCTAGAGGAGAGATGGGGCACAATAACAACCAAGCTTTCTCTACTGTTTAGCCAATTGCATACCAGCTTGAATCTGGAAGAAATAGCTCTACCAATAGCACAGTTATAAAGAGCCTAGCAGCCATTGTCTGGCACCACAAATCTTCATAGCAACAGACCACCACATGGCAACAGCAGCCACACAAAGGAAATTTTCATTAGGGAAATCAGTACCTACTTTCTCCCACCCCTCCCCCACCAAAAACAACAGCCAACAGATTCCCACCAAGCAGCTTACTCCCAGAGGATACTTTAGAGCAGTGGTGTGTTTATATACCTTTGTGGATTGTGTTATATGTCCACTGTCATACATTTAAATCTGGAAGACCTTGGGAAAAATTTCAGTCACGGGCTTTTTGAGTTCCATTTTGCAAATGGCAAAATAGACTAATCTCCAGGGGAGAGAGATATTCTCCCCTTTGTGCACGCTCACCCATCTCCTCCCTCCCCCCAAACAAAGCATAGTCAGGCAGTATATGTAGGTGACTAGGCTGTGAGCTTGCCAGATAGGTAAGGTCATTTGCAAATGAGATTCTTTTTATAGTTCAGTAACAAAACCCAGACCTATTGTTATCAAAATCATCCTGATACTTATGAATTCAGGTGAGTGATACCTAGGCAATAAATTTCTTACTGGTATTGCCTGGGATTTATCACTAGCCCTAACTAACTTAACTTTGAAGTATGATTCAAAGGGGAAAAAGTCCTATTTGAGAGTCTTGGTGTTTTCTTGCTCTGTTAATAAGGTCGTTTGACTAGTCTGGGCCTTAATTTTCTTATTTGCAAAATGAGGAGGTTGGACTACATGATCTCTATGGTCCTTCTAGCTCTGATATTTACAATTCTGTAATCATTTATGTGGAACAGAAGAGGGAATTGTCTGTTAGTCATTGGTTGTGATGAGATCTGCTGGAAGATGTTGAGCCCTCTGGTCTTAGTGCTTACACTGCTAAAAACAGGTCCTGGCCCTGCCCTATTTGATAAAGCTGCTGTAACAATGATAGGCAGAAGCTATTAACAAAGTTGGCAACTAGCCTTTTCTCCCATGGCAGTAGTTTCAGACTAGTTCAAGCAGAGCTTTGCTCCCAAGCTATTGCTGCTGAGGCTGCTGCTGCCTCTTAATGATACCGGTGAGAACTAACTCGGTTTCTCTCTTTAACTCTCTCTCTCTCTCTCTCTGACTACTCTATGAAACAAGGGGCCGTTCTCCACCTCTTCTGATACCTTATTATTCCATCTCCCTCAGGCTTTACAGAACAAAGAAATCACAGGGCACCAACTTTATAATTTAGGCAGCTGGAGATAATTTCCCCAGGATAGGGTGGGTAGGTAGCTGATTCCTCCTGGCATTAGGCCGCATTGCTAAATGGCCTTGTGTTTTGTCTGTCAGGCTTATGCTTTGTTAGGCCCATTCAGGCTTCTCTGTGTTTCTGTTAAATTATAGTGGTAAACCAAGCCCGTGTACTTTCAGAGGGGTAAGGGTTAGGAAAAACAAGAAAAGTATGTCATTTATAGGCCCTGCTACTCGCTAATTGCTCAAGAAATTTTTGTTTAATCTACTATCCCTGTGCTTACTCCTGCCAGATCCTTTATTTCCTTTAGTTGCTGCCTTCACGGCCTTCTCCATAGCAACAAGCTATATGACAAAAAGGCTATGGTGAGAAATTGAGCAGTCACCCCTCCCCCAGATTGTACTCTGTTTTCTCCTTAGGGTATCTAAAAGCTGCCCAAAAGACTGCTGTCAAATAATTTTCTACCCCCATTGAACTCATAATCAAATGAAACTTTTAACCCTGAACTAATTTGGTGAACAACCTGCATTCTCCTTATTTGACTCTGATTACCCCCACCTTTTGAAAATTTTCTAGATCATTCAATACACTAGAAATACCGTGCATCTTCTCATTTATGAAGCTCCCTTTTGCTTTTTAGCTTTCAGTGTATTCCTTAGAATTATGCAGAAAATCTCCTGGAGTGAAGTATGGAGAAAGAGTAGATGAAGAAAGCGGAACCCTCCCCTTTTCTGCCATGTGCTGTTGCCTTAGATACTAGACTAGTCTGCTGCCCTAGAGATTGGGCAAACTGCCTAAAGTATAGAACTGACCTGCATCTTGGCTAATCCTGGCGTAGCCTAATCTGTTATCCTTTGTTATCTTCCCAGTCACTTGTCTACAGGAGTCACAAACCCAAAGGTTTTGTTTTTGTTTTATATTAATAGGTCTTACTGAAAGTAATATAAACATGTACCCAAATCCTAAGTGTGCAAGTTTGCATTTTCAAAGTGAACACACTATGTGGTACCAGCACCTAGATGAGGAAACACAGTATTGCCAGAACCCCAAAACCTCTTTCATGCCTCCCTTCTAATAGCTAGCCCTTCTCCCCACCCCAGGTAACCAATCTCATCATTAATATCATAGATTAGTATTACCCATTTTGAACGTCATGTAAATAGAATCATTACAGTATGAGCTTTTTTATGTTGAGCTACTCAACATTATGCCAGTGAGATTCATCCATATTGTTGCATGTTGTTGAACTTTGTTTATTTTTATTTTAGTATTCCATTATGTGAGTATATTGCTAGTTGTTCAGTTGTTGATGGGCATTTGGGTTATTTGCAGTTTGAGGCTGTTATAAAAAGTGCTGCTGTGAAAATTCTTGTACATGTATTTTTGGGACTATATATACATATATACATATTCCTATTATCTATACTTAGAAATGGAATTCTTGAATCATAAGGTATGTGTATGATCAACTTGAATAGATATATCACAAGTTTCTGGAAATGTCTAAACCAATTTACATTCCTACTTCCAATGTATTAGAATCCTGATTGCTCTACGTTCTAGCCAACACTTGACCTTATTTGTCTTTTTCATTTTAGCCATTCTGGTGGTGTGTAGTGGTATCTCATTGTGGTATTAATTTGCATTTCCCTGGTGAGTAATGAAATTGAGCATCTTTTCATATGTTCATTGGCCATTTGGAAATCTCTTTTACAAAGTGTCTGTTCAAGTCTTTTGCCCATTTTTGGATTGGGTTGTATGTCTTTTTCTTACTGATTTATAGGAATAGTCTGGTTATGAGTCCTTCGTGAGATTTACGTGATATAAATATATTCTGCGTCTTGACTTTTCTGTTAATGGTGTCTTTGTCTTCATTTTTATGTAGTCTATTTTATCTTTTTTAAATTCTTGTTTTTTCCTTTTATTGTTAGTGCTTTCTGTGCCCTGTTTAACAAAGTTTTGCCCATCCCAAGATAATACATTCTTCTATGTTTTTTCTGAGAACCTTGTGTGTATATATATATATATATACATATTTACATCCACAATTATCTGGAATTTATTTTTGTTTAGGGTGTAAGTTGGGAGTCAAGATTCTTATTTTTTTATACGGATATCTAATTGACCCAGCACCTTACTAAAAAGACCATCCTTTCCCCCATTGCACAGCAGTGTCACATTTGTCATAAACCAGTTAACATGTGTGGGTTTATTTATGGGTTCTTTTCTGTTCCATTTATACATTTACCTGTTCTTGTGTCAATACTACATTATCTTGATAACTACAGCTTTATAAATCTTGTTATCTAGTAGTATGTCTTTCAGTTCTGTTGAACTTCTTCAAGATTGCCTTGGCTTTACTTGGCCTTTTGCATTTCCATGTAAATTTTATGATCATCTTTGTGAATTTTTATAGAAGAAAAAAGTGCTAAAATTTTGATTAGGATCTACAGATGAATTTAGAGAAGACCCAAAGTTTTATCCTTTTACTTAAGCTAGTAAACCCAGCAGTTACTGAGGGAGAATTGAGGGGAGGGGGGATCAGAGCAAGTCACTGATATCATTTGGGGATCTTGTTTAAAATGTATGTTAACTGGCCGGGCACCGTGGCTCACACCTGTAATCCCAGCACTTTGGGAGGCTGAAGTGGACAGATTGCTTGAGCCCGGGAGTTCAAGACCAGCCTGGGCAACATGGCGAAACTCTATCTCTACAAAAAGTAGAAAATTAGCCAGGCTTGGTTGCAAGCGCCTGTTATCTCAGCTACTTGGAAGACCGAGGTGGGAGGATCACCTGAGTCCAGGAAGGCTGAGGCTGCAGTGAGCTGTGATTGCACCACTGCATTCCAGCCTAGGCGACAGTGAGGCCCTGTCTCAAAATAAAATAAAGTAAAATAAAATAAAATAAAATAAGATAAGATAAGATAAAATAAGATAAAATAAAATAAAAAAATATTAGCTGTCTCCTGCTCCTATTCTGAATCAGCAGGTTCAAGATGGAGCTTGGAACCAGGTGCAGTGGCTCATACCTGTAATCTCAGCACTTTAGGAGGCCAAGGTGGAAGGATCATTTGAGCCCAGGAGTTTGAAACCAGCCTGGCCAACATAGTGAGACCTGTCTTTATTTAAAAAATAAAATAAACAAGATGGAGCTTGGACATGCTTATTGTAAAAAATGCTCCCCAAGAAATTATGGTTTGCTGCCATCACCACTGTTCTCCACCAACCCTATCTGTGAACCACTTAGACTGCAGTCTAGCAGCAATTCAGTAAGGCTAGTTAAGGTAAAATCTGACTGATTTTAATCACCACCACATCTGCCTTTGGGGCTGTATTAGTTTCCTAGGCAGCTGTAACAATGTACCAAAAACTGAGTACCTTAAAACAACAGAAAGTTATTATTTCACAGTTCCTGAGGCTAGGTGTCTGAGATCAAGGTGTTGGCAGGACCATCTGTCTCCTGAAGCTCTAGGGAAGAATCCTTCTTTTCTTCCACTTCTTGCTGGCAATCTGTGGTGTTCCTTGGCCTTGTAGCTACATCATTCCAGTCACATGGCTGTCTTTCCTCTGTGCATATCTGTGTCCAAATTGCTCCATTTTATAAGGACACCAGTCACTGGATTAGGGCAGACCCTGATGACCTTATCTTGATATCTTGATTGCCTCTGTAAAGACCCTGTTTCCAAGGCCAGGCGCAGTGGCACAAGCCTGTAATCCCAGCACTTTGGGAGGCCGAGACGGGCGGATCACGAGGTCAGGAGATCGAGACCATCCTGGCTAACATGGTGAAACCCCGTCTCTACTAAAAAAATACAAAAAACTAGCCGGGCGACATGGCGGGCGCCTGTAGTCCCAGCTACTCAGGAGGCTGAGGCAGGAGAATGGCGTAAACCCAGGAGGCGGAGCTTGCCGTGAGCTGAGACCCGGCCACTGCACTCCAGCCTGGGCAGCAGAGCGAGACTCCATCTCAAAAAAAAAAAAAAAAAAAAAAGACCCTATTTCCAAATAAGGTCATTGCTGAGGTACTAGGGGTTAGAACTTCAATATACCTCTTTTTGGCAGGGGAAGGGTGGGACAGGACACAGTTCAACTCATAAAAGGGGCAAATGCAAATTTCAGAATAATTATTGTCACAAGTTGGAGAGAGATTTTCTAGAAATGTGCATTATAATGAGAGACATTGCTTCCCAAAGTCAATCTGAGCAGATCATCCACCCTCTGACCCCAACTGTTACTGGGTTGAGTTCCTCTTTTTTTTTTTTTTTTTTTTTTGAGTCTTGCTCTGTCACCCAGGCTGGAGTGCAGTGGCGCGATCTTCATTCACTGTAACCTCTGCCTCCTGGGTTCAAGCGATTCTTTTGTCTCAGCCTCCTGAGTAGCTGGGACTACAGGTGCCCACCACCACACCCAGCAAATTTTTGTATTTTTTTTTTAATAGAAACAGGGTTTCACCATGTTGGCCAGGATGGTGTTGATCTCCTGACCTCATGAGCCACCGCGCCCGGCCTCCTGTCTCTTTTTTAAATCTGTTTATTTATTTCACTTTTTGTAGAGCTGGAATCTCACTGTGCTGCCCTGGCTGGTCTCACTCTGTTGCCCTAGCTGGTTCAAGCAATTCTCTTGCCTCAGCCTCCCGAGTAGCTGGGATTACAGGCATGCACCACCGTGCCTGGCTAGTTTTATATTTTTAGTAGAGACGGGTTTTCTCCATGTTGAGGCTGGTCTCGAACTCCTGACCTCAGGTGATCCACTCGCCTCGGCCTCCCAAAGTGCTGGGATTACAGGCATGAGCCACTACACCCAGCCTGCACTTGTGCTTTCTTTGGGTCCTCAAATCCCAGAAGATCTCAGAATTAAGAGTTTAGGGTTTTTGTTTTCCCTCCATCCCAGACTTGAAGGTGGACAAATTTGAAGACACCATTTTCTTTAGCAGGAGTTCCATATTTTGTTTGCTGCACATTAGAGTGTGGGAGTAGGACTTTTTAAAATCCCAGTCCCCAGATCTCACCCAATTAGATTGGATCAGAATAACTGTGGGTGGCAGCTAGGTGTCAGTATTTTTTTAAGGGTCTCCAGAGGCTTTGAACATTTTTACAAACTATCCCAAATTGCTTATTGGATCACCTGAAAGATTTATACTTAGACTATTAATAAAAGAACTCCTGGATAGTGTATAGATTCTCTTTGGAAGTATCCTTTCTAAAAGAACAGTAACCACATTTCTGCCTTTAGGTTTCTGGTTTTGGAAGACTCGTACATGATTTGACCCTTCCTTATAGTCAGATCCATGAATTGAGGATGAATAGTTTGCCAGGATAAGTAGGATAAAAACCTGGAGATGTTGCTGTTAATCTGATTGGAGGTTCTGCCTACATGAGATTTGGTAGGGCATAAGTATTTATAGCATGGCAAAAGCATTCTGTCTAATAATTTGCATTGCAGCAACAAATTTGGAGCTAAAATACAGGTTTTTGGTTTTTGTTTTTATTTTTTTGAAACAGAGTCTCATTCTGTCACCCAGGTTGGAGTGTAGTGGTGCAGTCATGGTTCACTGCAGCCTCCAACTCCTGGGCTCAAGCAACCCTCTCACCTCAACTTCTCAAGTAGCTGGAACCACAGGCGTGTACCACCATGTCTGGCTAACTTTTTTTTTCTTTTGTAGAGACTGGGTCTCGCTATGTTGACCAGACTGGTTTCGAACTCTTGGCCTCAAGTGATCTTCCTGCCTCAGTCTCCCAAAGTGTTGGGATTACAGGCGTGAGCCATCACGCCCAGCCAGTATGATAGTTAAAAAAAAAAAATAGGGCCGGGCGCGGTGGCTCAAGCCTGTAATCCCAGCACTTTGGAGGGCTGAGACGGGCGGATCACGAGGTCAGGAGATAGAGACCATCCTGGCTAACACGGTGAAACCCCGTCTCTACTAAAAAAAATACAAAAAACTAGCCGGGCGAGGTGGCGGGCGCCTGTAGTCCCAGCTACTCGGGAGGCTGAGGCAGGAGAATGGCGTGAACCCGGGAGGCGGAGCTTGCAGTGAGCCCAGATCCCGCCACTGCACTCCAGCCTGGGCGACAGAGCGAGACTCCATCTCAAAAAAAAAAAAAAAAAAGTTTGGCCAGACACAGTGACTCACATTTGTCATCCTAGCACCTTGGGAGGCCAAGGTGGGAGGATTACTTGAGCCCAGGAGGTCAAGACCAGCCTGTGCAACATTATGAGACCTCTTCTCTACCAAAACTCAAAAAAATTAGCCAGGCAAGTGGCACAGTCCCACAGTCCCAGCTACGTAGGAGGCTGAAGCAGGAGGATCTCGAGAGTCCAGGAGATCGAGGCTGCAGTGAGCTCTGATTGTGCCACCGCACTCTAGCCTGGGTGACAGAACAAGACCCTGTCTCAAAAAATAATTATTATTAGAATGGTTTTCATTTTCTGTAAATCTAAATTTTTTTAAGTGGTTTTCAGATAACAACTGTTCACCAATCTAAGAAGAAAATCTTAGCTAGTACGTAACCACAGATGGTTCTAATTTTTTCTAGTTTCTTCATTTCTGGAGGCAACTCACTCTTGGAAGTTTCTGAATATATTTACCCTTTCCCTACATCTCTGGTTTGAACTTTCATCCTGGAGGAAATAGTGCTCATAAATGCACATAATCTCTAATCACATGTCAAAGTTAATTATTAGACAGTAACATACCAGAGATCAGCTGTGGGAAGGAAACAATTTCTACATTCTCCCAGCTGAGGCTTCTGCAGAGGTAGCATGTAGAGTTCCATACCAGCCTTCCTCACGGGCATCCTCTTGCAGCTCTCCCTCAGCTCTCAGTCCTACCAATTTCCTACAACATTCCTTGCTGCAGGCAAGATGCAGCTATGCTTATGGGTTTCCAGAAACTGTAATTTATTTACTTTCATATGATCTGTTTCTCCACCTCAACCTCTAAGAGAACTAGAAAACTGGAGTGGGAAAACTTTAGAAAACTACTAGTATTGACTGGGAGTTGAGGTATTTGTTGTAGCTGCGTCCTCCTCCTTGCCCTTACGCCGAACATCAGTAAACAAATATGTCTGTCATTCTCCTTTAGAAATAAAAATAGAAACTACATAGACACCATTAACAGGTTTTTGATCATTTAGTGGTGGTTAAAAGGACCTTTGGCTGTTATAAGAAGTCTAGAGAGAGTAAAGAGGACTTTACTAGGAAAGCAAAGAGAAGACCATAACTGAAGGCATATTCAACTTCTAGAGAATAGGACCAAATTGAACGATAATTTGGCACCAGTGTGTCAGCAACAATTATTAATGTTTATTGTTAACTATTCCTACTAGCACTGGACATTAGGCTTAACACATACTGTTTTTCTGACCAAGCTAAGGAAATACAATTTTCAAGGGAGGGAACAAGGTAACAAAGTAGGTCAGGTGTGGTGGCTCATGCCTATAATCCCTGAACTTTGAAAGGCTGAGGCAAGAGGATCACTTGAACCCAGGAGTTTTAGTCCAAACTGGGCAACATAGCAAGACTCTTTCTCTATCAAAAAAAAAGTTTTTTTTTAATTAGCTGGACATGGTAGTATATACCTGTAATCCCAGCTACTCAGGAAACTTAGATGGGAGGATCACCTGAGCCCAGGAGGTCATGGCTACAGTGAGCCATGATCTTGCCAGTATACTCTAACCTGGGCAACAGAGCAAGACCCTGTCTCAAAATACATGTGGGGACAAGCTTTTTATTTGTATTATTTATTTATTTTAAACAACAACATCTTGTCCAAGACAAATTTTTTTAAAAAGAGGAAAAGAATAAAGAAAAAGAAGGACAGGGCCAGTGGCTCACACCTATAATCCCAGCACTTTGGGAGGCCTAGGTGGGAAGACTGCTTTAAGCCAAATTCAAGACCAGCCTGGGCAACATATAACAAGACCTCATCTCTACAAAAAAGTTTTTTAAAAGTATCTGGGCATGGTGGTGTGCGCCTCTAGTGCTTGCTACTCAGGAAGCTGAGGAGGAGGGAGTATCACTTGAGCCAAGGAGTGTGAGGTTACAGTGAGCTATGATCGCATCACTGCACTCCAGTGTAGGTGACAGAGCGAGACCCTGTGTCAATAAAAAACAAAAAGAAAAATAATAAAAAGAATCAGGGGTCTTTAAAATATAACAGATGATGAATCTGGTGTCTACATACCTAGTTATGCCTTTACCAGAGCTTCTGCCTTGATATGTGAGTCTGAGGGTTCAACTGTAAATTGCAGAAAACGCATAAAATGGTTTGGTACCAAAGAACTGTTGCTGAGTCTTGTATGTAAGTCCAAAGTGGATGCTATGCAAATGACCTGCAGTGCCATCCATAGATGGTGGGCAAAATTGATGGATGAGCTCTTGATCCAGTGGGTAGCTTTGTTTTTATTATACATGTCTTTGGACCAGGAAATCATCTACTAAGTCACATTATAATAAGAGGAGGAATACGAATGCTTAAAACACTTTGTTAGCTACCCTTACTGTGCTTTGAATTCAAAGCATAATTTCAGAGGTAATGAGCTATATCTTCTCCTAAATTTTATCTTTCTTTCCTTCTTTCCTTCCTTCGTTCCTTCTTTTTTTTTTTTTTTTTTTTTTTTGTCAGGGTCTTGCTCTGTTACCCAGGCTGGAGTGCAGTGGTGCAGTCTTGGCTCATGGCAACCTCCATCTCCTGAGCTCAACATATCCTCCTACCTCAGCCCTCTAAGTAGCTGAGACTACAGGCGTGTGCCACCATGCTCAGCTAACTTTTCTGTTTTTGGAGAGATGGGGTCTCACCATGTTACTTAGGCTGGTGCTGAACTCCTGGGCTCAAGTGATGTGTCTGTCACAGCCTCCCAAAGTGCTGGGATTACAGGCGTGAGCCATTGCGCTCAGCCTCCTACATCTTCTGCCCCACAACTAGCAACTGTTTTTTCCTCTGATTTTTTTTTTAATTTTTGAAATTATTTTATGATTTAAAAAGTAATGCCTGATTTTTTAGCTATGACACCAAAAGCATAGGGCAACAAAGAAAAATTAGATAAATTGTATTTCATCAAAATTAATAACTTTTGTTTATCAAAAGATACTACCAAGAGACTAAAGACAGAATGAGATAAAATATTTGCAAATCATATATCTGATAAGTGATGAATATCTAGAATAAAAAACTCCTACAACCCGACAATAAAAACCCAAACAACCGAAGTCAAAAACGGGCATAAGACTTGAATAGACATTTTGCCAAAGAAGATATCTAAATGACCAATAGGTCATGAAAAGATGCTCAGAATCATTAATTATAAGGGAACTGAACACAAAAACCGTGATGAGTTACCACTTCACACCTACTAGGATGGCTGTTATCAAAAATATGAAAAATAAAAAGTGTTCAAGAGGATTTGGAGAAATTGGAACCCTTGTGAATTGTTGGTTGGAACATAAAATGGGTACAAGCCATTGTGGAAAACAGTTTAGTGGATCCTCAAAAAAGCTAAACAGAATTAACATATGATCCGGCAATTTTACTCCTAGGTATATACTTAAAAAAATGGAAAACAGATGTTCACACAAAAACTTAACTTGTATGTGAATATATGGCAATATTATTCACAATATTCAGGAGGTGGAAATAACCCAAGTGTCCATCAGCAAATGAATGGATAAACAAAATGTGGTATAGTCATACAATTGAATATTATTCAGCAATAAAAAAGTAATGAAAGCTGGCACAGTGATTCATGCCTCTAATCCCAGCACTTTGGGCGGCTGAGATGGGAGGATCACTTGAGCCCAGGAATTCAAGACCAGCCTGGGCAACATAGCGAGACTGCATCTCTAGAAAAAAATAGAAAAAATGGGCCAGGCATGGTGGCTTATGCCTGTAATCATAGCACTTCAGGAGGCTGACGCGGATGGATCAGCTGAGGTCAGGAGTTTGAGAGCAGCCTGGCCGACATGGCGAGACCCCATCTTTACTAAAAATACAAAAAAAATTAGCCAGGCGTGGTGGTGCATGCCTGTAACCCCAGCTACATGGGAGGCTGAGGAAGAAGAACTGCTTGAACCTGAGAGGGGTGGAGGTTGCAGTGAGCCAAGATCACGCCACTGCACAATGGAAACAAGACTCCATCTCAAAAAAAAAAAAAAAAAAAAAAAAAACTGGGCACAGTGGCTCATGCCTGTAATCCTAGCACTT
Source organism: Piliocolobus tephrosceles (assembly GCF_002776525.5). Classification (NCBI taxonomy): domain Eukaryota; kingdom Metazoa; phylum Chordata; class Mammalia; order Primates; family Cercopithecidae; genus Piliocolobus; species Piliocolobus tephrosceles. The sequence goes on along the minus strand of NC_045439.1, from coordinate 101,496,982 downwards.
TGGGAGGCCGAGACAGGTGGATCACTTGAGGTCTGGAATTCAAGACCAGCCTGGCCAACATGATGAAACCTCATCTCTACTAAAAATACAAAAAATTAGCTGGGCGTGCTGACACACGCCTGTAGTCCCAGCTACTCGGGAGGCGGAGGCAGGAGAATCACTTGAACCTGGGAGGCGGAGGTTGCAGTGAGTCGAGAGCATGCCATGGTGCTCCAGCCTGGATGACAGAGGGAGACTCTGTCAAAAAAAAAAAAAAAAAATCAATGGGGTATGGTGACACATGCAGTGATAAACTCATTATCACTGTATAGGATGTTGTCAGTTAGGCTTACTCAGTACTCCCAGCTACTCAGGAGGCTGGGGCAGGTGGATTGCTTGAGCTATGATCACACCACTGCCATCCAGCCTGGAGGACAAAGTGAGACCCTGTCTCTAAAAAAAAAAAAAGAGTGAAGTTCTGATATATGCTACAATGTGGATGAACCTTGAAAATACATGTTAAATGAAATAAGCCAGTCACGAAAGGACAAATAATGTATTTTTCCACTTTAGGTACCTAGAATGGATACATTTATATAGACGAAGAATATTAAGGGTGAATATTAAGGGTGGTGGGGAGCATAGGGAATGGAAAATTACTGCTTAATGGCTACAGAGTTTCTATTTCAGGTGATGAAAAAGTTTCAGATATTGTGATGGTTCAAAAGAAAAAAGTAATAATTTTTATTGTTGAAAATTTAGGGCCGGGCGTGGTGGCTCAAGCCTGTAATCCCAGCACTTTGGGAGGCCGAGACGGGCAGATCACGAGGTCAGCAGATCAAGACCATCCTGGCTAACACGGTGAAACCCCGTCTCTACTAAAAAATACAAAAAACTAGCCGGGTGAGGTGGCGGGCGCCTGTAGTCCCAGCTACTCGGGAGGCTGAGGCAGGAGAATGGCGTGAACCCGGGAGGCGGAGCTTGCAGTGAGCTGATATCCGGCCACTGCACTCCAGCCTGGGCGGCAGAGCAAGACTCCGTCTCAAAAAAAAAAAATTTAGGAGACAAAGCAAAGTCAAAATTCACCAAGAGGAAAAGAATAAATTACCCAGAGATAATCACTGTTTGAATTTTTATATTATACATATATTTTTGTTGCTTATATTTTATATTTTTATATTTTTAACAAATTGAGACTCTTCTTTATATATTTCATAATCTTCTTTGTTTAGAGAAATATATTCCTGTAACATATTCCCATATAATTAAATGACCTCCTGTAATATTTTAAATAACTACATCGTATTCCATGTTAAGGATGTATCACAATGGATTTAGTCACTATATCTTTTTTATGGTTTAAAAAAAGATACTTCTTAAATTTTCCTTAAATACTTCTTCACGAGCTGAGCTTTATTTTTTACATCATCAATAAAGTACATCACATACAAAGGAGACACATTATGTGTTTCATAATAATAACCTTGCAGCTTTGGACTTTTCGGTGTTTGTCCCAACTCCCTTTTCTCTTTTTATCCTCTTGTTGCATTTTGCCTACTTGGAAATTTTCTCTTTGCTTCTTCCGCCTGTTCTATGTGTCTTTCACTTTACCACCAGTATGTAGCTTTATTGCTGCATCTGTTTCTTTTCTGGTAGAGACAGGTCAAACGTAAAATCAATAATCTGCTTCTCATCCCAAAATAAACCTACAGGTGTTGATGTCTTTTGCTTTAGTCCACAATTTTATTCTCAAGTGCGGTGCATAGACCATTTAGTGTTTTACACTGAAAATACGAGCTCCTGAGAACCAAGAAAGTGTAATCTTATCTTGTGAGGCAGCATAGTTAAAAATATGTGTAAGGCCATGCAGTATGGCTTACACCTGTAATCTCAACACTTTGGGAGGCCAGACAGGAGGATCGCTTGAGCCCATAAGTTTAAGACCAGACTGGGCAACATAGCAAAACCTTGTCCCTACTGAAAACTAAAACATAAAAATTAGCCAGGCATGGTGTCATATACCTGTAGTCCCAGCTATTTGGGAGGCTGAGGTGGGAGGACTGTTTGAGGTTGCAGTGAGCTATGATCACTGCACTCCAGCCTGAGCAACAGAGTGAGACTTAACCTCAAACAAAACAAACCATACAGGCTTTAGTTTAGAGTCATATTGTTTGGGATTTAGATTCTAGCTTTTGCATCTTATTTAGCTATATAACATTGGAACAGATTGCTCTGAGTTTCCAGTTCCTCGTCTGTAAAATGGTCATAATTATACTTTAGAGGTTGCTGAGAGAATTAAATAGGAGATAATATGTAGAAGATGCTAAAGCACAATAAGTTGTATGCATTATTGGAAATACTGTCTGACCACCACCACATACCAAAAAAAAAAAAAAAAAAAAATTAGGGAAAGCAACAAAATATCTAACCTATTGTATCTGGGACTAAGCATCCTTTTTGTATCATTAGGACTTAAGAAACCTCTTCCACAATTTTAGTGGGATTATATTGGAGTCTGAATCTTACTTGAGTGGCCAGATTCAGTGTGTAGTAACAGTTAAGGTCTAGGATACTTCTAATTGTTCATTTCATAGGTGGAGGAGGAAGATGGATACTTACTGCAAAGTATACAGCAAATTTTGTCTGGCAGCAAGACATAAATAAGAGAAAGAATTTGAAATGACTACAGCTTTCATTGGGCAAATTCTGACAATTACTTTTAAATGTAAGCCCAATGAAGTCAAATATCTATGGTGAGTTTGGTCTTTATAGTGACTGTTATCCCCTAGATGAATTTTGAGGAAAAAAAAATAGAATTGTTGTAAATTAAATGAAGCTTCAGAAAGATAGGACTCAATTTAGTCATATTGGTGGTTTTTAAAAAGTTCAAAATCTTTACATTGTATTTTAATGCCATAAACTCATTATCACTATGTAGGATGTTGTCAGTTAGGCTTACTAATGCTTCTTCTCCACCCCCCAACACACACAAATCATATATCTGATTTAAATCAGAATTCCGTCTCACACACACTCACACTCACTCTCTCACACACACACATGCACACACCTATACTGCTGGAAATTTGGGGAACCACACTGGGTTGAGAATCAGAAAGTAACTGAGATTCTTATCTTTGGAAGGAAAGGTAAGTAAGCAGCTGAGGAGTTCCTATTCTTCTATCAGCTCATCAGCCAGAGATGAGATCTGGTGCCTCTCCAAACCCTGCCTGGGTTAAACCAGTATTAGGGTTATTTATTCTGTTCAGTACTTACTGAGTACCTGCTAAGTATTTAGGTAGAGAAAAGACAAATGTATAGATAGATGTTACATCTTCTAATAAAGCATCATTTTTATGGGAGAGGGGTTGCTTTTTATTTTGTACATGAATACATGAAGTGGCACAACATTCAAAAGAGATGAAAAGGATAGGCAGTAAAAAGTAAGTCTTCTTTCCCTGTCCGTAGCCCACCTAGTTCCTCTACCTTGAGGCAACTACAGTTATAATTTCAAAGTATAATTTTTAATATTTTTTAAATATTTTAATATTTTAAAAATCAGAACATTTATCTAGGAATAGAATAATATAGCAGGCATAGGGACACACTTTGACACATCACATAAGAAATTAGGTAAAGGGAGAAGAAAAAAGAGAAATTAGGTAAAGAGCCAGGTATATTGTGGTATGTACCAACTACTTGGTAAACTGAGGCAGGAGGCTCACTTGATTCCAAAAGTTCAAGTCCAGCCTAGGCAACATGGTGAGAACCCATCTCAAAAAAAATAAAAAAATAAAAAAATAAAAAAGTGTAGCCCACGCCTGTAATCCTAGCACTTTGGGAGGCCCAAAGTGGGCAGTTTGCCTGAGCTCAGTAGTTCAGGACCAGCCTGGGCAACACGGTGAAACCCCATCTCTACTAAAATACAAAAGAGAAAAAAAAAAAAGAAAATTAGCCAGGCGCAGCGGCATACACCTGTAGTCCCAGCTACTCGGGAGGCTGAGACAGGAGGTGGAGGTTGCAGTGAGCCAAGATCTCACTGCTGCACTGCAGCCTGGGCAACAGAGTGATGTTCTAACTCCAAAAAAAAAAAAAGTGTAAAAAAAAGAAAATAGGTAAAGTAAGTCATTAATTTCTAAATCAAATAAATTCAGTCATGACAGACAACATAAAATTTGTATGTGGAAGTCTTGGGGCTTAAGAGAGGATAAAAGTTAGGGCCAGGCGCGGTGTCTCAAGCCTGTAATCCCAGCACTTTGGGAGGCCAAGACGGGCGGATCACGAGGTCAGGAGATCGAGACCATCCTGGCTAACACGGTGAAACCCCGTCTCTACTAAAAAATACAAAAAAAAAAACTAGCCAGGCAAGGTGGCGGATGCCTGTAGTCCCAGCTACACGGGAGGCTGAGGCAGGAGAATGGCGTAAACCTGGGAGGCGGAGCTTGCAGTGAGCTGAGATCCAGCCACTGCACTCCAGCCCAGGCGACAGAGCAAGACTCCATCTCAAAAAAAATAAAAATAAAAATAAAAAGTTAGATTAACATTAGAAGAAGGTATGGAAAATCTGTAGACAAAACAGTACCTATACTTTAGCAAGGCAGCCAGTGAATCAGAAATGTGTTAAAGGGAAAGAGGTCCTCTCTTTAGATCCAATAACTGTGTCTTTAGCATCTCAACCTCCTGAAAGTAAGAAGCTGAGGAGTTGGAGGTAGCTAGAGGGAGAGACCAGACCATCCCTTTGCACAGAATATTCAAAAAGGAGTCTGTAGAACTTTGAGAAAACCTTGCAGAGTGTACATCTCCACCTAAGACTAGAATAGCTAATGTGATTGTGAAATAGAATATTTATTTAGTGTATAAGTTTTGTGTTGCTGGGTGGGGGGTGGGATCCTTTGTCATTTATTTAAAAGTAATATAAAATTATAAAAATACTGTTTGGTACTGGCCCGGGAGAACCGATTTGGCAGTCCAGAAAAAGTCTGGATTTATAAGCACACCAATGGAGATGGGAAGGATTTTTTTAGTAATAGTTTTAAGGAAACTCGTAAGGAGGGAATAAGTTGATTTACAGACCCATCTCAAACTATCTGTAAACATGTATATACATATGTACACATGAACATCTTAACTTTATGTAAGCCTGGTCCTATTTACTTTCAAATGGACTGGTATGAAAAGAAATTATACCTTGTTGCATTTTTTTGTCATGTAGTCCCAAGTAGGCAGCTTTGCTTCCTAAGATTTGTGGGGTGGTTTCTTCATATTTGCTTTGTATATGAGAGCTCATTTTCAGGAAGTTTTATAACCGAAATATCTTCAAATACATATATGCAAATAATACCACAAAATAGCATGTCATAAGAACCCTACTAATGGTAGTCAGCAGATGCCATATAATTGTGAACTGAAAGAGATCACTTCTGGCTAAATTATAGAGCTTAGTTCATTTTCAGCTTTTCCTGAAAAGGTGACTCTAGGTAAAAGGCAGCTGAGCAGACCACAACAGCTCTTGTTCAGCTTGGTTATTTTAAACTAGGAAACCAGGTAACTGCAGTAGATGCCTGCTATTATGAGGGATTAGATAGGAGCAGTGAGCCCATTGCTCAACTCCTGTTCAGTGTGGGGGTTCCCCAGCCAGTTAATCATGGGTATCAGAGGGCAAACACTGTGACAGGAGCTGTCAGGAGGACTATACAAAGAGAAAACATTCTTTTTTATTATTATTATTATACTTTAAGTTATAGAGTACATGTGCACAATGTGCAGGTTTGTTACATATGTATACATGTGCCATGTTGGTGTGCTGCACCTATTAACTCGTCATTTACATTAGGTATATCTCCTAATGCTATCCCTCCCCCCCTGAGAAAGCATTCTTGACACAGCAAAGACATGAGGTGACCTAGAGGTTTGTAAGCCACTCTGGCAGCTACAGCTGAGGGAGCAGGTCTGGTTAGAGATTTCTCACAGGTATTCTCCAGACCCAAACACAGTTTTATGTAGATTGCTCCTCTCTTGGGAAGGAAGTAGTGCTGTTTTGTTTCTATTCACGTGTTATGTATTATCTCTCTCACTATCTCATTAACCAGTGTTGTCACCACCATCCCCAACTCTGTGTACTAAATTTTGTTGTTCAGAAATTTAAAAAAAACTTAAAACATGAAATCGGAGAGCCCAGTTTACATTTTTCTTTTATTTATTTATTTATTTACTTAGAGACCAGGTCTCTCTCTGTCACCCACGCTGGAGTGCAGTGGTGTGATCGCAGCTCACTGCAACCTCCGCCTATTCTCATACCTCGGCATCCTAAGTAGCTGGAATTACAGGCAAGCCAACACACCTGACTAAATTTTGTATTTTTGGTGGAGATGGGGTTTTACCATGTTGCCGAGGCTGGTCTCCAATTCCTGGCCTCAAGTGATCCGCCCATGTCGGCCTCCCAAAAATGCTCAAATTGCAGTCATGAGCCACCATGCCCAGCCTTATTTTTATTTTATGTAATTTTTTTTAGCTGGGACTACAGGCACACACCACCATGCCTGGCTAATTTTTTTTTTTTTTTCAAACAGGGTCTCACTGTTTTTTGTTTTTTGTATTTTTAGTAGAGACGAGGTTTCACCATGTTGGCCAGGCTAGTCTCCAACTCCTGACCTTAGGTGATCCGCCTGCCTCAGCCTCCCAAAGTGTTGGGCTTACAGGCGTGAGCCACCACACCCAGCTGGCATATGTTCTTATAAATGTATATTATATATATTATTGTTTTGTTTTCATATATTTTGTTTTGCTTATTTAGTATTATGTTATAGATAGCATTCTGGGTCTCACTGTGTCACCGGGCTGGAGTGCAGTTCACTGCAGCCTTGGCCTCCCAGGCTCAGCCACTCTCCCCACCTCAGCCTTCCAAGTAGCTGGGACTACAGGCACGTACCACCACACCTGGCTACTTTTTGTATTTTTTGTAGATATGGGGGTTTCGCCATGTTACCTAGGCTGATCTCAAACTCCTAGGCTCAAACAGTCCTCCCACCTTGCCCTCTCAAAGTGCTGAGACTACAGGTGTGAATCACTGTGCCTGGCCAACACCTGACTAATGTTTTAAAAATTTTAGAGATGGATACTTACTGCGTTTCCCAGGCTGATCTTCAACTCCTGGACTCAAGCAGTCCTCCTGCTTCAGCCTCCCTAAGTAGTTGGGACTACAGGTGCGAGCTCCCACACCTAGTTCAGTTTACATGTTTCTATCATTAGGACATATTACCTAAGATACTGCAAGTCTGGGCTGGTCTGAGTGCAGTGGTGTTTACAACTAATTGATCACAACCAGTTACAGATGTCTTTGTTCCTTCTCTAATCCCATTGCTTCACTTGACTAACCTTTAAAAATAAATAAATAAAAAGATACTGCAAGTGTGTACAGAATGTGCACTGTGGCTCTTCCTGGACAGGGCATCCAGCTCTGTGCCCTATTTGGAAACCAGGGCTTCCATCTGGCTCCGGATGCCTGATAGGACAGAGCTGAAGATAGCTACTATATAAAATATGTTCAACGGTAATTTTATTTTAAAACCATCTCTGGAGACTTGTTACTTGTCTTTAAAGAACCCCTTATTTCCTTAGGCAGATTAGGATATTCATTACCCTATGCATCTTTGTGATCTTTTGGATTGTTAGAGGTAAGCCTTGCGGTGATAATGTCTTCTGTTTTACATCAGAGTTTTGTCCCCCTCATTCTGGATTATAAACTTCCTGGAAGCACCGGGCGCAGTGGCTCACACCTGTACTCGTAGCACTTTGGGAGGCCGAGGCGGGTGGATTGCCTGAGTTCAGGAGTTTGAGAACATACTGGGCAACACAGTGAAACCCCCTCTCTACTAAAAATACAAAAAATTAGCTAGGCGTGGCGGCGTGCGCCTGTAGTCCCAGCTACTCAGGAGGCTGAGGCAGGAGAATTGCTTGAACCGGGGAGGCGGAGGTTGCAGTGAGCCAAGATCGTGCCACTGCACTCCACCCTGGACAACAGAGAGAGACTCCGTCTCCAAAAAAATTAAATAAATAAAAAATAAACTTCCTAGAAGCAAAGACACATTTATTCAGCCCCACTCCCCCAACCCCTAAACAAACACACAAGTAGAATATAGCTTTGAATAGTAGCTCCTTGCAGATTGAATGAGAAACTACTAGAGGTTGCATGATCTGTTATTTTATTTTATTTTATTTTATTTTATTTTATTTTATTTTTGAGACAGAGTCTCTCTCTGTCGCCCAGGCTAGAGTGCAGTGGCACGATCTCGGCTCACTGCAACCTCCACCTCCCGGGTTCAAGCAATTCTCTGCCTCAGCCTCTGAGTAGCTGGGATTACAGGCGCCCGCCACCATGCCTGGCTAATTTTTTTGTATTTTTAGTAGAGACGGGGTTTCACCATGTTGGCCAGGCTGCTCTTGAACTCCTGACCTTGTGATCCACCCACCTCGGCCTCCCAAAGTGCTGGGATTACAGGCGTGAGCCACCGCACCTGGCTTGTTATTTTAATTTCTTAGCAGTGTCCAAGATATCACTCTCCTAGACTGGGAGCCAAAGAGCTATAAAAAATTGGTAGCAGAGCCACCAACTTGCTAAGAGTAGTAAATTACCCCTTACTCTTAACGGCTGAAGGAAATTTGAGTTATAAAAGACAATATGGTTACTCCAGCACCATCTAGAGGACAGTCTAGAAATGTTTAAAATTGTATTTTACAACTTCACTATATCAGTTTGTTTATTTTTTTAGAGACAGAGTCTCACTCTGCCGCCCAGGCTGGAGTGCAGTGGTGTGACCTGTGCTCACTGCAACCTCTGCCTCCTGGGTTCAAGCAATTCTCCTGCTTCATCCTCCCGAGTAGCTGGGATTGCGGTGTGCACCACCATGCCCGTCTAATTTTTGTAGTTTTTGTGGAGATGGGGTTTCTCCATGTTGGCCAGACTGGTTCTCAAACTCCTGACCTCAGGTGATCCACCCGCCTCGGCCTCCCAAAGTGCTGAGATTACAGGTACTTCATCACTAGGTCACGCCCTGCCATCAGTTCAGTTAAATGTAGATATCACATCCTTCCTATCCTTTTTATTACATATGTCATGATATGGTAAGATATAGTTCACTTGGCCATTCAACCAAACTTTGTTCTTTATTTATTTTACATATATATTTTATTTTTTATAGAGATGAGAGCCTTGTGATGTTGACCAGGCTGGTCTTGAACTCCTGACCTCAAGCAATCCTCCCATCTCGTCCTCCCAAAGTACTCTGTTCTTATCTACTGCCTGATAGCATGTTATTTCTGTGTGTGTTTATCTCAACTGGATTGTAAAGTGTGTGAGAATAGATTGAGATCTTGTCTTCTATTTCTATAATATGTATCTCCATAGCCCCTTACTGCTGATAGGAAGTCATTAAAGATTGATTATTAAATGATAGGTATAGGTATTACAGCCTTATAGGCTAGATATAATATAGCAATATGGAAGATTCTTAAAAGTATAGCACCATGTTGAGGAGAAAAAAACAGAATAGGCCAGGCATGGTGGCTCACGCCTGTTGGATCACCTGAGGTCAGGAGTTCGAGACCAGGCTGACCAGCAGGGAGAAACCCCGTCTCTGCTAAAAATACAAAATTAGCTAGTGTGGTGGCACATACCTGTAATCCCAGCTACTTGGGAGGCAGGAGAATCACTTGAACCCGGGAAGTGGAGGTTGTGGTAAGCCGAGATGGTGCTATTGCACTCCAGCTGGGACAACAAGAGCAAAACTCCATTCCCCCCAAAAACACCAGAATGATATCTATAACATAATACTAAATAAGCAAAATAAAATATATGAAAACAAAACAATGATATATATAATATACATTTATAAGAACATATGCCAGCTGGGCGTGATGGCTTACGCCTGTAAGCCCAACACTTTGGGAGGCCGAGGCAGGCGGATCACCTAAGGTCAGGAGTTGGAGACCAGCCTGGCTACCATGGTGAAACCTCGTCTCTACTAAAAATACAAAAAATAAATCAGCCGGGCATGGTGGCGGGTGGCTGTAATCCCAGCTACATGGGAGGCTGAGGCGGGAGAACTGTTTGAACCCGGTGGGTGGAGGTTGCAGCGAGCCGAGATCACACCATTGCATTCCAGCCTGGGCGACAAGAGAGAAACTCAAGAAAAATAAATAAAATAAAAAGAACATACACAAACAAAAATGTGTACATTAAACATAAAGAATGGCTGTGGGGGGCAGGGGCATGGAAATTGTGTAAAATGGAATAATTAACTAACAAGGGGAAGCTGAAAACAACTTTACCAGATTTAGGAAACAGCATGGATAAGTAGCAGCTGTTGGCGAAGGATGAATTAAGCAACTCAGTGCTCAAAAGTTTTTCCCTTTTCTTTTTTCCTTTTTGGAGACTGAGTCTTACTCTGTCACCCAGGCTGGAGTGCAATGGCCCAATCTCAGCCCACTGCAACCTCTGCCTCCCACGTGCAGGCAATTCTCCTGCCTCAGTCTCCCAAGTAGCTGGAATTGCAGGCACCCACCACCATGGCCAGCCAATTTTTTTTTTTTTTTTTTTGAGACGGAGTCTCGCTGTGTCTCCCAGACTGGAGTGCAGTGGCGCGATCTCGGCTCACTGCAAGCTCCAACTCCCGGGTTCACACCATTCTCCTGCCTCAGCCTCCCGAGTAGCTGGGACTACAGGCGCCTGCCACCACGCCCGGCTAATTTTTTGTATTTTTAGTAGAGACAGGGTTTCACCGTGTTAGGCAGAATGGTCTCGATCTCCTAACCTCGTGATCCACCCACCTCGGCCTCCCAAAGTGCTGGGATTACAGGCTTGAGCCACCACGCCTGGCCTCCAATTTTTGTATTTTTAGTCGATACGGGGTTTTACCATTTTGCCCAGGCTAGTCTCGAACTCCTCACCTCAAGTGATCAGCCCGCCTCGGCCTCCCAAAGTGCTGAAATTATAGGCATGAGCCACCATGCTCAGCTATCTTATTTTCTATAACTTAATATAATCTATTAGCCCACCAATCAGTAACAATTGACAAATACTTATTTAGCGTCAAGTATTAGGTCAGCTTTTTCCATGTCTCCTTCCTGCTCTCTGACACATGCCTCAGTTCTTCACTGGTGGTTTGCTCTCACTCTTCTTCGTGTGTGTCATGCTTATCCCAAATCCCTTTAGGATTATAAAATTCTCCCTATTCTTTCTCTGACCTAACACTCCATGGCTTTACCATAGTTTGTAGTGCAGCATATGGTTTTGGGTTTTTAACTAACGGGTTTTCTCTTTTTTCTTTTTTTTTGTTTCTCTTTCTCTGTCTTTCTGTTTTCTTTTTTCTTTCCTCCCTCGCTCCCTCCCTCCCTGTTTCCTCCCTCCCTCCGTTTTCTCCCTCCCTCCTTCCCCTCCTCTCCCCTCCCTTCCTCCCTTCCTCTTTCTTTAGATCCAGCATCCCAACTAATGGTTTTGAATATATCCATTCTCCGACACCACCCCCCTACACACACACCTCCAAGATTAGAACACAGCTTTCCATTCAGTAGCCATATCTCTATTCTGTTTTGAATCTTCAGTAGCACTTGGTGCAATGACGGAATATGGTAAGTAGTATGGGCCGGGCACAGTGGCTCACGCCTGTAATCCCAGCACTTTGGGAGGCCAAGGCAGGCAGATCACTTAAGGCCAGGAGTTCAAGACCTGCCTGGCCAACACGGCAAAACCCGTCTCTACTGAAAATACAAAAAATTAGCCGGGCGTGGTGATGCGTGCCTGTAGTCCCAGGTACTTGGGAGGCTGAGGCAGGAGAATTGCTTGAACCCAGGAGGCGGAGGGTTGCAGTGATCCATGATGCGCCACTGCGCTCCAGCCTGAGTGACAGAGCAAGACTGTGTCTCAAAAAAAATAAATAAATAAAACATTATAAAAAATAATAATAATAGGTAGTATGTATTTGCTGACTAGTTGCATAAAAGCAGCGTTTGAGGCCGTGTGTGGTGGCTCAAAGCAGCGTCTGAGGTAGATTTGTCTGACAATAGTTTACCACCTGGATTGACAGAGCTAAAGAGTGGAGTTAGGGAGCACAATTCAAAGGCTGTTGGGATAGTCTACAGGTAAGTTAATGAGGACTTAGACGCTAGTGGTTGTGGGGATGTGGAGAGGAAGACATTATTCAGAGATTTCAAAGGCAGAATGGGCAGGTCATGGTGGCTGACTTGTCCAAATGCCAGAAAGTCAACTCTATTTACTTCTTTTTTTTAACTCTTGATCCCTCCTGGTTATGCCCAAAGTTTCCTGCTTCCTTTACAGATCATCAGTTGCCTCTCCTCAGGATCCAGAATTCTCACAACTTTCAAGAATTCCAGCTGGGCAAGCAAATCCCTGAAAGGCAAAACTGACAGCACTGGTAGAACTGGCTGATCCCCAACTTTCTGTCTCCTGGCATGAAGATAGCAGCAGCTTAGTTAACTTCTCTATAAAGAGGCAGAAGGAAAACAATGCTTGGCTTTTTTATGCCTTATGTGTAGCAGTTCTTATACTTTTTGGTCTCAGGACCCTTTTCATTTACCTTAAAAATTATTGAAGGGCCAGGTACCATGGCTCACACCTATAATCCCAGCACTTTGGAAGATATATATATACATATATATATAATATATATGTATATATGTTGGGTGTGGTGGTACACGCCTGTGGTCCTAGATACTTAGAAAACTGAGAGAGGAGGATCACTTGAGCTTTGGAGGTTGAGGCTTCGGTGAGCCGTAATCATACCACTACACTCCAGCCTGGATGACAAAGATCCTGTCTCAAAAAAAAAAAAAAAGGTATTGAGGACCTCAATGAACTTTTGTTTTTATAGATTATATCTATTGATATTTACCATTTAGGAATTAAAATTTAGAAACTCAAAGTGTATATTATTCATAATGAACCTGTTACATGTTAATATAAATAGTATTTTTAATAGAAAATAACCATTTTCATATTTTTAGTAGAGATGGGGTTTCACCATGTTGGCCAGGCTAGTGTCCAACTGGCCTCAAGTGATCCGCTCACCTCAGCCTCCCAAAGCGCTGGGATTACAGGCGTGAACCACTGCACCCAACTGGTAAATAACTATTTTATAAAACAAAAAAATACTTAATGAGAAAAGTGGCTTGATTTTTTGTTTTTGTTTTTTTATTTCGTTTTGTTTTGTTTTTGAGACAGGGTCTTGCTCTGTCACCCAGGCTGGAGAGCAGTGGAACAATCTCGGCTCACTGTAACTTCCACTTCCTGGGTTCAAGCAATCATCCTGCCTTAGTCACTGTAATAACTGGAATTACAAGTGCATGCCACCACACCTGGCTAATTTTTTGTATTTTTAGTAGATACATGGTTTCACCATGATGGCCAGGCTAGTCTCAAACTCCTAATCTCAAATGATCCACCCATCTTGCCTCCCAAAGTGCTGATATTACAGGTGTGAGCCACTGCGCCTGGCCTGTTTTACATTTATACAAATCTGTTTAATGTCTGGCTTAATATATGACAAGCTGGTTTCTCATTTACGCTTCCACATTAATTTTTTGAAATATCATGTGTCAGCTGGGCACGGTGTCTCACGCTTGTAAACCTAACATGTTGGGAGGCTGAGGCCGGCAGATCACACTGAAATAGGAGAGTTCCCTGATTCCCCTTGCAGGACATGTGACAGGGGTGTGGCTCACCTGCTAACACCCCTAGGGGGAACATTCAGACCAGCAGGTGCAGAGGCCAGGGCAAGCGCTTTTGGGCTCTGGCGCCTTGGCAGCATCTGGTGGTGGATGTCTGCAACTCCCGAAGCCCAAGTGAGGATGTGTTACAGGGCTCTTTCAGATTTGCTATTTGTGGATGACTTGTGTGTTAATCAGTTAAATGGACTCCCTGCCTTATTACAAGGGCAGAGGGCCAGTGTAACAGCCTTCTGTATCCTGAGCTCTTGTCCAGTGTCCCGAAAGAATCGGATCACACACGGGCTCGAAGGATGAGGGCAAGGTTTTATTGAGTGGTGGAGGTGGCTGTCAGTGAGATGTACGGGGAGCTGGAAGTGGGGATGGAGTGAGAAAGTGGTCTTCAAGGCCCTTGGAGTCAGGCTGCCCAGCAGCCGGACACTTCTCTGGCCACCCCCGGCCCGAATTCCCCTTGGCATCCAGACTTCCCTCCTCTTCTCTCTTTCTCTGCCATGTCATTCTGCCATCATTGGTCTGTTTGTCTGCTTGTCTTGACGTTCAGCCACTTGTGTGGGTGCCCACTAAGACCTCAGGTTTACATGGGCACAGGATGGAGGGTGTAGCAGGCCAGAGTGGTCTTAGAAAATGCAACATTCGGGTGTGAAAACAGGAGTGCCTGTTCTCACTTAGGTCTGCAGGCACAGGCCTGAGGTTGGAGCCCTTGCTAGGGACCCCACCTTTCTCTACCCAACTCTCTCTTGCCCCTCTGCCATATCAACATGAGGCCAGGATTTCAAGACAAGCCTGGCCACATGGTGAAACCCTATCTCTACTAAAAAATACTAAAATGGCAGGGCACGATGGCTCATGCGTGTAATCCCAGTACTTTGGGAGACCAGGACAGGTGGATCACTTGAGGTCAGGAGTTCAAGACCAGCCCGACCAACATGGCAAAACCCCGTCTCTATTAAATGAAAAAAATTAACCAGGTGTGGTGGTGCGCGCATGTTATCCCAGTTACTTGGGAGGCTGAGGCAGGAGAATAACTTGAACCCGAGAGGCAGAGGTTGCAGTGAGCCAATATTGCACCATTGCACTCCAGACTGGGCACAAGAGTGAAAACTCCATCTCAAAATAAAAAACAAAAATTAGCCCATAATCCCAGAACTTTGGGAGGTGGGCAGATCACTTGAGGTCAGGAGTTTTGAGACCAGCCTAGGCAACATGGTAAAACCCTGTCTCGCAAAAAAAAAAAAAAAAAAAAAATTAGCTAGGTATGGTGACACATACCTGTAATCCCAGCTGCTTGGGAGGCTGAGACACAAGAATCACTTGGACCTGGAACGCAGAGGTTGCAGTGAACTTAGATTGTACCACTGCGCTACGGCCTGGGCAACAGAGCAAGACAATGTTTCAAAAAATAAAAATAAAACCAGGAAAATTAGCTGGGCCTGGTGGCACATGCCTATGATCCAAGCTACTGAGGAGGCTGAGGCAGGAGAATCGCTTGAACCCAGGAGACGGAGGTTGCAGTGAGCCAAGATCATGCCATTTCACTCCAGCCTGGACAACAGAGCGAGATTCTGTCTCAAAAAGAAGAAATATAGGCTGGGCGTGGTGGCTCATGCCTGTAATCCCAGCACTTTGGGAGGCCGAGATGGGCAGATTACGAGGTCAAGAGATCAAGACCATCCTGGCCAATATGGTGAAACCCCATCTCTACTAAAAATACAAAAATTAGCCGGGCATGGTAGCGCGCGCCTATAGTCCCTGCTACTCCGGAGGCTGAGGCAGAAGTATGGCATGAACCCGGGAGGAAGCGGAGCTTGCAGTGAGTCGAGATTGCACCACTGCTCTCCAGCCTGGGCTACAGAGCAAGACTCCATGTCAAAAGAAAAAAAGAAATATCACGTGTCACATAGCCTCTGGAAAACTTGTATATACACATGAGAGAATGAGAGTGAAAAGACAAATTTGTCTTAGTATTATTGTGAAAATAATTTTGACTTTGCAGACTCCTCGAAAGTGCCTTTGGGACTTCCGGGGGTCCCTGAACCACACTTTGAGAACCACTGCCCTAAGTTGTGCTTCTACGTTTCTCTGTCTAGGAGAGCCTTAAGGATCTATGTTTCCTTTGTAGACATTTCTAGGAATTCTTGGCACCTGAACTGAGATCCTCATTACCCATTGTTGTTAAAAATAACATGTTCAAAAGAGGAATAAAACACGGTTTTAATTTTTTAAAAGTTTTTTATTGGACATTTACCACACACACTCACACACTGCATTCAAAGCTTGCTGGCAAAGTATAGTTGTAGGGAGTTACCAAAAATCATTTTCAGACTGATTCCTTCGGTTAGTAGCTATAGAATTTTCCCCCATGGACTTTGAGTTCCAAATAACAGACCCTTAAGAGAATCATGTAATTAGTGGATGATAGAGCTACGTTAGTATTTACTCCCTGATTTCCTAGCCTGGAGTAGATTGGAAGAAGGAAGTTGGATGTAATAGAGAGGTTAGTGATAAGGGAAAGAATACTGCAGAAGGCAGACATATTAATGACAAGAAAAAGTAACTGCTGACAGCCAAAGAGGAGACTGAGAAGCAAAACACAGAAACTCAGCAGTGTAGTTTGGTCTCAGTTAAAGAGGGCCATTAACCCCTAATATCTCAGGAACCTTTAAAGGGACATCTCTTTACCACACCACAGAATAATCGCATCTAGAATAATGTCCCTGAGTCATCAAGAAAATTTTAAAACACACTCTGTATAGGGGAAGTCCCCAACTTATGAATGGTTTGTGGTCCAAAGTTAATTTCCAAAATATTTTTTGGAACTCAAAACACTTTTCTTTATTTTCTTTATTTTATTTTATTTTATTTTATTTATTTATTTATTTATTTATTTATTTATTTATTTATTTTTTGAGACTGAATCTTGCTCTGTTGCCCAGGCTGGAGTGCAGTGGCATGATCTCAGCTCACTGCAACCTCTGCCCCCCGGGTTCAAGTGATTCTCCTGCCTCAGCCTCCTGAGTAGCTGGGATTAAGGTGCGCGCCACCATGCCCAGCTAATTTTTGTATTTTTAGTAGAGATGGGGTTTCACCATGTTGGCCAGGCTGGTCTTGAACTCCTGACCTCAGGTGATCCGCCCACCTCGACCTCCCAAAGTGCTGGGATTACAGGCATGAGCCGCCGCAACTGGCCTCAAAACATTTTTCTATAGAAATAATGAAAAAATTATTTTGGGCCTTAGACAAGCTGCTTTTTCATTTTATCAGTCCAATAAACAACCTTTGAATGCCTAATATTAATAAAAGTATTTCTTTTATATCTGGCTCTCATTTATAGCTTTGTTTCAGTGTGAGTGCATTCTGAGGCCAGAGCCTGAACATAAATACAGTTCCCCTCTGGCCTCATCATCTGTTCCGCAAGGTGCAGACAGTCTATATCATGGATTAGCAAGTTAGGGCTCAGTTACCAAATCCAGTCCCACTTCCGGTTTTTGTAATACAGTTTTATTGGAACACAACTATACCTATTTGTTTACATATTGTCTGGGGCTCTTTTTCTACTGTAAGAGTTGAGAATTTATGACAGAGACTGTGTGGCCTGCAAAGCTTTAAATATGTGCTGTCTGTCCCTTACTTTAAAAGCCTGCCAATCCCCAGTCTCCATGATTTGGTCCACCATTGTCACTAATATGCTGTCTCTCCGACCTCATGTGTTCTCACTCTTTTTCTCACGTATTCCACTACAGCCACACTGTCTTCTTTGCTCTTTGGAACGTGCCATGCGCGTTCCCACCACAGGGCCTTTGTACTTGCTTTTTCCTCTACCTAAAATGTTCCAATTTCCATAGGGCTCGCTGCCTCACCTCTTACAGATTTCTCTGCTTGAATGTCATCTTCTTGAGAAGGCTTTTTAAAATTGCCCTTTATAAAATAGCAGCATCACCATCCCTCACATTCTCTGTTCCTCTTCTGCTTTGTTTTTCTCCATAGCTTATCACTATCTAGGGTTTTGTTGTTGTTTGTTTGTTAGTGCAGTGGCGTGATGTGGACTCACTGCAACCTCCACCTCCTGGGCTCAAGCAATTCTGCCTCAGTCTCCCAAGTAGCTGGGACTACAGGTGTGTGCCACCATATCTGGCTAATTTTGGTATTTTTTGTAGAGACAGGATTTCACCATGTTGGCCAGGCTGGTCTCAAACTCATAGGCTCAAGCAGTCCTCCTGCCTCAGCCTTCCAAAGTGCTGGGATTACAGGTGTGAGCCACCGTGCCTGGCCATGTATCACTATCTGACATATGCTTACATGTTCCTTTATTTATTGTCTTTCTCCTCTTATCTGAATGTGAGAGCAGAGACTTGGTCAGTTTTGTGTGTTGCCATGTCCTGGTACTTTAGAACAGTGTCTGGCCCAGAGTAGATGCTCATTTGTTGAATAATAGAATGAATGAAAGCATGTATGCGTGCTAACCTGCACTTTACCCAAGTTAGTTAGGGTGTATCTGTATCCAGTTAGGGTGTAGTTGTCAACATCAACCAGGATTGAAAATTGGAATTAAAATAAGAATTAAAAACAGCATATAGGCAAATGCTGATGTTTCCATTTGGAAATTCAATGCTACTGGAATATTCAGGTACACTTAATCTCTTCCCTTTTTTCTTTTTTAGTCTCTTATGTTGAGGGCAAGCATCTGGCCTTATTTATCCGTATTCTCTAGTACCTAGTCCAGCACATTCCATAAAGTTGGCTCTTAATAAACATTTGCTCCCAACCCAGGAATGGACCTCAGCATTTCTTCACTGTGTTTTGTAACTTCAGTACTTTACAGAATGCTTGGCAAATAATAGATGCTCAGTAAATATTTGTTCCAGGTAGGAATGAATTATTTGTCTACATAGGATAGACATTATTCCAGGTTATCTGTTATGTAACAAATTAACCTAAAGCATAGCTGTCTAAAACAATAAATATTATCTCACAGAGTTTCTGTGGCTCAGGAATTCAGGAGTAGCTTAACTGGGTGGTCTGACTCAGGGTCTCTCATGAGGTTGTTGACTGGGGCTGCCATCATCTGAAAGCATATCTGGGGCTGGAGGATCCTCTTCCAAGTTGCTTTACTACATGACTATTGGCAGAGAGCCTCAGTTGCTGGCCTCATGGACGTCTCCACAGGGCTGCTTAAGTTTTCTCACAAAATGGCTGCTGTCATCCCTAAGGGAAGAAATCCCAGAGAGAAAGCAAGGAGGAACCCACAATAATACCTTTAATCACCTTGTCTCAAAAGTCATTCACCATCATTTCTGCAAGTTGCTAAAGGCAGCTCACACTCCAGGGGATGACAATTAGGCCCCACCTTTTTTTTTTCCTCGGTGACTTAGGCTGGAGTGCAGGGGCAACATCTCAACTCATTACAGCCTAGATCTCCCGGGCTCAAGTGATCCCCCCACGTCAGCCTCCGTAGTAGCTGGGACTACAGGCACATGCCACCAAGCCCAGATAATTTTTAAATTTTTTTTAGAGACAGGGTCTCACTGCATTGCCCAAGCTAATTTTGAACTCCTGTGCTCAAGCAATCCTCCTGCCTTGGCCTCCCAAAGTGCTGAGATTACAGGCATGAGCCACCATGCTTGGCCATGAAGCATTTTTAAAACATTGAGATATTTCTACTAAAACTAATTTTTTTTTTTTTTTTTCCTTGAGACAGGGTCTCATTCTGTTGCCTAGACAGGAGTGCAGTGGCACGATCTCGGCTCACTACAACCTCCGCCTCCCAGGCTCAAGTGATTCTCTTTCCTCAGCCTCCTCAGGAGCTGGGGTTACAGGCACACGCCACTACCGCCCAGCTAATTTTTATATGTTTAGTAAAGATGGGGTTTTACCATGTTGACCAGGCTGGTCTCAAACTCCAGACCTCAGATGGTCCACCTGCCTTGGCCTCCCAGATTGCTGAGATTACAGGCATGAGCCACCGCAACTGGCCAACTAATAACTATTTTTATGTTTATTTTTTTGAATAGGTAATACATACAGATGTATTACCTATTGTATACAGAGGTATACAGATGTATGTTATTACCTATACCTGTATGTACCAGTTCAAAAGCTAAAAGGTTTTATACAGAGAAATGATAGGATATGAGAGGTTTTATTTAGCAGGATCTCTCTGGCCTCTGTGTTGAGAACAGGTCAGAAAGTGATAAGGATGGAAGCAAGTTAGGAAGCTATTGAAATAATTTAAGGAGTGCTTGGAGCAGTAGAAGCAAAGCTAATGAGAAATGATCAAAATCTGGATATATTTTGAAGGTTGAGCCAAAAAGATTTGCTGATGGTCAGATGTGGGGACGTGATAGTAGGAGAGGAATCAAGTAAAACTCTAAGGGTTTTCACCTGAACACCTAGAAGGATGTACTTGCCATTACCTCAGATAGGGAGAACTCAGATCAAGTTATTTTTGTTATTCTTGGTGTTAAGGAGAGGATGGGTATCAGGAGCTCAGTTTGGAACATGTTAAGTTTGCGATCTACATTTAGACATCCAATAGAAATGTCAAGTTTGTGATTAGATACATGAATCTGGAGTTTAGGGGAGAGGGTGGGGCTAGGGATAGAAGTTTGAGTCATCAGCTACACATGAAGTACCAGCAAAAGATGCTGAGGAATGGCCAGAGAGATAGGAGGAAGACCAGGAGAGTATGGTGTTCTGGAAGCCAAGTGAAGGAAGTGTTTCAAGAAGGGAATTGATCTGAGCATGAAAGAGCTGAGCATGAGGGTACCAGATCCCTGAGAGAAAGTGTGTACTAATGGAAATAGTAAAAATGAGGGACCTAGAAAAAATCTCTCTCTCTCTCTCTTTCCACTATTATACTTGGATCAGCCTTGACTACATAAATGTTTTGAGGTTTTGAATTCTTATCTGAAACAAAGCAGTGCTGCTTTGGGATTGGGTTTGTCTCAGCATTTCACTCCTAAGAACTGTGGGAACCTGGCCAGGCGTGGTGGCTCAAGCCTATAATCCCAGCACTTTGGGAGCCCGAGGCAGGTGGATCACCTGAGGTCAGGAGTTCGAGACCAGCCTGGCCAACATGGTGAAACCGTATCTTTACTAATAATACAAAAATTAGCAAGGTCTGGTGGTGCACATCTGTAATCCCAGCTGCTCAGGAGGCTGAGGCAGGAGTTTCGCTTGAACCTGGGAGGCGGAAGCTGGAGTGAGCTGAGATTGCACCACTGCACCCCAGCCTAGGTGACAGAGTGAGTCTCCATCTCAAAAATAATAACTAGGGGAACCTAACTAGTGCCTCATACATGTCATCATTTCCCCTTTACTCTGCTCCAATATTGATCACCTTTAAGAAGGGAGAATAGGCCGGGCGCGGTGGCTCAAGCCTGTAATCCCAGCACTTTGGGAGGCCGAGATGGGCGGATCACGAGGTCAGAAGATCGACACCAGCCTGGCTAACCCGGTGAAACCCCGTCTCTGTTAAAAAATACAAAAAAACTAGCTGGGCGAGGTGGTGGGCGCCTGTAGTCCCAGCTACACGGGAGGCTGAGGCAGGAGAATGGCCTAAACCTGGGAGGCGGAGCTTGCAGTGAGCTGAGATCCAGCCACTGCACTCCAGCTCGGGCGACGGAGCAAGACTCTGTCTCAAAAAAAAAAAAAAAAAAAAAAAAAGAAGGGAGAATAGTGAGTACTCTAAATCCTAATAATGGGTAATTAGATTATGTCCATAAGACTCTTGGTAAATCTGAAAGTAAGATTCTAGAGAAACATGGAGCACTCTTTATTACTGCTATTTTTTAGCAGTATTATCCTCAAACATGCTGAGCCTTTCCTTATTTTGTGAACACTTATGAAAAACAGTAAGTTTTCCAAGATGAAGACCAGTTTTTCTTTCTCTTCAGCCTACTTGCTTCCCTAAAGCTAGCCCCTAATAGGGAAACTAGGTCTGTTAAGTGTTACTTGCTGCTTTTCTTTCCTATCGTCCTATTCTCTCAGCTGTCTCAACTCAGAACCTTGTAGGAAGAGTATTACACCTCATCAGTGTGTGTTTCCTTTGACATTTAAGCAAGCCTCCATTTTGTCTTTCCATATTAGAATTTTTTCTCTTCCCTTCTGCCATCTCCAGCGCCTTGTTTGACCTGTCTTCTCTTCAGCTCATTCATTATTGCTAAAGTTTGCAGATTATACCAAAGGAAGAAGCCAGATTTATAAACATGTGTTCCCACCCAGCTGTTTCAAGAATAGTAATGACATTCATCTTCTAGTTGTGTGCCTGCTCTCTGTGTACAGCTGTGCTCATCTGCCCTTGTAAATGAGATGCCTATCTCTAAGTCTTACCTTGTCTAGAAATAAATGGACTCTGTTCTTATTAAATTGATTATGCAGTAATCAGAGCAGGCCATCTTTTGGGGGAGACATTCACTTGAAATCACTTTGCTAATAGCTAGAGAGAATTTAGTCTAATTACTTCTTTAGGAGATATGCCGTTTCCCTTAAGATGCCAGGGCACTGAAAAGGGGTAGGATTCCTATCCTTTTCCCCTCTGGATGGCCCCCTGCAATCCTGTATGTGTGTATGTCTTTTATCTAAGGTGAAGGTAACAGAATATTCTAAGAAAATTGTGTGAAAAGAATCAGAATCCATTAGAGATAGCTGTGTCAGGCCTTAGAGTCTGAAAGATCTGACCACTAACAGTGAACCCTTGAGTAAATGATTTATCCTTCTGGTGTTTCATTTCCTCCCTTGCAAAGTAGCCTTAACAATCCTTATATGACAGGATTTTTGGCATCCATTTACGGCCTGCCTTCCTCAAAAAGTGATTTAAGACCAGGTGCCATGGCTCATGCCTGTAATCCCAGCTCTTTAGGAAACCAAGGCAGGAGGATCACTTGAGACCAGGAGTTCGAAACCAGCCTGGGCAACATAGTGAGACTCCATCTCTATTTTTTTTATTTTTTTATTTTTTTATTTTTTTGAGACGGAGTCTTGCTGTGTCTCCTGGGCTGGAGTGCAGTGGCCGGATCTCAGCTCACTGCAAGCTCCGCCTCCCGGGTTTTACGCCATTCTCCTGCCTCAGCCTCCGGAAGTCGCTGGGACTACAGGCGCCCGCCACCTCGCCCGGCTAGTTTTTTGTATTTTTTAGTAGAGACGGGGTTTCACCGTGTTAGCCAGGATGGTCTC